>NW_022196900.1:56035976-56070906 GCF_008632895.1 Mastomys coucha | reverse complement strand
TCTCTCTCTCTCTCTCTCTCTCTCTCTCTCTTGTGTTCTCTCTCTCTCTCTCTCTTTCCTTTATTTCTTTATTTTTAAATTTTATTTTATATTTTTCGTATTCACTTTACATTCCACTCACTACTCCCCTCCCTGTCAACCCCTTCCACAATTCTCCCCTTATCCCCCTTCCACAATTCCTCTCTTATCCTCCTTCCCCTTCTCATTTGAGCTGGTAGAGGCACTCCTAGATATCCCCTACCCTGGCACTTCAAGGCTGAGTGCTTCCTTTCCCACTGAGACCAGACAAGATAGCCCAGCTAGAAGGATATATCCCACATACAGACAAGAGCTTTTGCATTAGCCACCATTCCAGTTGTTCAGAAACCACATGAAGGTCAAGCTAATCATCTGCTACATATGTGCAATGAGGCATAGGTCCAGCCCTTATATGTTTTCTGGTTGGTGGTTCAGACTCTGAGAGCCCCAAGTGTCCAGGTTAGTTAACTCTGTTGGTCTTCCTGTGGAGTTTCTATCTCCTTTGAGGCCTGCAGTCCTTCCTCCTATTCTTTTATAAGGGTATCCAAGCTCCAGCCATTGTTTGTTCTTTGGGGGCTGTGGTATCTGTACCTGTCTGAGCCAACTACTCTGTGGAGTCTCTCAGAATGATAATTTTCAAGTTCCATTTCCTGCAAAATTCATGGAATCTTCGTTTTTAATAGCTAAAAATTATTCCATTATGTAAATGTACCATATACTCTTTACCCATTCTTCAGTTGAGGGACATGGTTTCCAATTTCTGGCTATTATCAATAAAGCTGCTATGAACATCAACAAGAAAGACAAACCCTTAGCCAAACCAACCAAAAGACAGAGAGACAGTATCCAAATAAACAAAATCAGAAATGAAAAGGGAGACTAACATAAGATACTAAAAATGCAAAGAATAATTATGTCTTACTTCAAAGTCCTATACTCCACAAAATTGGAAAATCTTAATGAAATGGATCATTTTCTAGACAGATACCACTTACCAAAATTAAATCAGTATCAGGTAAAGTATTTAAAGACCCCTGTTGCTCCTAAAGAAATAGAAGCAGTCATTAAAACTCTCCCAACCAATAAAAGACAAGGGTCAGATAGTTTTAGTGCAGAATTTGACCAGACTTTCAAATAAGACCAAATACCAATACTTCTCAAACTACTCCACAAAACAGAAACAGAAAGAAAACTACCAAACTCATTCTATGATGCTGATCAGTCACCATAATACCTAATTTGCACAAAGACTCAACAAAGAAGAACTTCAGACTGATTTCTCTTAAGAACATTGACTTGAAACTACTCAATAAAATACTTGCAAACCAAATTCAGTAGGCTTCAACCCAGAGATGAAGGGATGGTTCAAATTATGAAAATCCATCAACATAACCCACCATAAAAACAAACTGAAATAAAAATCACATGATTATCTCATAGACTCTGAAAAGGCCTTTGATTATAATCCAACAGCCCTTTATGTTAAAGCTATTAGAGAAATCAGGGATACTGGACACATACCTAAACATAAGCAAAGCAATATAGAGCAAGCCAATAGCCAACATTAAAACTAAATGGAGATAAAATAAAAGTAATTTCACTAAAATCAGGAATGAGACAAAGCTGCCCACTTTCTCCATATCTATTTAATACAGTACTTAAAATTTTAGTCAGAGCAATAAGACAATTAAAGGAGATCAAGTGGATATGAATTAGAAAGGAAAAAGTCAAATTATCATTATTTGCGATGACATGATTGTATACATTAAGCAACCACAAAAATTCTACCAGAAAACTTCTACAGCTGATAAACACATTCAGCAATGTAGCTGGATACAAAATTACCTCAAAGAAATCAATAGCCCTGTCTTATACAAATGATAAACAGGTCAAGAAAGAGATTAGGGAAACAACACCCTTTAAAATAGCCACAAATAATATAAAATATCTTGGTATTACTCTAAACAAGCAAGTGAAAGATGTGTATGACAAGAATTTCAAGTCACTGAAGAAAGAAATTGAAGAATATATCAAAAAATAGAACGATCTCTCATGCTCATGGAAAGGTAGGATTAACACAGTGAAAATGGCCATCTTGCCAAAACCAATCTACAGATGCAATGCAATCCCCATCAAAATTTCCTCACAATTTTTTATAGACTTTAAAAGATCAATTCTCAACTTCATATGGAAAAATTAAAACCTCAGGATATCCAAAACAATCTTCAACAATAAAAGAACTTTGGGAGGATTTACTATCCCTCACCTCAAGCTGTACTATAGAGCAATAGTAAATATAAACTGCATGGTACTTGTTGATCAATAGAATCGAATCAAAGACCCAGAAGTAAACCTACAGACATATAGACATGTAATTTTTGATTAAGGAGCCAAAACCATACAGTAGAAAAAGGGCTATATTCAACAAATCGTGGTGGTCTAACTAAATATCTACATGTAGAAGAATGAATATGGTTCTGCATTTATCATCCTGCACAAAGTTCAAGTTCAAGTGGATGAATGAAATCAATATAAAACCAGATAGATTAAATCTCATAGAAGAAAAAGTGGGAAATACCCTTGAACATATTAGTACACAATATTGGTACACAACACACCAATGACCCTTTGTCATATTTTGAATTGATGAAAATATTTTTCCCATTCTGTAGACTACCATTAGGTCATATTGACAATGTCTATTGTCTTACTGAAGCTTTTTAGTTTCATGAGATCTCATTTCTTAGTTACTGATCTTTGTGCCTACAGTATTGGTGTTCTATTCAGGAAGTTGTCTTCCTGTGGCAATATACTCAAAATTATTCCCTACTTTCTCTATCAGGTTCTGTATTTCTGGTTTTATGTTGAGGTCTTTGAGTGACTTGGAGTTGAGTTTGTTCAAGGTGATAAAATGGATCTATTTGCATTCTTATACATGTTGACATACAGTTAGACCAGCACCATTTGTTGAAGATGCCTTATTTTTCTATTGAATAATTATAATTTATAGTTTCCTTATCAAAACAATGTGTCCATACATGTGTAGATTTATATCTGAGTCTTTGATTTGATTTCATTGATCAGTATGTCTGTTTTTATGCCAATGTCATGCAGTTTTTTGTTTTGTTTTGTTTTGTTTTGTTTTTTGGGTTTTCGAGACAGGGTTTCTCTGTATAGCCCTGGGTATCCTGGAGCTCTGTAGACCAGGCTGGCCTCGAACTCAGAAATCTGCCTACCTCTGCCTCCCAAGTGCTGGGATTAAAGGCATACGCCACCACCACCCAGCTGTCATGCAGTTTTTATTACTACAGCTCTCTAGTAGAGCTTAAAATTAGGGATGATGATAACTCTGGAAATTCTATTATTATACAGGATTGTTTTAGCTATCTAGAGATTTTTGTTTTTCAATATGACATTGAATATTGTTCTTTCAAGGTCTATAAATAATTGTGTGGGTGTGGGGATTTTTGATGTGGTTTACATTGAATTTGTAGATTGTTTTAGTAAGACGACCATTTTTCCTGGGTTAATTCTACCAATCCATGAGCATGAGAGATCTTTTCATCTTCTGATATTTTCTCCCCTCTAGTCTTTATCACCCAATTTAAACTTTTCTATTTTGTTTTTATATCTGGAGGAAAAGTGAGGTATCTATTTGCCATGGTGAAAGCAATTATTGACTGGTACAAATTGAGGTTCACTCCATGTGACTGAGCCCATGCCTGACACTGCCTGGATAGCTAGTCTAGATAATCTAGAAACCTAGGATAAAACCAAACATGGCTGGGAAAAATAAAAAGTCAATGAAATAATTTTTAGTGATGTTCTGCTATATTCATAGGTTGGTGCCTAGCTTGGTCATCATCAGAGAGGCTTCATTCAGCAAATGAATGGAACAGGCATTAGATGAAAGTTGAAGAACCTTAAGAAAGTGGGGCCTGGGGTAGGATTTAGAGGAGTTAAAATACAATAAGATCCTAGCCCACAGAATCAACTAACTAGGGCTAAAAGAGATTAAAGGGACAATCACTTAGCCAATATGAATCTGAGCTAGGTCCCAAGCATATATATTAGGCTGTGTAGCCATTTGTTCTTGTGGAACTCTTAACAGTGGAAATGAATGTATCTCTCTCTTTTTTGTCTACTCTTGGAACCATTTTCTTCTTACTGGGTTGACTTGTCCAGCCTTGATATGAGCATTTGTGCCTAGTCTTGCTGTAACTGGTTATGCTGTGTTCAGTTGATATTCCTGGGAGGCCTGCTCTCTTTTTGAACAGAAACAAGGAAGTAGTGCATCTGAGGGAGAGAGGAGAGGTTATGGGAGAAGTGAGAGAAATTGAGGGAAGGAAAATTGTTGTTGGGATGTAGTAAATGATAGAAGAATTAAAACAAACCTGAAGTCAGTATAATCTGTAAGCTCAAGTTGAGAATCAGGCTCAGATATTAATAATAATTTTGTCACGCTGCCCGCTGCTAAGTCACTTAAGATCTCTGAGGCTAAGTCATCATCCAGAGACTAAGGATCAGTGTGAAAATCAACCTGATAAGATAGTTAGTTAGGACAAGATTATTCAAGGAATATAAGGTGCCTTGAAAAAAATCCATGGAACCTGATAGATGTTCAGTCAGCTGTGCTTGCTGTTGTAGATCAGCCAGACCCATTAAAGTAGAATTTGTAACAGCAGCATAACCTACACCAGAAATGTCCTGAGTTCTTCAGTGCTTGGGAGATCAACCAACTATATGAATAGAAGAGCTTGCATTTAAGGTACAAGTTGTTATGGCTTATTGGGCATTCTGATTCACCATCAGATATCAGAAGCAGAAAAGCAAACAGCACATCTACATAGAAGCTAGGCTGTCAATCAGGAAGTGGAGTGCCTAAAAAGCTGATTCCTTACAAAGCTCTCTGCTTCAAGCTGTGAAATGAATAACTCAGTACATATAAACAGAGTCATGATCTGTGTCATGGCTGAAGGACCAGGAGAATGACTCCTGACTAGAGCAGGTCAATGCCTAGATGATCTCAGGACTCCCATTTGAAATGTTCTTGAATTTCTCTTGAATAACAATTAATTCAATCCACTCTTTCAAAGTTTAGGTAGGGCAACAGAGCAACTTTGTATAAATCATCTGACAACACTGACACAGAATATGATATCATATTCTGTGTCATATTAAAGAATATGATGCTGTGCTATATGCTAAAGCCAAGCAAATCACTGAAGATTCTTCTTTAAATTCATGGATAGTGTAGAAACAGAGTGCAATGCTTTCCTTCCATTCATAAATCCCATAATGTGCTCCCTAGCACCACTAAACCACCAGAAATGACAGCATACAGTAGATAAAGTTGAAAAGATCAGAATGTCAAGACCTCAGTTATACACAAGGCTTGAAATAAGTATGTGACACATGAGACTCTGTCTCAAAGACAAGGCCACATATATACAGGCATGTACCTGTGCATATACTCACACACATACACACACACACACACACACACACACACACACACACACACACAAACACACACACGAAATGATAAAAAAAAAAACATGGACCAACTCCATAGATTGTACCATATTGCTTTATTACTGGAATGTTTTAGCATAGTTATTCGAGAAGTAGAAGTCAGAAAGATAAAAATAGAATCTCTACCTATCACTGTAGGAGGAGGAGAATTTTCACTTGACTTTACAAGACTCTAACTATACTTACTTCTAAATGAAAATTAAACAAAAAGGAAATCTTGAGAGACACTGAACGTTAATTAGAGAAAGACACAAAATTCAGCAAGACACTAGATTTGAAACCAAACCAAAGAGAGAGTCAAAACAAAGGAAGTCAAAGATGCAAGAGGGAACCCACAGGCATCCAAAGACAGTAAAATGAAGCACACATAAAATCAGCCATACCCCTTACAGCCTAAAAATGTTTTGCCTGGTTTCTTACTCTATTGAGAACAAATGTAACAGAGCCAAGCCAGACCAATGATTACAAAGAGAAGAAAACACATAGAGCATGTAACAAGAAAGAGATGGGGTGCTGTACAATGAATGGGGGAGAGGACGGAACAGAGTCCAGAGAAACCATACCAAACATGGATCAGTCATTGCAATGTGTGTGGTTTTACATTTGTCCTGGGGCTTGCCCTGAGGCAAGCTTGAATAGCATATTTAGCTTTCTTGCAGAGTAGAGATCATTTTCTTATTTATTCAATCTACAGAAAGGTTAATTATGCTTATGACTGTGGTTGGAAAACAATTCTTAGAAAATGCTTTGGTAACAACAGGTTGGCAGTATATGGAAACCATCTGCTTCCCACAAATGTTAAGGTAAACTCTCAAACTTGTGGGGTTAGCAGTTACAGATTGTAGAGTAGTTTAGTGGAGTGCAAATACATGCTGTGTTGATATCGACTTTCTGACTCTTGACATCAAGCCTAAAAGATGAACCATGTTATAAGAAGAGTGGTCTCTGGGCATATCAAAACTTTAAGTCATCTTTGCTTGCACATATTAAGGGTAACAGAACAAGAACATTACACAAGGGAATACAGTATTTATACTGAATGTCTTGTAAGTAAATTAAGCTGCTTTGGTTTGCTCTTACCCTGACCTACTAATGGGAACAGGATCATAGAGGGAGGATTTGTTTCTTATAAAAATATTCAGTTTATTCTACAAAAGAACATAAAATGCTGCTCCCATGACCTCATGGTGTGAGCTGCTCTCAAGGGCTGCAATTGCCTTGGTACCAGCTGCTTCATCATAGATCTGTCCTCTCCTCCTCCCTGGACTGCAAGGATTCTTATCTCCCTACCTCCACTTGGAAGGACAGAGAGACATGGAAATGGCTAATGTTCTCCAGGCTTAGCAAATGCTGCAAGGGAAGCTAATCAATCATTTTAGGGTGCTTCTCAAGGAGGTGAATTTCTGTGAAAATCACCCAGCTGAAACTTAGAGGGAACACTTTAAGTAAAGAGAAATTCAGAATTATGAATGGCAGTGAGGAGTGGACAGAAGTCATATTTGCTAATGGAAGTGAAAATCTAATTAGTCCCTTGTATTTCCAGTCTGCATAGCAACATCTTATTCTGCATAGACTCTGGGTGCTTATGGCCATTACGTATTGCAGAATGCCGGTTAAGATATCTGTGCTACATCCAACTTAAATCCAGGGATAGACTTTATTGGGGCAATGAGGAAAGAAGAAAAGACAGACAGAGGAACACAATGACAAAACCTGGAGTTGGGTTCACTGGTCCCTCTGATAGAGAAACCACAGCACTCCAGGTGTTCAGCATGTTTATTATGTAAGGGTTATTGGGTAGAGGTGAATGAGGAGGCAGGATTTAGGGTATACAGATGAACAAGGAAGTAGGGCTTATGATATACAGCTGGATCAAGGAGAATGATTCAGCTAATCTTAGTAGGAGTCATTTCTGCAGGAGAGAAGTTTTCAGGTTGTAAATATTTTGGGTAAGAAAGTTATGGTGTACATTTTATGCACACATTATCAACATCCACACCTGGACCAGAAGGGAAGGCTTTGACATTTCTGTCTGGGCATCAGGCTAGGGTCCTTGACATGGCCAGTGCAATGTCAGCACCACACATCTACTCCCTCTGGATGCTTTTTACATTCACATTGGTTAAAGTTTTAGTTAATCCTAGATTTGTATGTGATTAACTATTTCTACATACTATCCTCATCCTACCTGAGTAGTTTTAGTAAATTTCTAGTAAATGCTGGACATATAGGAAAACAACCATGCTACCCATCTTAGTTTATGTAGATGGAGATCATATAGGGATGGTTATAAATAATGGCTCAAATGGGAAATTATATTCAAATCAGAACATGATAGGTTAAAAGATCCCAGAACTCACAATCAGAGATTTGAATAAAGACTGCAGGGAAGATTCTATATATGTGAAATTGTGCTGGGCATTTAAACTCTTCAAATATTAAGTTCCTATAATTTAAAATTCAAAAGATCACTGAACTATGATTCACAGAGAATTTCTGTAAAGGAGAGATGGCTGTCAACGTAGGAGGCAGCCTAGTATTTCTATCTTTTTTCAAGTAGAATTTTGGTTATTCATTTTCTCCGTGACTATGTGATCCCTTTTCCCAGTCTAAGAGGTTATGCCTGATAAGTGTGTAAACCAAATATTTCTTCTGGCAAAATGGAGTTTGAACATGCATATGTGACTAATTTCTGGGAAAAGGCTAGTGTATGTTGAAACTTTTGGAGAAAAGAGTCCTCTAGAAAAGTAGATATTTCACTCTTACATAGAGCTTCATAAAACTAAACCTTACTTCCATTCCTTGGTATTGTGTCAGCAAAATGCAATACCTAACATACCACAGGCATGTAAGCATTTCAATGATGCGATTAACGTGTTCTGGGGAGGATGGCATCACTTAAAAATACCGTAAGTTATCATAAATGGTATCTGACAAATGATGACTCATTACCAGGTGTATCAAGACCTCAAGTCAGATGACTGTGTTTATAGTTGTCAGACATGAACTCTAAGGAACTGTGGTTATGATGCTTTAAATAAGCTAACAGCGAAATAAAGAAAGAATGTAATCAGAGTACTAGAACATATGAAAATTAAAAGAAATGCCTATAACTCAATATGCAATAATCTACATTAAAATTTTGAAATCTAGCATCATGTACCAGTGATCTCAACACTTGGGAAATTGGGACAGCAGTCTTGCTGTCAATTCAAAGCCAAGGTTGTCTAACAGTCATCTCTAGGCAAGACTTAGAAACTAAATTTGATATGGGACAACATTCTTTACATATAATACTTTTAGTTGACCTATTTCCATGTTATACAAACTAAACACAAAAGAAAATATTTACAGCTGCTTCTGGTCCATTGCATTCTTCTGATACCATCAAATGGTTTATATTAGTAAGTGCAAAAATAACTTCTTCTACACTACTAAATATTCTTTTTAGAATTATTTAATTATTTGTATACTATTGCTTTCTCTCTAGTATCTTACTGTTTATGTCAAGCAATATAAGACATCCATATTATATTGTACAAAACATCATTTTTTATTTTGCAAGATAATATTCAAGTTTATCTACTTAGGAATCTTCTACTGTCTTTAATCTTACTACATTTATCCCTCTTTTTCCTAGTTGAGGAAAGATTTATTTGACTCAGTTAAAAGTGGAAGAGGCATTACATGAGCTATTGTTCTCTGTATTTGACCTGCTCTTGCCTTCTCTATCAATTTGATGCAGAAAGAGGCTCCACCCACTTATCTAATGGATGGATATGTTTTTAAAAACAAGTTAGCGATTATGCTGTTTTAGGAAAGTGATAGTTTTAGGTTCTCCTCTAGGGTTGCTGAACTCGCCAAGGGTAGTTGGCTAGATTTATAGTATCAGGCATGAACACCCTCCTACTGAGAAGAACTTACGTCCAAGAGGGAAGAACTACTGTAAGAGCCAGAGGCCCCAGTCATCAATTTAAAGATAGTGTGTTCTATATATGTCAGGGGATCTGTACCCATGAAATCTTAAAGATATGATTGCCGAAACCGAACTTGAATGCTAACACTTATTACTTTGAAAGTCTAGTTTAATGAATTGTTGGCTATAAGAATACATCATGTGTGCTTAGTCCTGCTTCAACTGGATCCCTGGGCTGGTGGTACCTGAGGAGAATTCCCTTTCTCTGAGGAGAAGCAGGGAGAGTAATGGGGGGAGAAAGATTTATAAGAGTGGTACTTGGAGGAGAGGGGGGTGGAGCTTCAACCCGATGTAAAATTAATTAATTAATTATTAATTAATTAAGCAAAAGAATACATTATGGTGGCTTTCATCTTTTCCTTTTCTTTTGATTACTTCATTTTTCTCTTCTATAAACCATCTTTTTAAAACTTACCATTCTGGGCTGGCGAGATGGCTCAGCAGGTAAGAACACTGACTGCTCTTCCGAAGGTCCTGTGACTTGTGTTCTAGGGAGGGGCAATTCTCAAGAGGGATTAGATAAAAGTATGCTGGAGACCTGAAATTTGACTATGAAATTCAGTATACTTTGGTTAAGGTTAAGATTCATGGATTTCTGCAGACAATTCACTGAATCTAACTGTCAACTGATCTAAATATTCCTATATTCTGTTCTTCATTTTCTTCAACTATTAGATAAGGTACTCATTTGGCTCTTGTAACCAAATAGATGAGAACTTCCAGGATGCTTAGAAATGCTCTGAATATAGTGGTAATTGTTAATTATACTAGACTTCATCTCTAAGCTTTGAGAACCTAAGGGCAAAGAAGTTATGGCTTGCCTTTGGCCACATATTTTAACTCACCAACTTAGAGATTCTAATAAACACAAGTGTCTAGAGCCCCAGTAACATCTTATAAACTCTGGGAATTTTGCATATGACTTATCAAGGGTGACATTGGGTCCTCAAAGAGATAAAGGCTCACTTTTATTTGTGCTTAGGGACAATGGAATGATAATCAGAGTATCGTGTGCTGCATGGTGCTTTCGTTTTTCAAAATGTTTCCCAACAATTACATCATTTTACTTTTAAATATCCCTATGAGTCAGGGAAGATATTATCACCATTAGTTGTTGTTCTTATTATTGATTTATTTTAAAAAAATGTTCTCCTTGTTATGAGGAAATATAGTCATTGCCATTTTTAAACTGTTTCAATACATTTCTCAGTAAATTCTAGTGGCTAGATTTCTCTGACAAAAGAGCTTTATCCAAATTGGAAATGACAAATTTCTTTGACAAATGCACAGCAATATGGCTTAGGCAAAAAGCCACTTCAGCAAGAAAGCTGGAAAATATTTTTTGCATGCAAACAAATGAGTTACAAAAAATTATTCATTACAAAATCCTCATTTCCTAGTTCTAAACTTTTGCAGTAGTCACAAGGACGAAGGCTTTGTGAACTAGCTAACTCTACAAGTTAGCATCTGTTCTCATAGATCCCAGGCAGCTGCCAAATAAAATGCTTGTCAGTGTAAACAGAACCAATAGAGAGCACAGGCCTCATGGAATCTGGAAATCTGCAGCACTGCTCTGGCTGCATGAAAACACGGTCTTACCTACTTTTCTCATTATACAGATGGGCTTTGTGGGGCTGAAGGGAGAGAACTGGGTAAAGTTTGAGGTGTCGGATTCTACCACTCAACTTACCACCATCTCTGTTTAGAAAGTCACATACCCTCCCATGCCTACTAGCTCTGCAGAGTCAAAAGACAATGGATTCTAAGAGGAACATGAATGGGAGTGAACTGTATAGAAGTACAGTGTTAAGTTTTCTATATTATTAGAATAACCTGTATTTAAAGGTTTTTAAGTCATGCCAAATGCATAGAAAGACCTTATATATTACCTGGTGCATAGCAGGATGTTAGTAATCATTATTAATGCAAAATAAACAATTATGTGTATATATCTTAAGATAAAAATACATAGAAAATATTTACAATTAAAATATATACATGCATATACTAAGAGGATAGTTCTTAAAAGTAAGCACAAGTATGTAATATATAATATGCCTCAAATATTATATACTGCATGTTATTTAAGTTTCTTGAATAAATATACCTCCTTTAAAATGAGAGCCATTCTGTGAAGGGAAGAGATAGGATCATTCGCTCCTATCACACAGGGTAATTAAGGGTCATTTAACACCCAATAATATAGCAGACATATTCTGTGCCATGAGCACTAAAGGACTGATCCTTCATTGAGAAAGTACCTAGACAAGGCATTCTGGAAACACACAGGAGGCGCCATTCAACCTAGACTCAACAAACTTTTGCTAGGATGAGAAGTCAGAGGACTGCATAAAGGCAGCAGATCTACTGAAAGTGAAAAAGACAAGCCTGGGACAGATCTAGGGAATGGACTACAAGATACAAAATCCTTAACTGCTACTATAACGTAAGTAGCCCCCATGTGCTGAAGGTACAAATGGAACACAAGCAGCTCACATGATGCAGATAGAGCTTTCTCTGAAGCATACTCTTTTTCGAAGATGACCACTGTGCACAGGCACAAATAAGAACAGAGAAAGCTTGGTCACTCACCAGCTTTGGAGGCAAGGGGTGGTGAATAAGTCCAAATGAATGGATTCCACAGCCTAACACTGTTTTGTTGGAAGTCTGACTTCACCAGCTGGCAACCCACTCAACAGTGGCATTTCTTGGCAGGTCACTGAATCCCCAGGCCTCTGTCTCAGCACTGATGTGTTGGGCCAGACATAAAACAATATAGTCTTTTTTTTCTTTTCTCCTCAATTTTTAATTTCATAAATCATGGGTTTCATCATTCCACTTTCAAACATGGGCATTATATTCTTTGTTCATACCCTCCTCATTACCTCTTCCCTCCCACCAGTGCCCTCCCTTTTCCCAACTGGTCTCTTTTCTTCTCTCATGTCAATTTAAAAAAAAAAAAAAAAAGATTCTGCATATGAGAGAAAATGTGATGTTTGCCTGTCTGAGTCAGGCTTATTTCATTTAACACAATGATCGCTAGTTCTATCCATTTCCGTGGAAATAAGGTGATTTCATTCTTTTTTATAGCTGAATAAAACTCCATTGTGTACATATACCACATTCTTCTAGTCTTCTTTGCGACCAAGAACACATGACTAAGGTTTTGAGGAAAGCTTGCATTGCTGACACCCTTTGCCATGTGATTTTACGTGTTTATCATCAAGGCTGATTTTATCATCAGGCAATAACTATTTATGAAAGAAAATGCACTGCATAATGATACCCTGTGGAAATAGAAATTGGAGCTTACTTACAAAAATCAAGTAGCAAAACGATTTAGCTCTTGGTTTACTCCAGCCTGGGCTGTGCTTTGCATGTGAAATGAGCTCAGCTTTGAATGTGGCAGATTCTTCTTGTTTGGGTCGTGTTTCTAATCGAGGCACATATATTTTCCCTCGATTGCAGGAAAACAAATTGGCAGTGGCATATTGCTTTGATATTTCAACCATTTGCTAGATTTCCATACCTCCAAAATATCTTAAATGGAAGCATGAAGCATGAGTAAGCCAAACCAGAGAGCTCAGTATTTATGAGCCTGTTTGAGCCTTATAAAGATTTGATCAGAAAATATGTCGATTGATCCACGATAATGTTTTACAACTGCAGTTGTCTTGGTCTATAAAATGTATTACAGCACTGAAGGGATTTCTACTTTGTCTGCAGACATTTCTGCTTTACTGCCACCAAGTGGTCTAGATTAGAATTGGCAGCACTGGTGCTGCTGGTTTAAGCAGAGGGTGTTTTTTATTTTTAATTTTAAGAAGCAAAACCCTAGTCACAAAATCTGGCTGTGCAGATGCAGAGAATTAAGGAAAGCTAAGCTAATGTGAGGACACCAGGTACATCCTCATCCAGTATGACTGGTGTTCTTTAAGAAAAGTATATTTAAACTGAGATTCACTAGGAACATGAGCACACAATGAGACAGTGTCTATTTATAGAATGGAGAATGAAAAATCAAGTCCAGACCTTGAATTTCAACTTCAAGCTTCCAAAACTGAAACAAAAATTTTTGTATATGCCACATGGTTTGAGAGACATTGCTAGGGCAGCCCTGTTAATATAATATAAACAAATGTTAAACAAAACATGAAGTGTATATTTGAAATTAAGCAATGATATCTTATTGAAGATTTTATGAGGTGAAGTTATCTGAATCTCCAATGCAAAGAGACAAAACTTGAAGGAAATTGAAAACTAAAAGCTCCATCTAGGTGTCTGTATTCATTCATGGACAGGCATATTAATATTTATATGTAATATATCACATATTTATGGCTATATGTGTACATAAGTAAATATACAAGAATACCAATATACAGCAATATACACAAAGCACTTAAGACAGAAGCTAAGTCAAGTTCAAATTCAGACTCTATAATGTACCAACAGGGTAACCTAGGTAAGATCCCCTCTTTTCTAAGATCACTTGACTTAATTTTATGACAAAATAGAAAATAACTAATCATGACAATCAATGAAGCACTATACAATGCATTAAAGGGGCAACCATTTTTGTCCTTAGCCCACACTTGTTTATCACATCATGGAAAGAAAGCTCACCCACTCTCATATCCTTCCCTACCCCCTGCATAGTCATAGTCCCCCAGGGGGAAGAGCACTTAATGCTTATCAGGAAATGTGGTATGATAGTTAACATTGACTGTCCATATAAGAGAATCTACAACTCCATTACAGATAAACAAACCTATGGGCATTTCTATAAGGGAGTTTCTAGCATCAGTTATTTGAGGTGAGAAGACCAACATTAAATGCAGGCTAGACATCTTCACTGAATAACAAGGGAAAAAACACTGTGACCTGAATTCAAATCTCTCTTTCCAGGTTGCTGATGAAATGGGATCATCTGTCTCAACTCTTGCAGCCATGACATTATGTTTGTGATAGAAGATGCTATCCTCAAACTGAGAACCAGAATAAAACCTTTCTTCCTCCTTAAGTTGCTTCAGTTTGGCATTGTCTCACAGTAACATGAAAAGTAATATCCACATTTGACAAATATCTGGCCTTGTCTGGATGAGGGGACAATGGCATGATCTTAAAGAAAATACCCCCCTTTGGTATTTTATTCTGCAGATGCTTGTATCTCTGAGCTAAGAACTATATCTCAAAGAAGTCTGTCCTTTAGACTTGACCAAACCACTGTCATGAACTCAGTTTTAGGAAGATCAGAAGGATCTACTTTTATCAGAATTGTGATCTTTTGTATTTATTGAGCAGGGACCAAGACATTGGTGGTGATATTAAAGAGCAAAGTCCAATCACTCAAGAGAGTACAGAAATTACCTTAGGGAGTCTGATTGTCCTAGCAAGAATAATGGGTTATTAAGTGGGTCTCCTGCCTGGGAGATGCCAAGGGCACTAAGCACCAAAGAACAAGAAAACCCAGTCACATGTACTGGGCACACAAATAGAAAGGGTCTGTACTGCAGAAACTGCACGGGTCCCCATAGAAACACTGGCCCTCAGCCCACATAGCCATACTGAGTGAGAGTCCTTTGATCAGTAATTGAAGTACTACAACAAATGTGTCACACTTCTAGATGCTGGTTCCTAGGAATTCTAAATGGCCTGTAATGGTCTGGAAAGTCCATTAAAATGAAGAATGCCAGTACTGTCTTAACTGAAATAAAAAGGGTTCACCCAGACAACAGAGACAACTATGCAACTTTACTTCATTCTCTACCTAGTTTCTGAGGGCCTTCTTAGCAGGACCTCAGTTAGAATTGATGCATCTGATAGTAAAGACATTTCATCTTATATATACCAAAGTATCCTGCTGGGTATTAGGATCATTCTCACCAACACATCGCTGCTTTACTTTTGTAGATTTTCTCTTCCTCTCTTGAGAATATCAAGAAAAAAAATTGAAGATAGTATTGCCTTGCCAGTCTCAGATGAGGGGGTATCAAGGAGAATACTACTTACCTGTCATGGATGTCGTTGCCCAGAGAGTTTAAAATACGTCTTTCTTGGGAGATGATCATAGAGATGCCTTTCTTTTGACCCCCAGAGTGTGGAGGTCACACTGGGCCTCATGCCAATGTAGACGATCTCCCATCACTTCTCTGTTGAGTGACAATCACGTGCTGTCTCAATAAGTATTGTATGTGTTAGTGTATTTCACAGTCTCCCACATATTTTCCATAATCATTCCTTAGCAATGTATAGACTAGGGTGCCTGAGACCTAGATTTTAGATAAACATTTTTTCCTACTTTAGCCTTAGTCCCACTCATATAAAGCTACTTTGTTCTTTTCCCTCTGCAACTTTTCTCCACCCACGGAGGAAAAAAAACCCATTTCTGAATTCCCACCCTAAGTGTTACATGTCAGTTTAGTTTAGAAGGTATATGTAAATCTCATTTTATAATCATATTGGAATCTCCTCTTCCACTTCCTCCAAACTGGATAAGCTATATTTTCTTTGCATGTGTTGACAACTGGCATATGTGTGTGTGTGTGTGTGTGTGTGTGTGTGTGGATGGATGGTAAATAGGTGGAAAAAGAGAAGGAGGAAGTCAGGTAAGCATAGGGCACAAGCATAGTTTAGCAAGATGGAACTCTATTTCAACGGTGCTATGCATACCCCATCTTCTAAGCATGCACTCGATGACCAAACACCTTTACCTGCCTACATTCTACATACATGCCCATTTTTCTAAAAACTCACCTGATAACCTTGTACCCTACCTCCACTATACTATAAGTACACTTCTCTTAAAAATATCATAGGCTTTTTCTCCCCTAACAAAAGTCAAACTTAGAGAGTTTCTTCTCCAATACATCCCCAATGTATCCAAAGCCAACCAACCTGAACTGATTTGGGGTAAATGTATAGTAAGACAAAACTGAGTCTTCATGTGAACTTTTAAGGAGAACCCTGTAGGAGTTTGCTCTAATGTTGCTTCTGTTTAAATGCTGAATTTTGTACCCCAAGATCTGGCTGCCTCCAATGAGGAGATCATGTATACCAAGTGATGCTAATTAATATTGCTCCCTAAGTTAATTGGTCAATAAAAGGTTAAAGCCTATGATTAGACATTAGATAAGGTTAGGCAAGTTTTTAGTTAACTGGCTTGGGATGCAGGTAGAGAAAGGAGAAAGAGGAAAGGAAAGAGAGTGAGAAAGAGAGAAAGGGGGGAGGAAGAAGGAGGAGGAGGAGGAGGAGGAGGAGAAGGAAGAGGAGGAGGAAGCGGCCACGATAGGAGATGGACCATGATAACATGGCTAGGAGAAACAGCAAGTAACAAGGGACATATGGTTGGGATGTAAGTTAGAATAGCTCCAAAATCTGCCTGATCTAGGCTTACAGCTTATAAATAAAACACAGGGACTGTGTTTCTTTTATATGGACAAGCAAGAACTTATAATTTCATTTACAGACACCTCACATTCACCATCTTATAGCTATGAATAATTGAATATGCATATGTTTATAATCAGATGCATTATGGGAAGGACATGCACTATAGAGAATGAATATCTGACTTCTATCAAACCAACTCATCCTCTTGAATCCCATAAAAAAGAGTTAAAAAACAATAATCAGGATCTTTGAGTATCTTCATTCATGTGGCCCAACTGTCAATCTTGGCAGGGTAGATCTGACCGGTACTATTTCTTTTACATAAACTTTTCTTGCTACTTTTACAAATGTGTTTAAGTCCTTAGGTCAGTTCTTTGAATTGTGTCAAGAACGAAAGCACCCACCATCACGATAAGGGAGGGAAAGAGAGAGGAAGGATGGGAAGAGAAAGAAAGGGTGAAGCATGCAAGCAAGAAAGTCAAAGATATGTAAAACAGTTGGCACACTCCAGATTCTCGATTTCAGGTAACATGTTATACATCAATGCTATTGTTATCAATAGGAATTTAAGAAACTGACACTCAAGCTTACAATGCAACTAGTTCATAGAATTAGATTCCTAGACCATCTTTTCTGATCCCAAACTCCCTCTGTTTTGTTTTCTCTTTTCATTTTGTCTGTCAATTGGTTAAAGCATGACAACTCTGTTTTATCACATCGAAAATCAAAGGATGTTGAGGTAATATAGCAAACTATCAGGCAGCAGAGGGTACGTACATATGGATGTGTGTCCACATTGTACACAAGGACTTTATTTTCCAAGCACTGTATCCTCTTGCAGCCTGTTGTGACATGGAAGCTGATTGATCATGGTTAAGGATGAAGCTTTCAGCTGAATCCAAAGGAGATGTCAGCTGTGTGCCAGCAAAGTCCACATCACATGCAATGCACACTAATTTATACCCGTCTAGAGATAATAACAAGCAGATTACAGATATAAGTAGGCAACTTTCTTTCAATATGTGCTGTGAGTAGATATAAACAGTAAACAACATTTTCTTTATTTGAAAGGAGTAAATGCAACAGATGGAAAGATCCTATTAAGAGCCTCTTAGAAAGCTTGCATATCTACATTCTGTTTGCAAATACTAACTTGTCCAGAACTATAGTGAATTGTATACAAGTAGAGTATGATAGACAAGGGAGCTCATCATTAAACTCTTCTCTCTTTCCAGCTACATGCAAAACTACTTATCAACTTCCCTCTTTTGTCATTAGGGAGGCAAGATTCACTTATTTTAACCATTGTACTGCAAGTAGAAACAGTACATATGTTTTTTATAATACAAACAATTTTTCTTAAGGTAGGTAACTCTACAACATTTTTTTCTCTTTCTACAGATATCAAGGAAGCATGAGAGAAGTTGCTGCATAACCTACTTGGACCAGATATTTGAACCAACAGATCAAGGATAATTGTCCTACAGAAATGTGTCCACAAACTAGATTCTTCCTTTCACTCTATGGTTCCAAGGGATTGAACTAAGATCATCAGACCTTTATGTGCTGAGCCATCTTGCAGGTTTGACTATCATTTCTACAAGCGCTGAGATGTAGGTAATGCATGGTCGTTAGCTTATGAGATTTGTTTTGTCCTGAAAAAAATACAATAAGTTATTTCAATCACATATGAAATATGCATGTATTTCTTCCCAAGTTAAAACAAATATATACATTATAATACAATATTCAGAATAGTCAACACCCTTCCCAGTTCTCCAGATGAAAGCAGGGTGTTCCTTGACCATATCACAATTTTTGGTTTTGTTATTCCCTCTGTTTTATTTTCTCTTTTCTTTTTAACTGCCAGTTGTTACCTTTTAAAGGCAGCTTATATATTAACTCAATAAAATCTTCCCTTGTGTCATTATTTTGAAGCAATTTTCTTGTCTTGCTGCTTTTATTATTTACTTCTTGTGCCTAATCCTTATCTAACACCCCATATTGTATTTATTTGTAGATATGTTTTTATTTTTCCTACCCAAAGAGGGGTTCTGAAGTTTGATTCACCACTGTATCTTCAATAACTCATAATGTGTTAAAATTATATTCATTATATGTTTGACAGGTCTTTCTTTACCAGTGAGTTTTACCACAAAGGTCAATTCAGACCACTTGGAAGTGCTATCAAGAGACATCCCTTTTCTGGATCACTTTCTGTTTCTCCCACAAAAACTTATGCTTATTGATGAGTGATAGCGATTTTAGGCATTGAAATGTCCTGAATATACACAGGTCCTTCCTTCAGACCCTGAAGTAGTATTAGGAAATAGATCCAGATTTCTTGCTCTTCTCAAGTATTCATGAATCAACTATGACCCCCAGACTGAAGTAAGAAGCTTTAACTGACAAATGCAGGTAGCCTCATAGAGGATATGAGATACATCCAGACCCATGATGCGCAATGCCCATGTGTTACCTGTGTACTTGGTCTTCCCAGGGATCTCAAGACACTGGCCATACAAAGAGGAGTCAGTCCAACTGCCATCTTGTACAAAGTGCTTGATTTCTCCCATCACTGTTTCCTTCAATGGGGACAATACTACTACTCTAAAGGTGATTAATGTTTGGCGAGTGTATAAAACTCTCCAGAGAGAATTTTTACTTGTTAAATATTGGTTTACAGTAACAAAAGTTGATCCAAAAAGGGATGAAGGAATAATGGCTAATATCCACTATTGGCAGATTATAATATTAACTACAAATGGCCATGGATGTGGAAGAGGCCCAGCTGAATCCAAAGCTTCTGGCCTCAGAGTCAGAGCTCTGACTTGTTCTGACTTATAGTCATTTAGGCCTCCAGAGCCACCAGCTCCTTCTCCAGAGCCTCAGTTCCTAAGACTATCACCTGGAGAGGAAGGGATATTGTTCAACATATGAAGGGATGGAGGAGTATGTTCATTCTAAGTACTGATTCTATTTAAATATTTTAAAACATAAAAGCAAGTAACATTCCTGACAATCCATAGCAGAAGAAGCTTTCTATTGTATAGTTAATTCTTGGGGTTTTTCTTGTTCCTTTTCCTATGCCTCTGTTATCACACTTTATAGTTATTCAACCTCTTGCCAGGTTCATCTGAATTATGCTTCTGAACCATAGAACCTCTGAGTAAGGGTCCAAGCAACAGGTTTACTTGATTCTGCATTATATATCTTTTTCTAATAAAAAAAAGTTGATTGGTTTTAATAGTCTTGGATCTGTGCTGGCTACACTAATTTTTGCTCTAAAGTGACAAACAAATGCTATATGAAAAAGTCACATAGACACCTAGTATCTTGTGTAACCAAATTTAAAAATGCAAGTTATATAACTAGGTGTAGTTGTGTATGCCTTTAATTACAACAATCGAACCTGGGAGGCAGAGGTAAATCTCTGTGAGTTGAAGCCTGTTCTAAATAGTGAGTTCCAATACAGCTAGGGCTACACAGTAAGAACCTGTCTCTAGTAATAATAGTAATTTCAATTGGAAAATAGGTTAAAGGGAGATAGACTAAGTAGTTGGACAAAGCTAGGTAGGTAAAACAAAACAGAAACTTGTGAATTTGCAAAATGGATTTGATGTTGAGAGTCTGATTAAGATGGGAGGGAAATTAAAAAAGAGGAGGGAAAGATAGTGATCACAATGACATCTTATGCATGGATGAAATTGTTACAGAGAAAGTTTAATACTTTTTTTAAGAAAAGTAAAAAGCTACTGAGCAGGGGTAAATTACTAAAGCAGTAATTATGATGGGAAAAGCATTTTTATTAAACTGCTAGTTTATTGATAACAGTGGGTCAGTTCAGGAGACATTGTGGCGTATTTTCACAAATAGAATCAAATCTTAGCTAATCTTACAAACCAGGAACTGAGGCATGAGTAAGCTTTGCTGTTTCTCAGTAAACAGAGTCCACAAAAGAATGCAGTCATCCCTGGTAACATGTGACTGCATGTGCCAGTAATTGACTAAGAAGAGAAATACTATACATAGACATAAGGGCTTAGGAGCAAAACAGAAAGGCCTTAATAAAGGACATTCAGAAGGCAAATATAATGACAGCAACCTTGTACATGTACCAACATTTTTCTTAGAGTCTTTTAAACATCTTGTCCTCGTATTTATGTAATAAGTATTATCCAAGAAATCAGATCACAGAAAAGCAAAGGTTGTATGTATGAAGAAGTAACAGAAGCATGCTAAGTGCAAATCAGGTTTCTGAGATTGTTCAAGGTTGATTTGTGTATCCCTGTATTTATCAATACAAGCACTAACCTAGCCTTCAGTATCTCCCACTGTGATATTGTATAGAACACGGATAGTAACACCAGAGAAGACGAAGTCACAGGGTAATAAGAGCCTAGACCGCTATCACCTGTGTCCGTGTAAAAAGGGAAAATGTGGACTCACACATACAGCAAAGAAGAGCATCTTGTGAAACTCACGTTTATGTACAAGTCAAGAAAGAAATGCCAGAATGGCCGGCATGCCGTTCATAGCTAACTAAGAGGCACTTTGTACTGACAGGACCAGCCTTGCTAACATGGACTGCTGGCCTCCAGAGTTGGGAAAGGACATATCCCTCCTACTGAATTTACTCATTTTGTGGCACTTTGGTACTGCAGCATCCAAAGTTTGTCCATCTTGTCAGCCTGCAACAGTCTTCTTTCAGAGTTGAGAAAGCACTTAGAGGAGGAATGGGCTTAACCACTCTCTGTTCTGTTCTAAAACAAACCTGCTATGCTTTGTCCTATCAGCTGATGTCCCCTTACCAACACAGACCATTGTCCCCTGGAGAAAAGAAAGAGGGTGGAAGGTAGGATGAGGGAAAAGAAAGGGATGAACGAAAGGAGGAAGGAAAAGAGAAAGAGGATTTGGAAGGGGGGAAAGAAAGGGAGAAAGCAGGGAAGGAGAAAAGAAAGGAACTAAACAGCACAAGCCACAATTTTTTTTTTTTTTTTTGTAATACAGCTTGGTATTGATGTCTTCCCTGTTGGTCAGGGACTTCACTGCAAATGCCTCATTTTTATAGATCTATGATTAAGCTGTTCAAAGAGTAGGGGTTTTTGCTTCCTGTTTATACACTCATTCTACTTTGACTTATATGGACCAAAGAAAAGCATTGGAACCCATTTTTCTCTTCCCTCCCCTGTTTGATGGTAATGGAACATCCTGACATTTGGGAAGGGGGCACTCTTTTGTTTTCTTATTACAGCAATTCATCTTTCTTTGGGGGGAAAAAGAGAGAGAGAGCTGACTATCGGATGGAGATGTTTCTGTGGAATCTTTCTCTGGTGACTCGTAATCTAAAGCTGCTGAATCCAGGGAAGGTGGTTTTAACCACAGTATTTAATCTTAGGGAGACATTTACTGCAGAGCCTCTTGTTTTGCCTTGTTTAATATAAACCACAGGGGAGGTGTTTTTTGGTTATGTCATTTCATAAAGCAGAGTGAGAGATGAAAATCCACAGTCCTGTTTCAGAATCGCTGTATCCCCTGCAATGCTGGAAGAGATCGAAGCCTCAAAAGACCACCAACAAGAACGTTAACAATTATGATGGCAGCAGGAACACACTAACACTCAGGAATGACAACAACTAGACTCCACAAAGGAATTGTGGGAAAAGGCTGGCGATTCCTGGCATCAGGCACACCTGGACTTTCCTTACATACCTGACTCCCCACCTACATTCCCACAAGCAAGGTGTCTTTGCTAAGCTCAGCTTCTTCTCTAAAACAGGAGAATAAATAGTCCTTGTAAAGTTGTTACCACTGTTATATGGAGTGTTGATGTTAAAACTCTTGTTTCGAGCACATAATAAATATTCACTGTGTTATTTTCATTGTTACAAGTAAATGCATAGTCTATTGTCAGCCTATTACTTGTTTGAGGATGTTTCCTGGTGCCTGGAGTGCAGCCCTGAAACAGCCACTATTAGTTGTCTCCACTTAACAGACTAATTAAATAGAAGCTCATGGGTTCAGAAGCAGCAAAGGAGAAGTCCCCTTAGTTTTGGAAAATATATCACATTTCATCTAAAAACAATCAAGTTGGTTACAGGGCTGAATAGATCCTGGGAAGGTCATTAGTTGAAGCTGGCCATTGTTAAAGCTATAGCCAAGCAATGAAGAACCCAAACTTTCAGGAAAACTAATGTTTAGGGGTAAATATTGATGACGGTCCATCTTGAAATGTCGTCAGCAAAGGGGAAATTGTTTACACATGGGTCTGGGATCACTAAACCCCATCAGGAAGAGCTGGATCCAGGCTCTGTTCTGTCCTCTGCTTTCCACCTGCCACATGTTCAGCTCTGCCTCTCTCTGTTAACCAGCTTTCCTGACAGAATCTGCAGATGCAAACATGCACTGGAAATCTCAGCGCCCATCCTCACTGGAATAGCTCCACCAGTGTCCAGCCTCTTTGCTTTCCAAAGCCGGTTGATCAATAGTCTGGATCAGTCCTAGGAAGGTGTAGTATTGGGGGAACTATGTAAGTGACAACCTCACAAAGATTACTCAGAGTGGGAAAAAAGCAACCCAGAGAAAGGGTAGGATGGAAAAGTTATCCAGGAGGCTGGGAAGTTATAGAGAGTGACTAACCCCAGTGGGTGCTCTACTCCCTATAGGTTTGTGCAAACCAAAATTGCAGAGTCTGCAGAAAGAGGTCTATCCTGAGAACAGAATCTGAAGACTATAGGTCTCTGAGGCTGATGATCTCTGAGACACAAGTAGAGGGGAGATCTTTTCAGAGCTGGGCCTTTGGAAGGCAGTGTGACAACAGGGCTGCCTTCCAAACAGGTGGGAGAGGGAGTTGCACTCTGTATCATGACGTGTGCCTGTGTTTCTTGCCATCCAGAGAGTGAGGCTCTGAATCAAGGCATTCTTTCTCTTCCTACAACTGGCAGCAGGGGCTGCAGCAAAACTGCAAACACAGCAAAGCCAGGGCCTAAAGATGGGTCCTTGGATATTGGAGCTGGAACAAACAATGACATCATTTTGGAGTCAACTTAAAGTGTCACTACTCACATTTACAGTCTGTAAACACAGTACAGAGAACCTAGAAATCTGGGTTGGATGGAAAAGTTATCCAGGAAGATAGATATACTGAGTTATACTGAGTTTCCTTAGGCTTACTAGTGATTAGAGAGGTTGTTTTCAACCTATGGTTCGAAATTTTCTTGAGTTCAAATGACTTTTGCACAGGGATCACATATCAACTATCCTGTACATGCAACATTTACATTAGAATTCATAACTAGCAAAATTAGAGTTATGATGTAGCAAAGGAATAAGTCTCTGGTTGGGGAAAGGGGTCACAACATGAGGGGGTATATTAAAGCTTTCATGCATTAGGAAGGTTGAGAACCACCACCCAGGAACTTGTTCACCCAGAAATCACAGGATTTAAGCTGGAGTTGAGAGATCTGCATTAAGAGTAAAATATGCAAACCATGGTCCTCTAGAGCTGAAGAGATGTTTGAGAAAAAAAATAGAGGAGAGTCTCTGAGATAGCTGAGCTCCTTCACTTGCCTCCTGGGGTCTTGGTAATTTCTCAATATCCAAACTTTATTTTCTTTCCCTTTAAAATAAAAGTAAAACACTTAGCTGGCAGTTGTCAATAATAAATACTTCCGAAGTTCAAATAAGGCATCTGGCATAGCGATGGCATTGAAGGTTATTGTTAGAGCTATGTTGTTTTCCTTCTTTGTTTTTATTTGTTTTGTAACAGAATCTCATGTAGCCCAGGCTGACTTGGAATAAGTGGTCAAGAATGACCTTGGACTCCTGGTCTTGTCCTCTGAGTACTTGGCACTCAGCATCACACCAGTTTCATGTGGAGTGGAGGTTTGAACCCAGGTCTTCATACTCAGGACTGAATCCAGATCTTCATACATGATAGCACTCTTATCAACTGAGTTACAACATCAGTAAGTGGACTATTCTTATTTAATGTCAACAAAATCATGGTTTCGTTTGTTCTCCTTTTCTGCCAGTGTACTGCAGGAAACATTCCTGCAGCAAAGAAGATGTTTACTTAAAGTCATGCATCTAGAAGTGTGGGTTAGCCTAAAGATTCCAGTTTCAGGCAAATGGTTTTTGTTTGTTTGTTTGGTTGGTTGGTTTGGGTTTTTTTGTTGTTGTTTTGATATTTTCTTTATTTACATTTCAAATGTTATCCCCTTTCTGGGTCCCCCCCCCAAAATATCCCTATCCCATCCTCCCTCCCCCAGCTCCTATGAGGGTGTTCCCCCAAACCCACCCAGTTTTACAAAATAGAAGGAGGTCTTAGTAGAAGAGCCCGGGCAGTCTGCAGGTGAGCAAGATGGGTTTCTGGAAAGGCAGAGGGATCCTTCAGCACAGAACTCAAAACACACAACTCCCTCCAGTCAGCAGCCACACTCTGGGATACCTGGCCTCTCCCCTTACCCTTTAAGACCTGCGGCTGCCAGTGGTGAGGGGAAGTCTAGTTCCCGCCCAGCAACAGTCTCTGCGTCCTTAGCGACAGGGTTGCGACACCCCACCGCGAGCCGGCCATGTGATTGGCTGGATTCCTGAGCTCCACACCCAACGTTCTGGGTTGATTTTTAGACAGAAGGAGTCGTGCTTCTGAGCTCCCAGGATAGGAAGCGCCACTTTGGCGGTAAGACTGCTTGCCCGTTTGATCCCTTGATGGCCCACTGCGGGGCAAGTAGGACAAGATAGTCTCAAATCTGTGTTTGGCTTTCCACACCTGTAGTTTCGAAGAGCCTGGTGGTGGGCAGGATTGAGGTCTCTTTTAGGGTGTTAGTTCTGTCACACTAAGTGAACTGAAACCTTGGGAAGGTCCCTGCTGTAGCTGTCAGAACAGAACACTGGAAAGACCTCCCTCTGCCTTCTCCTTCCCCCTCCAATCTGGAATTCCTTGGTGAGGCAGCATACCCTCTCTGGACTTTAACTTCCCATCTCTAAAGCCAGCATTTAAATCAGAGTAAATTCTAGAGGTTTCTCGAACTCTCTGAAAAGAAGGAGTCAGTCAGGTTCACCTAGCATCCCTCCGGCTTAAACACCCAGGGGTTATCTCAAGCTGGTTTTCATTTGCAGAGTCCATAGCTATGGGTACAGACTAGAGAGATCATATCCCTTTTTCGATATGAAATGCTTCTTCCATCACTTTGTCTTCTGCATTCACAGAAAGTCTCTGAGCATAACAGGAATTACTCTTGAATTCACAAATGGGACAAAGGAGTATCAGAGCTGAGTGTCCATTCTTCAAGTGTTCTACTAAAGCCTGGCTTTCTGCTCTGCCCTCAGGACAGTCCCATCCCAGGCCCTGAAGTCAGAAAGATGTTGTCTCCCAAGGACTCAGTGCGCTTGCTTTGCAGTCCTTTTTCCCAGATTGTGAGATCTAGCTACACATACCACTTCCCTCACTGGTAAAGCAAGAATGGTTGTGGCTATTAAGAATATCTCCCACCCTGGCTGTGGAGATGGCTTAGCCTTTCAACCTGAGTTCATTTCCTGGAACATACATTGGAGAAGCAGAAAACTGATTGTAGCAGGTTCTTCTTTGAATTATAAACACGCGCGCGCGCGCGCGCGCGCACACACACACACACACACACACACACACCACGAATATAATTTTAAGGATGTAATAAGTAATTTTATTGAGAATGCTAAATGAGTATAGGGTGACACCCTTTATATCCAATCTTCCTAGGCCCTATGATTTAATAGTAGAGAAGCATATGTAATACAATTTGTACATAGCATAGGAGCTTCCACCCCCTAGAAAGAAAGTAAGACCTCTCCAAAAAGCATTTAGAATAAATAAATTGCTTATATCTGAACTGGATAAGGACTAGCTTTCATAAAGCAGCTGAATTATTTGGGAAGGATTGAGGGGAGCTATTTTAACAAGGATTTTTAGACTTGTAGTCTTGACTTCTCAAAGGACAAAGATGCTACACTCTTCACATAAGAATTTCATCTTCTGCTGTTAGGAAAATTCATGGAATATCATGATTGTACTGTTCTTGATTTTTTCTCAAATATCTTTCATTAAGCCACTGGAATAAAGTAGTCTATGCAATCCCTTCACAAGAATAATGCCAGTAGGTTCTGGTGTTATTGTTGATGATAAATCCATAACTACTTGGACTGGTTTATTTTCCTTCTCTAAGGATCTGACAAGATTTGGAGAGGGACCATGTCTTCAACTTGGAAGACCCCACACAGTTCAGTGCCAATGCCGGAGATGATAGTGAAAATTATTGGAAGTAAACACTTTCGATACTTCGTAGAAAAGCCAATGATGTAAGTTTCTTCTCTGAAAAATGACTGTTTCTTAGATAATAATCATTTTTTTAAACCAAGAACTTTTAAAAGTGCCATCTTTACTAACTTAAGCCATTAAAATGTAAAAGTAGAAATAAAAGAGTGTTGATAACTCCGTGAACAATTTTTCTGATACTTTCATCTTTATAATTCCCCAATTCTCTTTAATTACTTGGGCTGATTTTCCAAATAGATGGGTAATATGCACATTATGACACTTATAAATATTAATGGAGTATTGCTGCTTCTCCTAGTCAAGTTTGTAAGCCACCACATGCACTAATTTGGTGGTGAGAGGGAGATAGGGAGGCAGACTATTAGTCAATTGTGAATTACAAGGATGGGATTAATAACCTATCCTAGCTTGTAAAGGTTTCCCTTGTTCTTTTTACATTTGTTCCTTCTCTAGGCAAACTTCTCAGAGCTCAGCCAAACACGTGTTTCCACTGTTGCATTAATGACAGAATGTTTGAGGAGGGTCGTTCAGACATCTTCAAAATTAACTAGGTACTTGGCACAGAAGAGCATGACAAGCACTTTCCTCTAGATTTTTAGCTGTTATTAGAAGAAAAGAATACCAATTAGACCTATTTTCTTACAGAAAGTTGGTAGCTAGTTGCCTTTCCCTCCAAAGATAATTTTTTTTGTTTCTTTCTGCTATTGTGTCATTGAACATAGCTGTGGAAAGTCATGCTTATTAAAGTCAAGGCCATCACCCAGAGCATACTTAAAAATATCTGGAGTCCAACTTAACTGATGCAGAGTCACTGAATGAAGGTCCTATGACCATTGTCATCAAAATGGATATGCAACACCAATTGCTTTTGCTGCTTCACTACCAGCATTGTCACCCAGAGTAATTCCAACATAGCAGAGTGATGGGAGTTTTAGTCATAGACCTGTTTCTTCCTAGTCAGCTGACACTGAGAAAAATGTAGTGATATATCTGGTCTTCTATTCTAATCTATAAAGTAGGAATTTAATGACACCTGCATAGAAGGTTGACGGAATTAAAAGTATGTGGGCATTTTGCATGGCCCTGGATATCTCATGCATCTAATAAGTGATTCTGCTATTGTTGAAGTACAACCTTCCAAGGATACAAAGTGTTTAATGAAAACCATATACCAGTCTATGAAAAGGTTTTCATTTCATTTATATTTTATGCCTAAGAAGCAGGATATATTCTACTTTATAGATGAAGAAACTGTGATGAGGTAAATGACCATTTTAAGATCTTTACCAATCTTCTGTCACTAAATGAAAAGCAAAGAGAATTAGCAATGGTGTATATTCCTACAAGGACTCCAATGCCACCATACCTTTTGTTTCTCTGGTAAAGATGACTAGCTCCATCCTATTCAGACTCTTGTTTTAAGAGTGTCAAGTGTAGTTTGTTTCTAAAAGGAAACTGAGGGGGAGCCTTTGCTTAATTTAAATAGTAAAGGAATAAATGGTACACTAAGTAAACTGTGAAGTAGAAGCCACAGTTCTTGCTCATGAAACACTATAAAAGTGGTATTATTTTATAGTGAGACGGTTTTCTGTGAACTTCATGCTGTTGTTTGTTGACTGCCAGAGGCAATTAACATGCTTTGTTAAAATAATCTTCTGCAGTTCGAGAGTGAACAGGGTTGTCAACAGACTACTTGTTGCTGAGTTAAAGGTAATCAACAGCCATCATGTCCCCTAGGTACCCAAATACCTTAACCCAGGGCTGCTAAATCTGGAAAGGTTGTGTCTTTGAGTTGAACTAATTAGTAAAAATCTGCATAAGAAGCTTAACCAAATAACAAAGAGGTGTCATCAAAGGGAAAACCTGAATTAAAGATGAAAGCAAGAAAACAATGAAAAGAAGTGGCAACACATTTAGCTAAGGTTTTCTGTAGGACATTATTGAAGAGGAAATACTATGTTAAACTTGAAGATGTAGAAGTGTATAAGCCTGTTAGTCTGTCAATGTGCCAGAAACTACAGAATTTATTTTTTTCACAGTTGTGGCTGCTAGAGATTTAACACTCAGGTAAGCATCCAGCAGAATTCCCTCTAGATGTACCAGAAAAGGATTTCCATGTGCCCTGTGCACTTGCTTATCATTAGAGACTTGGAACTATGTGACTTTTCCATGTTTGCACCTCTATTCAAATTCAAATACCCCTTTTTATAAAGATGTTAGCCAAGTGGGTTACAGACCCATTATATTAATATAATATATTTTGTGTGTTTGTGTGTGTGTGTGTGTGTGTGTGTGTGTGTGTGTAAGGTATAATAAGATTTGGGACTTAAGCATAGTAATCTTGATGGTGACACAATTCACTCCAAAACAACCACCTATCTGTACCACAAATAAGGTAACTTGAGGGAAGCTGTTATACTTAAGATTGGAGCATATGTCACCTCTCCTCTTTTCTACATTCAGTATTAGATAAATATATATATATATACTCAAGACCTATTTAATAGAATTACTTTTCATGAAGAAATTTAATCTATGTGCTTTGAAGAATGAAGCAAATTTTCTGTGGTTTGTACTGTCATCATTTCCCTTTAAGATTCCATCCAGGCCTTCCAAGTTAACTCTTTGCCTCTGCCTTTCTTGTCCCCTAGTGGACTGTATGAAGCCTTGCTTTTACAGTGTCATGCATGAACAACCAACATCCATCCCACCTGAGCAGATCCCAAGTTCCCTCTGCAGATGGACTAAGCCAAAATTGCTTTTTAAATGGATTCCCTATCGACTCCTACACATTCTAGTGTGAAAATCCCCATTCTTCACCATGACCTGAAGGATTCTTCTAAAATACAAATCTACTGTACCAGATAGCTCCCATAATACCCCTGTATTTTATTGTGTTGAGAATTCCTATATCTCTGTCTCTCCCCTTAGCTGTGAAGTCCTGTGGACAAAACTGTATCCTAAGCAGAAAGTACAAAGTTCTCTACATGTTGAAAGCTGAGTAAGTGAATTAGAGTAACACAGTTGCCAAGAAAAGTAAAGATCTAACAATGTTTCCTTGCTTTAAAGGATTTCAGGCCTGAGATCTCAAGCTTTCAAATAGCATGCAGATGTTACTCAGGATTTCTGAATAGCTTTTGATAGCTCCTTGAAAGGAAAGTATTCCTTTATCTCATCTCCAAACAAAAGAGGGTAAAAATGGGGGATGACATCCAGAGGCTGGTGAACAACCCCTGGGCAAATTGTAGCCAAACAATTTTAAGGACTAAACATGAAAGCAGTGATTTCCAAGGGCCAGAGCACCTTGACAAAAAGCAGATAAAAACAAATTCAATTATACAGTCCTGCCCCTTACTGCTGGGACTGTGAGGCCCAAAAGATGTGCTACTGTCAATTCTGATGAATCATCTTTCTCACAATGGCCTGATATAAGGCATACTATTGAGGCAGGTGATGTCCTCATTTTTTATTTTGCCGTTGCTAAAAGTACAGTCCCACAGACCAGATACATCTGACCAAAACAGGTTTATTTGTGCCCATGGTTCTGGAGGTCCAGGGTTGAGGGAGTTTGCATCTGATGATGGTATTCCTCTTGGCAGTCTTAAAACTGTGCAGACATGCATGGCACTTAAAAAAAAAAGTGTAGGCGTTATGTTTATTTTGTCTGTTCTTTCCATTCTTCTTTTCAGATCCCATGAGTCTATCATGTGGTTGATTTTACTCTAGAATTTAATTTAATCCAAAACACTTCATGACATTCCCACTCTAAAAACAATAGCTTGGTTAAATGTTCACCTTCAGTATCTCACCATGGAGATTAAACTCCAACCTGAGTTTTGGAGGGCACAAACCATATTAAAACTAAAATGCACATCAAAATAATTGTTGTTAGGAGTTCTACCCTCTGGAAGTGAGGAGGATTTATGTGTGGTACTAACATAAAATCAAGGGAAACCAGTTACTCATGGTAGTAAAGATACAGGTAGTAGATTGATGAGGGATCTTGGCAAGAAACTATGTTAACAATCAAACCAATATGATACATACCAGGCTTCTCCTTGCATAAGTGTGTATGGTCATGGTTGCATGAGTTAAATGCTTAAGTTTCTGGGTTTGTGCTGAGCATGCACTAAGATACTCAGAAAGATGTGTTTCCATCCCTGTAGTCAGTACTCAAAGGAGGACTGTACTTTATTCTAGATACAGTGTACAAGGAACCCCATCACACTAAAGATGGAAGCAGCAGGGTCTTCCTTAGAGAAGACCCTTAGGACAGAGCTATAATAAGTATTAAATTGATAATAAATTGATATGTTAAAATCATGAATAGAACTGAAATGTGTATATTCTAAGAAATTTCTTCCAGTAAATAATGTTGACTTTTATAATTGCTTCCATTGTCAAAGGTCAGTAAAAAAATTCTTTTGTTCTTTAGATGCTGTGTTATCAGTAGAGCAGTATTAGACACTTTGTAGAGTACTTGCAAAGTTTTAAGGGGGAAGAATTGTACTCACTTATAACAGTTTACCTTGGTATTATAAGCCCATGATTTCTCTGGTGTTTTCTCACAGAACTCTCTTAGAGAACAAAATTTTGTCACTTTTAGTCCTCTGAAGTCATTTACAATAATAAATTTTATATGATTCTTTTCAAACTGTTTAAAGTTTCAATAGATTTAGAAATTAATGTATTGCCTGCGGTACCATCACCATGCTCTCCACAGGTATGAATGAGCACTTTCTGATAAGTGAGCCTTGGAGATTCAGTAGAGCACAAAGAGCATTGGTGGCAGGAGACACAGCAAGCAGTGACCACTCAGGTGGGGACAGTATAATCAGAAAAAGAGGAAAAGGATTCTCAAAAGGCCTTTCTGGACAGGCAACATTTGCCTGTGTCTCTGTGGAAAGAGAGCAGGTTCATGCATAAGAATGCCTACAGCACAGCAGACAGTAAGAGGACCTGAGCGGACCTTACCAGTGTTCCAGCAGCCATGATCCTACTAGACTCCACTTTACTGTAAAGATGCATGCATCCTCTTTGTGTTCTGAAGAAGAGGTTGCAACTTTGTACTGGTCAAAGTTCAGATACCAGACCATTGACCTTGCTAGCAACTGCAACAAACAAGAAAGGCATGAGATTGAATACACTGAGCAAAACAACAACCCAACACAACAAATGTGTGAGGCCTGAGAGGCCAACAGGCTCAGCCTAGACTCTGTGTGAACCATGGTGTGAACTCTTTCTGCAGGATGAGAATCTATTGGGAAACTGAGAGCAATGGACAATATATTTACACTTTCCAAAGCATGGTTCTGGCTGCTGAAGGACAGATAAACTGGGAGTGACAGAAGAAAAGAGATACCATTTCGGGCACTGTAATTAATCTAGGAAAGAAAAGTCGTAGCTTCTGGATAAACCCTGAATAAACTTCGTCCTGTAAAAATTTTATATCACTGCATGATGCATGGATGGGTTGGAATATTACAGGACTGAGAATAAAACCTGATGGTAGAATAGTTATCTAGAGTGTGCCAGACTCAGAGTTCAATTCTGAATACTAGGGTATATAAGCAGAACAACTATCACCTATACTCCTCTAAAATACACAGTTGGGGCTGATTGAGAGAACTTGCTGCTTCTGCAGAGAACTCAGGTCCCCCTGTGGGAGTTTGCCACTGTCTGTAAGTCCAGAAGATCTGGCAACCTCTGCTGGCCTTCAAAGGTTCCAAACAGACAAGTGGTACACATATATACATACATGTCAAACACTCATGCACACAAATTAAAAATAAATAAACCTTTCAAAAAACACCCAAGTGAACATCAGAGCAAATGCTTGTTGTGTCCATTGACATAAGTTCAAAATTATGAATCTGCTAAAATCATTCTATCCTAAGCCTTTCTATAGCATTTAGCTGCTTCTTTTCACCTGTAGTGGCTAGATGAGTTAAATTTCTCTTTGCTGTGATGAGACATGTGACTAGAAGCAGCTCAAGGATGGAAAGGTTTGCTTTGGTTCTCAGTCAGAAGGTCTGCAGCAGAAGCATGAGGCAGCTGGTCATACTGCATCCACAGTGAGGAGCACAGAGCACTGTGCTTTCTGAAGCACTGTGTTTGCTTTCTGAACCTTACTCACCTCATAACTCCAGCCCAGCAGTTATGCTGGGTCTTCCCTCTCAATTCATCTAATCTTGAAACTCTCTTATAGACATGCAAGGCAGCTTGTCTCCTAGTTGATTCTAGATGCTGCCAACTTGACAGTATTGACTGTCTCCATGGGTTTTGTTGATTCATTCTGTTTGAATTTGTGCTTATCTGATGTATTGAGAGAAGTACAAAGATACGTAAGATACTGCTGCTGTTAATGCATGCACATAGTATAAGGCACAGACAGAAATCTTCAGTTTATGACATCCTGTGGAACAACAAGGAAAATGTGTACCCACTGACCTCAGATATTGAGACTATATGGTAAAAGTTGTCAATTTATCATTTTAAATTCTGTTTTTTCAGAAAAAAAAGGAGGAAAGCTTTAAACTCAAATCCCAAGCTTTATTTGAAATGCCTATAACTCACACCCTAGGAAAAATAACTCACTTAGCATGCACAGAGCTATTGCAAGTAAATAAGGTAAATATTAGCAAACCTATATCAAAATTTGACAACAGACCCAACTCTACCACTTCCAAGACTGGAACAGAATTTATTGGCTCATAATGAAAGGCTGGCCCACGAGACTAAGCAAGGCCAAGCTGTCCAGGAATACCTCAATAGGATGCCTCTATCCTATGATAACAAAGCTATTGTGGCTGAAGTTTACCAGAAAGTTTGCTTACCTGGTGCATCAAACTCATGAGATTAGGTGGAAGTATCAGGGAGTGATAGCCACTCTTAAAGAGAAATAGGGGAAAAGCCAAGATCCACTATTGAAAGACGAAGCAGCAGATCATTAGGCTTAAGAAGCAGGCTAAAAAGAATGTGGAGAAGATCAGGACACTCATGGAGGTCCTCATGACCAATGGATTCCTGATATGAGCCCAATAAAGCCAGTGCCTCGGTCAATCAACCAATCAACCAACCAATAACTGTTGCCTAAGTAATATATTTATGATTCAATCCTGTTGGAATGGTCATTGCTGAATGTGACAGTTAATTTCATAGCTTTTCACAAATTGTAAGTCTGGATAGCTATAGGAAACAGATTTTCACATTTACCTTCCACAATAAGGAAGTTTTAGTTATGATGGGAATAGTTATAGAGATAGAGAATCAGAGTCAGGAAACTTTGATGTGTAGCACAAGGATGATTGGTCAGCATCTGCAAAGTGGCTATCAGCATTAGGTCTGAAAAGATCACAAGATGAACGCCACTGAGACTAAATGGAACATTCTGTAGTGCAAGCCACCATAATGAAGAGAGCGGCCTTTAGTACAGAGGTACAGGGAGACTAAGGCAACTTGCAGGGAGACAACCATCTCCACAAAGCTACCATCCAGAGTCAGAGGTAGCTGCTAACAGAGCCTACCTGGCCAGTTGGTTAGGCAAGAGAATGGCATGGATCTAAGCACCAAATGAACATACTTCATAAAATAGAATATTCAAACCAATAAAAATGTTTGTGACAAAGTAAATCGTAAAGGTACAGGATATGTTAAACTCTTTTTTTCTTTTTTTTTTTTAAACTTTTATTGCATTA
>NW_022196900.1:55995580-56035281 GCF_008632895.1 Mastomys coucha | reverse complement strand
CTGCTTGGAGGGTGGCACAGACATTAATTAGGTGAGGGTAAGAATTTGGTTCATTAGCTGTGATAATTAAACTCTTGTATATTGACACTGTGAGACACTATTAAACATTTAAAGTATTACAGAAACTAAAGTATTGGGTATGTAAATTTTCCCACATTGCATTGTGAACCAGAGATTTAAAATAATCTGGAAGTGATTTCTTCTTTCTTTTGTTTTCTTTTAAAACTTAAGGAGAACAAAAGTATCTGTGCATGAATATGAAAGCTTCGCACAATGATATCATACATCCAGTTAAAAGCTTGAGATAACCCAAGGTTGTATTTGCACAGCGTAGTAGTAAATCCATGATTTCTTTACATATCGATGATTTAGTCTAATTCAATTGGTCAAAGTAATGGTCAATGGTTACTGTTCCCACTCCATAAAACCATGTATAGCGTCTAGGGCAGTGCTTCTCAACCTTCATGGTGCTTTGATCCTTTAAAACAGTTCCTCATACTGTGGTGACCCCCAATCACAAAATTACTTCATTGCTACTTCATTACTGTAGTTTTGTTACTCTTATGAATCATAATTAAACATCTGTCATGCATGATATCTGATATGCAATCTCTGTGGGGGGGCACAACCCACAAGTTGAGACCCACTGATCTAAGGATATGCTACAGAACGGACCTATATCTTTTCAGTATAGTTAGGAGACCTCACTCTGACACAGTGCCCTCATGTGAAGAGATAATTGCTGAAGAGACTGTGCAGTTGCACATTTTGCTTCAGCTTTCAATAGCCAAATTTGAGAGAAAGCAAGTAGAAATGACAGAAAATCTTAAGTCTCTAACAATTATTTATTTCAAACAGTCCAAAGTTGCCCCATGAAAAAATAATTCACCTGGGAAAACCCTATTGCTATGTTGTTCATGAATTTTCCATGAAATTAAGTAATTCTACTAACGACAAGCTGATTTTATACTAATCACTGTTAGCTTTTTCAACTTGGCAATTCCTAGAACTTGCATTTATTATGATTATCAAGTAACAAGGTACCGGGATACCTTAGGTACTTTCCCATCTGTGTAGAGTTCCTTTGCTGAAATCTCGCACAATCTGTGCACTTGAACTTTAGGATCCTTATTAGTTAAGCAAGCTCTAGAACTCAAGAGCAAAGGGCATACTATAGACCTGGGTGATGAGGGAGATACTTATGATGGTGGAGCACCATAAGAAACAACACGAAAATGCCATTTGTCAGGGCCTCTGAACACTAGGCAGAGTGCCATGGAGTCTTTTCTTTCTGTACTGGGATTGAATGAATAAAGAGTGTATTTGGTAAGTGCTCATTAACTGAACAATTTCCCTAGCCTTCTGGTTGTGATTCTGGTTAATTTTAATACAATGTCTTACGAGTTGTTTGTGATGGCTTTGAACTCTTTGGTACATGAATATAGACCTGGCTCATAGGTTTTTCATAGGTTTATAGGTTTTCCAAGAGTCAGCTGATTCATTTTTTCTAGAATATTTTTCTCTTTAATTAATTAATTTGTTTGTTTTTTGTTGCTGTTTTATATATTCTCTTTTAACAATACAGTCTGAATACAACAATGGCTAGCTTGAATAGATGTTTACTACCATCAGAATAAGGAAGTAATAATATATACCCAAAAAACAAACAGAAGGCAAGGTCTGTGGTATAAGATATACAGCTGTAAATAATAAATAGAGCTTTCAGGAGAGCAGAGATATTGAGATGTTACTTACAATTTAAAAGTAAATCACATCAAAGAATAATTGCTGATTGGACTAGTTACTAATTTTATATCTTCCATGATCACAGTCGTTTGAGAAAACTGCTATATTCTCCAAAAAAAATATAATATAAATGGGTTGAACACATAAATTTACTATTTTCCTTAATGCCAGAACACAGCTCAATGTCATAAAGAGTTGAGCTCCTTTTGGATGGTAACAGCTCTGTCTCTGGGAAAGTATAAACACAGGCTGAATGAGTACTTTTGATGTTCCACAGGGAAACTAAGCTTAGGATATAGAATAGAAACCACTCTAAACCACTCTGGGTTAGTTTTCACTAAAATTTGCATTCATATTTTAAATACAAGATTTAAAACCCTATTGTTTAATTATGTTTAATTGTTTGTAAGTTATAGGTCGGAAATTGAGGCACACAGGCTTTGGAGGCATGAGTCTCAATTAAAGTGTGGTAATGTATATATTTATGATGTCACTAGTGATGGAGCAGTGATTTGTTTGGGCATAGATATAGAAGTAAAATTAACACCATTTTAACATCTTTCTGGAAACTAAATCTCTTTTGTCATATCCCCATAGCTTAAAAAGGGAAACACAATGTTAAAAACCCTCACACATTTTCACAATAACATTTTCAACATGCTTTATCACAGACTCTGTCCTTCAGTTACTGTGATATTTCAGTTCCAGTGATATTTCAGGTATATTCCCTCCCAAATTGTTATGTTATGTTTAACGTAAGAGAGGCAAGACCCTGTTTGTGCTGATGATCTCTTATAACTTTCAGTAAGACCATTTTACAAAAATGAAAATGAGATCTCTAGTCCCTGTGCTGTCACAGTCCCGGGAGTCTACTCTAGAGGATAGTTGGCACATTGTTGGGAATTGGAGGCACTGATTGGCTGCCAAGGCTGGCAGACATTTTGGATGGCATCTGGTGACCTTTTGCTGATCCCCCTGGGTACTCTATTTGAGGTTTTATGTAATCCAAATGAAATGTGTGATCTGTGGAGATGGAGTTGCATGGGAGGGTCATCAGGGACCCTGCATCACTAAGGCAAAGGATACTGCCACTCACCCTATAGTGTTTCTTTTTAGCTCCAGTACTCTGAGCTTCATCAGTAGGGAGCCCTAAAGGCCTGGTTACAGCAAGTCTCCAGTGTGGGAAAGGGAACAGTTGGGCAGCTTGCCCTCATTTTTGATCACTCAGCAGTACTATAATCATCCCTAATTACTCTAGCCAGGGATGCTACTGAATTCTTCATAGTAACCCTAGGATCAGAAGCTGGGGCCAGAAGTATATGTGAGGAAGCTAATTGCCAGCTTTCCAACACACTACTCACACTGTGTTTTCCCTTTCTTTTAAAATGGCAAATTTCTATTTTCAGTAAAGTAGGTAGCTAACACACCGCCTAGAAGAAAGAACTGTGAGTTTGTGAACAACACAACAAGAAATGTGTGTTGAAGAGATATTTGTGCTAAGCAGAGACACATGTCATTTCTCAGCTGGAGAGTCTATTTCATGCTAATTTTTAAAGTGCTATGTATTTTTTTTTAAAGACAGTTTTTATTTGAAACAGACCTAACAGGTTATTTTTGGTTTCACATCTACTGTGGTTGTTCTAAAAGATACACTGCAGAATTTCTTGGGCATTTCTGTCTTGAGTCTACCACGAGAAGGATTTTATAGGTAAATACAGCAAAGATGGTATAGGTTCTATGTCTCTACCCAGGAGTGTTATGTCTCCTCTATAGCCTTCGAAGTGTAGACTTCCTGCTTTCGTGGTCTGTTCCTTTGTTTTTGAGTCCTTGTTCAGTCCCAAACTTCCATGTTCACCCTATGACCCTACTGCCAGCAGGATATAAAGCTGGGCATTCTAGTAGAGTATTTAAATCAGAGTCTACCACTGAAAAGCCATGTAGTCACTTAAAATCTCTGAACTCAGTTTCTCCATCTGTAAGTGAGAATATGCCTTCTTTGGGATTGATTTAGGGACCAAATTAATTAAGATATGGAAAGGGATGGTTGACATCATGAAAGGAAACAACTGGTTTGCTTTGTTTTACTAGTTATCACAGACCATAGTTATGTCTCTCTCCTCTGAACACCAAATAGTACTCATTCTTTGCACTGATCGCTAGACATGGATATGTTGGGCACATATAGCTATAAGATTTATGCCAATTTCTCGAGACATTTTAGAGGAATATATTTGTACTGACATAAAAGCACATCTCTTGTGTCTATCTCTCACTGGGTTTTCACAAACATCATATAGTCATGCAGCAAATGCCCAGTTCAAGAAAGAGGAAGGTCCCAGTACTCCAAAGCCCCACACAATTCCATCTACATTCTATGTTAACCTCCACAGATAACCATTATCCTGACTTCAAAATCAAGATTAGAATAATTCTAAACATCATAGTTTGTGCTATTTTTAATAGGAATTTAAGTATGTTGAATTAAAAAAAATCAATGTCTTTTTTCTCAGTATAAGATTTATTTGGCTAATATGCACAGAGGAGAGCATTCATGCTCCCAAACTGGTATCCCGAAAGTCTGTGTTCTCCATCTTAACATGCTCGCAAACTCTCCTCATTTGCCATTCAGACACCAGGTCTCTCTTTCACTCTTCCTAGCAGATAATTCAAATAATTTCTTCTTAATTCAGACTTTCCATTGCATACTTTCCCAGTGAGACCAATCAAGTAACTGTCTTATTAGTAGAGAAAAATTAAGAGATTAGAAGTTATTAACCTGTTGTCACCAAACACACAAATGGGTGTACACGTTTCCCTGCACTGGGCCTCTCTGATATAACCTCGTATTGCATCTGGTCGACTAGGCTTCTCTAGTGGCATCTTCTCCACATCAGTGTTGCAATGTGTGGAAATCCTTGGCATCTCTAAACACAACAGTAAGAGAGAACTGTCTGAAAACCCAGATTATATGCTACACCCCTCTACTCAGGCAAGTAGACTTCTTCACTCTACTTTTTCCACCTCCTCTCTATGGTTCCTCATCTCTGTCTTACCTTCCCTCATTTTATTCTAGTGTCCACTTTCACTAGTTCACTGAAACCAGCTCTCTGACCCTTTGCTCAGAATGTAACAGTGCTCATATGGCTAAACTAGAGACTCATTGCAGAACACACTGGCATTTGAGACTGTTGTCTGGGCCTCTTTCTAAAAGCATCTTTTTAGTTTTGCTGCTGAGTCAATACTCTTAGGTTCTCCCCTGACTTCCCAGAAATTTTTTTCTACTCACCTGTTAGGAACCATCTCCTTCCATTTACATAGATGCTCATCTGAGTTCTCTCTAAGCTTTCTTTTTAATTCATGCTGATGTTACAAAAAAAGATGACCCTAGAACTACACATATGTTCAAAGAGCTGCTCATAGCTTAATTTGGGTCGAATCAACAAATACTGGAGCATTTGAGAAAACATTTAGAGAAAAAAGTCTTGGGGTCAAACAACTGAGGAGAGACAGAGCAGGCCTGTGACTGGCAAAAGATTCTGACTTTCATCAATTTCTAGGTGCAAAAGCTTATTTCAGTTATAAATGAGCAACATACTCATGGTTAGTGTTCAGTTTTGACTGTGTTCACTTCTTGTAGTAAGTGGTCTAGAGCAGATACTCAGATGGTCAAGGACGTGAGAATAGAAAAATAGTGTGAGAAGAGAGATAGTGGCTTGGTGTTCTTGGGTACATGATGCTTAGACAGACAGCCATGTTTACCACTACATCTCACAGGGCTGTTACTGCTGTTCACGCTTCCAAACTCACACCTTCTGCTTCTCATGCCAGCGTTGTGTATGATGATGAGTGTTCCTTATGACTGACAAGTTGCAAACTCTCTTCACAGTAAGCAGAATGAGAAGTTGAAGACAGAACCTCAAACCTCACTCCAGAAACCCAAGACTGATTATTCGAGACAGGTGAGTAGAGACCTGCCAGGACCCTCTGACTCTTCTTAGCAACAAATAACTGCTAACCCAGCAGAGAAGGAAGAAAGCAAGAACCCAAGAAGCAGCCTGAAAGCAGAAAGCAATCAAAAGTTCTTAACCAGAGTACTCAGTAACAGATTCCTGAATAGCAGGGTGAGTAACAAGAAATGGCCAAGTTTTTCTTGGTAATTCATTAGGAAAATATAGAGGAAAACATAAATTCATGCAAACATATACAAATAGAAATAAGTACTTTTTCATAAAATAGAAATTATAAATGCTTCATTTTCAACAAGTAAAATTTTGTCTACAACAAATTGAGTTGGTCAACATTACTATGGCAAATTCACTGCTTCTAAGCAATCGATAACAGTAAATAAGTATCATTAGCCATGTCTTAAGTTTATGTTATATTATGTGATAAACACCATGATCAAACGCAACTTAAGGAGGGAGAAGTGGGTTACTTTATCTGACAGCTTATAGTCCATCATGAAGGAAAAATCATAGATATAGAAAGGCAAGAACCTTGAGTCCTGAATTGAAGCAAAGACCATTGAGGGATGGTGCTTATTGGTTTGCTCTCCATGGCTTGCCTAGCCTGGTCTCCTATATAACTCAGAACCACCTGACCAAGGAAAACACCACCCCAAATGAGAAGGGTATCCCTACATCAGTCATTAATCAACAAAATGTCTCACAGGCTTGACTAAAGTCCAATCTGAAGGGGGCATCTCCTAAGTTGAAGTTTCCTCTTCTCAAATGATTCTACCTTTTGTCTAGTTGACAAGAATCTATCCAGAATACCATGTGAGCTTCCAGTCTGCTGGAGAAGGAAAGTCTGTATGCTTTCACATTAGAAGAATGTGAAGAAAAGACTATTAATTTTCAAAATCCCTTGCACCCCTGTCTGAATATCAAAAAACAAAAACAAAAACAAAACAAAACTGTGGACCCAAACTGTTTTGATGGAAATACATATCACCAGACTCTACTAGTAAGCATCTGAATGAACAATCCATAAAAGCTGTCTTGAGAAGGATAAATTCAAGTGATCAGTAATTTGAAATTAAAAGGCAAGTATAGCACCAATTGAAAACTGGATCCAAATCAAGACCAAACTAATGATTCATTGATAACAAAGTGCCATTTCCAAAAATTACTGAAATTTCAATTAAATGGATACATAGAGTGGGCGTTTTGCAATGCTGCCAAGCATTAAGTGACAGCCAGATATTTTAGTAGAATACTGATTAAAGTCTGCATAAAACTCAAAGAGAAGTATTTTTAGCTTATAATATTAATAGCCCTTTAAAAACTCAACAAGATGCCAGCTAGATTTTATCCATAGGAGGAAATGAATGCCTATGGATTCTAAGCTTTTGTGCGTAAGAACCAGGCAAAAAGACTGTGTATTTGGAATATTTGACATCCCACCAGTATATTTCAGGATGCATTCTGAGTGTTCTAACTGAATACTGAAGTCCACTTATGAAAGTAACGTGGCCAGTAAGTCAGTGGGACAACTAAGGTTAAAACTGAGGCCTTCTGGCCTCTATTTAGTATTTTCTATTGGCTTTCTCATGGTGAGTCCTTGAAGGTATGGCCTGTTTAGAGCAAGAAAGAATATACTAGCAAGATTAAAATAGTATTGTATGAACACCTAAAAGTCTCTGAGTTTTCCTCTAATTTTGATGCTAGCATTGATATATTTCCTCTGTTTTGTCACTCTCAAGAATGACTTTAGTAAAAATAATACAGTTTCAAAAAACAAAAACTCTTTTATATGACCAGGTATTTTCAGATACATATTATTTGCATTGTGTGCATTGTATTACTGGATGTACATGCCACTGTTGTTTCTCTATTCTGACAGATGACAACCTGAGATTCCAAGTTAAAGTGACTCATAAAGGTGTAGATAGGATGCCTGACCTGCTTTTACCACTGTTGCCCCTGCTGTTTTCTGCCTCCCCCTCCTCCTCTTCCTCTTGCTCCTCTTCCTTCTTCCTGATCCATATTCTCCCGCCCCTTCGTCTCTTCCTCCTCCTGGTCCTTCTTTTACTATTCCTCCTTAACCCATCTTTTCTTCCTCCTCCTCTTCTTCTACACAAGATCTGATATATCCCAAAATGACTTCAAACTCTGTGTAGTTGAGAGCTGTGTTCTGCCTCTTATCCTCTTTTCTTTCCCTCTTGAATTCTAGGATTGTAGGCATGTGCCATCATGCCTGGTTTATATGGTGGTAATGATGGAACTCAGGAGTTGTATGTGCTAGATAAGCCCTGTACTAATTGAGCTACACAGTGTGCCTTCTGTTTTATTTAAATTTTAATTGATTTCCCTAATCATAAAATATTACACAATTGCTAGAAAACAGCATAATATAAATAATTAAAAACTAAAACATAAACTAGAAAATTAATGGCTTTCTATCCTCTATATGTTGATATAGAGTGAGACTAGTTATGTATGATTTTTTTTTCTCCCCTCTTCAATTCATTTTATGTCAAGGGTTCTTTCATCAGCATGAAAAAAGTTCTTCCTACTCTAACTTTAGCAATTGTTTACTCACATTTAGAGCTAACAGATATCATTTGCCACATCTTAAGCACTAGTGTAATATTTCTACATGTATCAACTAATTTCTATCACAAATCACCCAGTGATACAAGGAACACTTAGAAACAATTACATCTTTAGTTCACGGATAAGGAAGCAGAGACAAACCAATATCATAATGCTGAGAAGTGTCAATCTGATTATTCTAGTTCAGATTTTAGGCACTGCTGTTTCCAGATTGAGTCTACTCCTTTGCTTTAGTAAAATCAAGCCCTTGTAGCACATAAGCTAACTCCATACTTGACGTTTGTCCACCTGTATTCAGATCATCACTGATGACATGGATCTTGCAATTACCATGACCAGAAAAAAGAAGTTTGCTGTGTCAGCAGTTCAGCTCATGAACTTCCTCAGTCTGGAGTCTTTGCTGGCTCTGTAGCATCAAAAGGAAATGACTTTCTTATCCCCACCTAGAATTCATCATGGACTTTTGAGAGGTTCAGTGTGGAACACCAGCTACCAAATACAGGAAGGCCTCCTGGGAGGTGTGGGGACTGACTAATTGGTTCTGTCTGCCAGGCAGGCATGCAATGCTGGCTTGCCAGATGGCAGCCACAGTTGCTTGGTACAGAAACCCTCATTACCACCTTGACTAAGTGGTAAATGGAATCCTGCTGTAGTTATAGAAACACACCAATCAAAATGACTTCTAGATCTTTATCACTCACACGCAGATAAAAATAATTGTGGGATGTGGCCCACAATCTGGACAGATTAAATTGCTCCAAAAGAGAAGTTACTGATAAAGGCTGAGACAGCACGAAGGAGGGCAAGCAAGAATCAAATAGTAGATGATATCAAACGATATCTTTAATAAGAGGTAAGGCTTAACAGGTTACAAGAACAAAACATTTTATATCTTTAAGAATAGTAATACATCAAAAAATGAGCAGGACAAGCCTTAAAGGACTTGTCTGAGGTCTCCTAAGATGAGGAGTGAGCTATTTATTAATATCCTTTTTGTCCCCTGGGTAAACCTTTGAATATGTGTGTGTGTGTGTAACTCATACACACATATTATATATATATATATATATATATATATATATATATATATATATATATACAGTTTCTCAGAAACATTAGTGCCGATTTCTTTGATAATTTTTTTGAAGAATGTGTGACTAACATCAAAGACAGTAACACTATTCTAAAATATAAATTAAAATGTGCTTATAGCATCTGGCAGCATGAAAATAAAAGTGTGATTGCTTTCATTTTAATAGCTATCACAGCTAGTTGGTAACAGTGTTCTTCAAAGACTTTTTGTTTAGACGGTATACAGCTATAGATTAGAGCCTCATGATTTTTGCCTTCACTATAGATATGAATAGGCAGATACAAAGGGCTTTCCCACTTGGATACGTATTTGCAGTTCAATTCCACATGTTCAAAGTAGAGTCTTTGCTCTTGCTCTTCTTCCTGTGACCTGATCAAGCGTGGGTTTAGTTCCAATCTTCCACTTGCACCAGTAAGAAACCAAGATAGGCTCTCCTCCTCTCCCTCCATAACTCTCATGTCTAGCCAGTCACTGAGTTCCTTACATTAGTCCTGTGTCATTTGTTTATTGTTTGTTTCTTTGTTTGTTCTGTTTTTAATCTAGTCAGAGTTCTAATCTGTTCTACAGGGCAGATTTTAATAATTTTTACACCACCGGATTTTCTGGTTTTTTTAAACTTCCTCCTTTGTACTTACCAGCTATTATAAGAAATCTTGTCACATAATATCTAGTACTTGATGGTTTATAGCAATTACCACATGTACTCACATCTACAGGTGTGAACTGAGTCAACCTTTATTGATCCCAGTTGGATTTGGCTAGGCTGTCTCTAAACTGTAAATTTGCTTCAGGTATTATTTCTCTTATTTTTGTCTTTATTGTGTTTTTCCTTATTGTAATATACATTTCTCTTATATATTATATACTTATAAAATAATATGTATAAAGAATGGATGTGTATTCTTAAACACACAAATACATAGTGTTTGTGTATCTACACACACACACACACACACACACACACACACACACACACACACACCAGACAAGTTTGGCCACTTTATATTTGATATAGATGCCAAAAATACTCAATAAGTAGTGCTGGGAAACTTCAACTTCCAGATGCAGAAGAATGAAATTAGACCCATATTTTCAATGTGTAGGATTTATTTGGTTTCCAGCATTTCTAAAATACTTATAGAATTTTATGATTTATTTTTAACAATTATTATAAGCCAATATCACAAAAATAGCATTGACTAAATGTACTGAAGATGGTTTTGTCTTCCAAAAGGAGGATTTTGTTCTGTTTTCAGATAGAGCACAGACTAATAGCAAGACCTTTCCCAAATACTAGATTCTGAAATGATCTCTCTCCCTCTCTCTCTCTCTCTCTCTCTCTCTCACTCACTCACTCTCTCTCTCTCCTCCCCCTTCTGTATACTCCATTTTCTCTGTTCACTTCCCTTTTTCTATTATTGTCCCTTTTCCTCCATAACCTGTTGTTAGACAATCAAAATCTAATGTCTTTTTCAAGCCTAGACATAGGTGACATTTCCTGATGACCTGGCCTTCTAAGTCCATGTTAGGTGAATCTATGCACTGCTCTAGTAGGGCTTTTTCTACCCTATCTTATCCTATTGTCGTGGTTCCTTACTGTGCCTCTAACTGTTCACACGTTATGAGAGCAATGGAAGATGCTGATCTATTCATTCTAGGGCTTGTTAGAGTGCCTGACAGAGACTTGTGGAAACCCTATACATACATACATACATACATACATACATACATACATACACACATACATACATACATGTGTGTGTTTTATATGTGTGTATGTACATTTTCTACAAACCTCTGCTTTCCAGCTATGAAACTGAGCAAAAACCACAGGGTTGCTGTAGGAGGAAAATTGATTCATATATATCCCTGTGTGGTGCCTTGTTCAGAGTATGTAACATAACCAACTCTTCTTTACATGCATACTCTATAACTGATATTCTTCCCCACTGTGGAGAGCTTCTTGATTTTGCCTTAAAATATTTCATGACTGCAAAATACCTGTAGGTTGCTGTCATACTGATAGTTATTTGCCGTCACTATCAATTGACTGAAGAGAGTAAGTTACCACAGTCCCTTTAACCGTAACTTTAATTTCCTGAGACTAATACCAACCACAGATCTGGATTTTTAGTAAAGATTTAATTAAAATTGGGTATGAAACCAAACTGCAAAGTGATGATTATGAACATGTTGGAAAGAATAATTGTTTGTTTGTTTGTTTGTTTCAAGAGAAAGATATGTTGTCCCATTCAGAGAATGTGAGAAAATGCCAACTTCACCCAAAAACCTGAAATGGATTGGAAGCAAAAGGCACAAATTTTGTGAAGCTTCTTGGAATCACTGGGGAAAGAGAGTAAAAACAACTTAGCACTCATTACACTGAAGATTTCCCTTGCAAAGTGGGACAGAAGCATTGTTTTGGGGCATCTTAATCCTGGTACTAGCTAGTCAAGAATTTAAAATATGAAAGTTACATGAAGGGAGTATCTAGTTAGCTTATGGAAAGTGTTTTGGAAGCATATCATCTACTGCTGCCAGGATCAGTTTCCCCCAGCCATCAAGGCCCTGCAGACTAACATGATAAACCATCATAAAATATAGAAAAAAAATTCAAATATCAATAATTCACCATATTCTATGGCAATGAGGTTAGATTTTAATCTTGACCCTAACTCATCTATTATTCAGTTATAAACTTGAATAACACTGTTGGAGAGTAACACTTTAAATTTCTTTTCTTCTTGCCAAAGCTCATAATTGCCTTCACCACTCTTTGCTGAACTTGCTAATAAAAACATCCTACAATGACTCCCATTTCTAGTAAGATTCCACGTTTGTCTACAAACACCTTATGTTCTACCTATTTTCCTATGTGCATCTGTCAAAAACACCTTCCTTGAGCAGATGAAACAGTATCTAACTGTTACCATTGTGTTCCACATGTGTTAATTGTCTAATGCTGAAATAGTGTGGAGCAAGTGTTCTTCACTGTAAAATCAGATACTCCTTAGTGTCATGGCCCAAATTTCAGTTAGAATTGGAATTCGCTGAAAGAAGCTACCTGGTCCACTCATATTCTCCTTGTTTGTTTTCTTTTCTCTTCTATATTCTTGCTCTTTGCTTACATTTGTCTGTCTTTCTTTAAGATTTCCCATGAGACAAATGTCCACTGCAGCTCTGTACCAACAGGAGACCAATCTCTATCCTACATGCATAGTCTCCCGAGAAAAAAGTCTATAGACTGGTGCTTGGGACATACAGCGAAGGACAGCTCTGGGCAAGCCGAGGTATGTATATTGAATTATTGGCTTGTTTTCTATAGATGTGTATATGGTGGACACTAGTCACTGAGTGTATTTTCATGTGAAATACTGATTAGAACATCAGAAGATAGACTGACAGATGTCATACTTCTCATATTCCCCAGATTCACAGGACTCTTCCTTAGGGACTTTTCAGGCAAGCCTACAGATCTCACCTTCCTTCACTGCAAATTTCCTAGAAGAGTCCTACCATTCCAGTTGACTCAATCTCAATTCAGCGTTCATCTTTTGTTATGCTCTCAGCACTAAACTTCCTAATCTGACAAGTTCATAGATTTATTATTCTAAATGCTTGTTCAAGATGAAATGTTTTCATTTTCATTGATTGTGAAAGACAGATTATGGCCATTAAAGAGCATATATGTCCTCTGAGAAGAGTTGCTTCCTTCCCTCCTAAGGATGAGATCCAAGGTTCCATAAACTAATCAAACTATCCAGAATGAATTCCTTTCCTCAAGTGGTACCATCTTGTCTTGCCCTAGGCCAAGTTCAGCTTTGACACCTGTGCCAGTGGTTTCTGCTTCTGCTTTATTGGCTCAGAGCTCTTCTCACATTTCTATTCCTTGTTGGGTCAGGAAATTGTCCAAAGGCCAAGTATTGTCCAAAGGCCAAGAGAAGATACGTTTTTAACCATGCTGGTCAGAAGAGAACTCAACTCGTGCCCATTGAACTCAAATTTGTTGGATAAACTTCAGAAAGAGCTGAAGACTCTGGACCCCATCTCTTCAGGCTTTCTCCACCAATCACAGCTTAGCCACCTCTTCCTAAGGCATAAAGTCCCTCTGTCATTACCAACAGTCAAGCTCTTCTGCCAAAGATTTTCTAGAAGGAGTTCTCCGGAAATGGTATGGTTATTATGTGTTCTTAAGTGTGGGTTCTTTTTGTGTCTCTTCCTTTAACCCATCAGGGTAATACAATTAAAAAGTTAGTTACTCCCTTGGTCAAGGCCTTTCTATGAACTTCTAAGCTTACACATATTCATAAGTAGAAAATTTTTCATGAGAAAACATTGGAAGAGAAAATAAGGTTAGGGCTCTCAGATACGTTCAATTTCTCTTTAAAGAACTTTTGTGTCTCAACTTTCACTGTCTGTTCTAAGCATATGAAGCCTGATACTGATTGAAATCAGTGGACCTTTTTAAATCAAGTGGTGAGCAGGCATGCTCTCTGAGCTGGAATGTAAGAGTAGAGGGTGTAACTAAGGTAAACTTGTGACAGTTTCTTAGAAGTCAGAGGTGTCATTAAAATTTAATGTATTGCTACCATTTTGGAAAGTGAGACCCAGTTTGTCAAGAAAATTAGTTGAAGAAACCAAGGGATTAATGGGAGACATGGAGCTGAGACATGAGTTAACTTACGGAAAAACCAGAGTGGCTTTGTATACAACCTATATGACTGATTTTTCTCAATATCCTTGGTACCTCAATGATCTCATCTAGGAAAGCAAGTCAAAACCAACATCACAGGTATCATCTCTTGATTTACTGATGTAACAAATGAGCGATATTGATGCTGTATCTATCTCTTAGTAGGTGCTCAAATAAATGCTCTCTCTCCTAAGCTATTGTAATCAAACCTGCTCTATCCTTATCAGAATTATTTAGCAGTATGTGGTCAATACATAACACAAACTGCATGAATCTTAAGTAAAATTTTATAGCCCAATACCTACCTTATATGAGATTCTGCCTAACTTCTTTCCAAGTCTGTCCCTCTGGTTCTCTGGAAATTCTTTATCCAGAGCGACTGGATGGCCTCTATTTTAGCAGTGAAAATCAGTGACCATCCTTCAATCCCTTCCTACACTGGAAAACAATCTTGGCCTTTTTCACCTAATCTAATAAATTCTTGTCTCTAGAGTATATGAGTTCATCTAAATTTATAAGCACGTAGTATATGTAATAACCATTTCTGAGATGTGAAGGAGGAAAAAGAGGCTAGACACTATGTTTTCCCCCATTAACAATCCCATATTCCGAGTGGGTAAAATCAACTATCATTTATTGATGTTTTGGCATCTGAAGGCACCTGTGTAGCTGAAGTTGACCTTGAGTTTCTAATCCTCTTGCTTCCCCCTTTCAAAGGCCATGGTAATAGGCATGTGTTATTATTTTCTATTCCATGTGGGGAATCAAACCCAAGAACTGTGGTGTAGCAGGCACTTTACCAATTGAGCTACATTCCCAATCCCTGCTAGCTGCTAAGTTTTTAAATTCACATTATATTTATAGGTACTAATGCTGTCTAAGTAAGCTACAGGACCAATTCTGATGAAACAGCTGCTCAGGAATCCTTTTGCAAGTGATACTGGATGGGTCAAGGGGAGACTTCCAAGGCCTTTATGCCAGAAGTTTAATCCTTAACTCAAAATGATTCTCTTTGTTTCTGTTCATAGCACATTAGACAAAACTTGCCACATGGCTCTCCCACAGTTCTGTAAACTTTGTCACCCATGAATTTTAATATTTATAAAAGATTAAAGCAAGTTTGTATACTGAGATGAATATGCTTATGTAATTAATCATTTATTTTTAGATTTATTTATCGCATGTGTATGAGTGTTTTGCCTTCATGTATATATGTATGTATACCATGCCTCCTGCCCATTAAGTTTACAAGAAAGCAGAGATGGCATAGAACTGGAGTTCAAGGTGGTTGTGAACTCATAAGGATGCTGAGAACCAAACTTGAGTCTTCTGTGAGAGCAACAAGTACTGTTAACCACTGAGTCATCTCTCCAGCCCCTTATTTATTCTTAAAGTTAAAATATAATTATATTATAACCCCCTTCTTTTTCCTACCTCAAATCCCTACCCTTCACCTCTACTCAAACTGATGGCCTCTTTTTCTTTGATGATGATCATCATTACATATATATATAATTCATAAGTAAAAATGCTGAACTGGATTTTGTTGCTTATGTGTATATAATTAATTTTAAGTTTAACCACTTTTCACTGAATAACCAATTAATTATCACACTGCTAGGAAATGATTTTTTTATATTTGTATTACTTTTATCTTTTTACAATCTAGACATTACTCCCTTCCCAGTCTGCCCTCCCACGGTTCCTCATCCCATTCCTCCTCCTGCTGCCTGTTTCCAAGAGGATGTCCCCCCACACACACACACATACCTCCCCACTCCATGAGGCCTCAAGTTTCTGGAGAGTTAGGCACATCTTCTCCCACTGAGGTCAGAGCAGGCAGTCCTCTGCTGTATATGTATCAGCTGCCTTGGACCAGCTCACTTATGCTGGTGGCTCGGTGTCTGAAAGATCTCAGGGGTCCATGTTAGTTGAGACAGCTGGTCTTCCTGTGGGGTAGCCCTCCTCCTCCTCAGCTTCTCCAAGCCTTTCCCTAATTCAACCACAGGGAGCCCAGACTTCATTCCAATGGTTGGATATAAGTATCTGTAGCTGTCCATTGGGCCTCTCCGAGGACAGCCATGCTAGGCTCCTGTCTGTAAGCACACCAGAACATCAGTAATAGTGTCAAGCCTTGGACCCTTCCCTTGAGACCAATCTCAAGTTGGCTGGTCACTGGATCTCATTTCCCTCTCAGTCTTTTCTCCATTTTTGTCCTTGCAGTTCTTTTAGACAGGAAAAATTCTGGGTCAGAGTTTTTGACTGTAGAATGGCAACTCCATCCCTCCACTTGATGACCTGTCTTTCTTCAGATGGTGAACTCTACAAATTCCTTCTCCCCACTGTTGGGCATTTCATCTAAGGTCCCTCTCTCTGAGTCCTGAGATTCTCTGACCTACTAGGTCTCTGGTATATTCTAAAGGGACTCACCCCCCCCCACACACACACACATACCTTCTACTCCCCAAGGTTTCATATTTCCATTTATTCTGCTAGCCCTAAAGGATTCTCTCCTGTTCCCCACCCCCAATACCTGATCATGTTCCTCTTTTGCTCCCCCTCTTTTCTCTCACCTATGTCCCTCCCTCCAACTGCCTCTTGTGATTGCTTTTATCTGCCTCCCATCCTCACTCGGGCCCCTCAGCTTGTTAAACTTCTTGAGTTCTGTGGAATATATCCTGGGTATTCTGTACTTCTTTGGCTAGTATTCACTTATTAATGAGTACATACCATGCATGTCCTTCTTGGTCTGGATTACTTCACTCAGGAGGATATTTTCTAGTTCCATCAAATTGCCTGCAAAACTCATGATGCCCTTGTTCTTAATAGTTGAATAGTATTCCATTGTATAAATGAACCACATTTTTTGTATCCATTAATTCATTTTGGGACATCTGGGTTGTTTCTATCTTCTAGCTATCACCCATAAGGCTGCTAGAACATAGTGGAGCATGTGCCCCTGTTGTATAGTAAGTATCATTTGGGTATATGCCCAAGAGTGGTATAGCTAGGTCTTTAAGTAGATCAATTTTCATTTTTCTGAGGAACCTCCAGATTCATTTCCAGAGTGGTTGTACCAGTTTGCAATCCCACTAGGAGTGGAGGAGTGTTCCTCTTTCTCTTCATCCTCACCAACATGTGTTGTCACCTGAGTTTTTGATTTTAGTCATTCTGATTGGTATAAGATAGAATCTCAGGGTCATTTTGAATTGCATTTCCCTGATCACTAAGGACTTTGAACATTTCTTTAAGTGCTTCTTGGCCATTCAAGATTTCTCTGTTTACCATTAATGTTTTGATTTTTTGGAGGTTCGCTTCTTGAATTCTTTACATATTTTGGCTACTAGCCCTTTATCAGATGTGGAGTGAGTGAAGATTTTTTTCCCCAATCTGTAGGTTGCTAATTTGTCTTATTGACTATGTCTTTTGGTTTACAGAAGGTATTCAGTTTCATGAGGTCCCATTTATCAATTTTTGATCTTAGAGTCTGAGTCATTAGAGTACTGTTTAGGGTATTTTACCTGTGCCAATGTGTTCAAGGCTCTTTCCCACTTTCTCTTCTATTAGATTGAGTGTATCTGGTTATGTTGAGGTCCTTGATCCACTTGAATTTGAGCTTTGTGCAGGGTAACAAATGTGGATCTATTTTCTTTTCTGTACACACCAACTACCATTTAGACCATCACCACTTTTGAAGATATTTTCTTTTTTCCATTGTATATTTTTGGCTTCTTTGTCAAAGATTAAGTGTCCATGAGTATGTGATTTTATTTCTAGGTCTTTAATTCTATTCCTCTGCTCATCCTATTTTTGTACCAATACCATATAGTTTTTAATCACTATTGCTCTGTAGTACAGCTTGAGGTCATTAACTGCCTGTAGCTTTTTGTATAGGGTTAGGACCCTGTGATATTTCTACCTTCTGTGTTAGCATGTCTATTTGTATTTCTATTGCTCAGGTCTTGTTTAGGCAGCAATATTATTTCAGTATCATGGGTGAAGCTTTCTGTCATTTCTAGGAGAAAACAGTCTCCCAGACTTTATAATCCTCTGGCTCTTATAATTTTCTGCCCCTCTTCTGTGATGTTTTCTGAGCCATGGGTATATGACTTACTTTATGTCATGTGTGTGTTTGTGTGTGTGTGTGTGTGTATGTGTGCCTATGTGTCCATTTATTGCAAAGAAATGTTTCTTTGATATGGATTGGTAGCTATACTTTTCAGTAGTTTTAAATTAAGGTTGAGAATTTATTTAGGAATAATGCTAGTAAACTAAAAGCTCTCCTCTAAAATCCATAATCTCACTAGTACTGAACAGATTGGTCTCTAATATAAGGCATGGTTTCTTTCCTGTTTGGAAGTTCTTAAATCCAATTAGATAGCTGTTAGTTAACATCTAGATAGGAGTGTCACTATCGCGCCTTGTAGAATATCTTGTCATTATAGTTATTTGCATGGTACATATGACTCCTAGAAGAACAGGACAATTGATCTCTTCCTTTCCTTGATGGCTTGTATAGCATTTTCTGATAACATGAAAAGCTATTCTGCAAAAGGAGGCTTTTAGTTTAGATACAGGGTGTAAGTATTGTATATTATTTTAGGTAAATATAAAATACTACCACTCCTTAAGCTTAGTCAACTATCCTTAGCGTTATTTGTAAAAAAAAATTCCTGGGGTGGAGAAATGGCTCAGGAGGTAAATTACTTGAAAAAAATATAAGACACAAATGTCAAGGACCAGCCTTGGCTTAGAGAGGAATTCTGAGCAAGGGGTGTTTGGGAGCAGAAAAAAGAATGATTCAAAGTCAATCATGGGGTAAAAGCTGACAGCATTGTGTTCTGCCCTTGCTGGATCTCCAGACACCTGATCTAGATATCTTAGCTCTTATAGACAAAAGCTCACTCTTTCTTTACATATCAATTCAATTATTTACCCATGTTCCCTTTTGATTATCCCATGAATCAGCATTGTGTGACCTTAGCCCTTTGATTCTTAGAAGACAGCAAGTATATTTTTTAACATAGCAATTGAATTCAGAGATCTACCTGCCTTTGTAAATGAAAACAATATACTAGCTTGGTGGGATCTCATTCTGAGATTGCTAACCTCACTGTGTCTCAGGCTGACCTTGAACTCAGGAATTTGCCTGCCTTTGTAAGCACAAAAAAATAAACTTAGCTGAGTGGGATCCTGCCCTGCAATCACCACTCGCCAAACCTCTTTATCTCCTTCCTTAATATCTTTCTGACAACCTGGCACGTAGTATAGATACCTCTGTATTTTAGATCTACAAAGCCCCTCATATAATTCATATTGCATCCTTATATTTTGCATAGTTTAGAAACTGTACATTATTGAACTCTTTTTTTTTTCAGAGTTCTTCCCCACAGCCTTAACAGTTCTCTTGAAGGTCACAGCATTTTCCATTTTGCTAAAGACATTAGACACACCCTACTCTCCCTGACTCATGATGTTTCTACTTATCATGGAGTCATTTACCTTGCCAGGGAGAATCTCTCTGGAAGGAGAAACATAAAGTAGATTATGTACATTAATATACAAAGAAGTGTCAACACTATTGGAGGCCTATACCCTGCTTGCTCTGTTCCAGGGGTCAGAATCATGTCCCATTATCCCTTGTACAGCCATACATGACTCAGCACATGAAGAATGAATGTTCAGATTTTTAGCAACCCCATTCATTCCAAACAGTTGTCGAATCCCATCTGTAATGCTTGCTCATGGGAGAAGAAAACAGAATTCCTAGAACAAACCAATTAACTTGGCTAGCCAAGTTAACAAGCCCTGGTTAACCTGAGAGTCTCTGCTTCAGTACATGAGGTAAAGCATAACCAATATCAACCTATGGCCTCCATAGTATACACTTATGTGTATATACATGCACATTACTTCACACACACACACACACACACACACACACAAAACACACATACAACAAGATGGATATTTTTTATTGCAGGATGTAAAGCATCTTCAACATTTTTCAGATGTTGCTTGATCAAAATTTATCAGTACTTTAATTTTGTAACTATCAAAGCTAAGAGTACCACTTCACATAAGTATGTAGTCCATATTAGGAAAAGTCTGTCCTAATTCCCATCCAAAAGTCACTGACTTGAATTTCATGAAAATCAAGCCAGGAATTCAACCAACATCTTTTAAAACCAAACAATTCTAATTTAATATAATCTAAAGATATAGTAATTTTACACTAACATGCTGAGAAATAGTTATATAAAATATTAAAATCTTTGTTTTCTCAATTAACACACTGTATTTCTGTATGGGTAGAAAACTCCAGGAAATAGTAAGAACCCTGCAGTCCCAACACACAGTTGTCTGGAATCCAAAGCAAGGTGCTTCAGGCAGAGCTCACTGCTATTATATAACTTGATGCAAGTGCAGTAGAAGTTTATATGTTGTGTTTTCAGACAAAATCTGCAGGGAAGTAAAGAGAACCAACACAGATGATAGTGGCCAGAAATGTTTATATGATAAACTTCATTCAAAACTTCATTCAAAACTTTTTACTATACTTATAGGGTACTGCCGAGAATTTAAGTAATTAGGCTCTACCCAACCACAAGGCAAAAATGAGGAGGTACTATTTTGCCATTTGTACAGATAAGACCAGTTAGCTAAAACTACTAATAATTATGAGCCTGCATTTTTAAAATAGGATTTTTTGAAAATTGTCAATAGTAAACATTTTCCAAATACAGTTGACTCCAATGGGCCTCTTTCCCTTTGACATAAATTAAATGAAACTGTTCCATTTTATATTTAACTTTCAGGTGAATTATGGAGAGCTACTCAATTTTTTGAAAGAAGCAACTAAAGATAATTTACAGCAAAATGGAACAGCTGTATATAGTAACCCAAGGAAAACTCCAAGTCCAAGCTACCATAAACAAAGGTATTCTCTTCCCCTTTACAGTCATATGCTTCCTGCATATCTAAGTCATACTGCTGTGGTGAACTGACATGCTGTTGGTGGCTAGTGTTGGAGGCTCAAAGTTTAAGATGAAAGTACCAGCATGCTTGGGTTTGGGTTTTCAGATGTCATTTCCTTTCTTATCCTTACATGATACAATGGGGAGAGAGAGAGTGAGAAAGACAGAAAGAGAGAGAGAGAGACAGAGACAGAGAGAGACAGAGACAGAGACACAGAGAGAATGATATATATATAGAGAGAGAGAGATAGAAAGAAACAAAGAGACAGAAAGAGAGAGACACTGTAACCTCTTGTATAACCCCTTTTATGAGGACTCCACGTTCATAACCTAAGGCTCCTGAGTTTGAGTTTGGTAAACAAACATTCAGACTCACTAGACCTCTAGAGCTTTCAGGGCAGTGTAGACATTCACTAGTGGTACTTGTTCACAAATACTTGGCTTATGTGTATAGTGTCCCCACCTTTTCCTCCTCCCTGCCTTCCTCTTCTTTTTCTTCTCCTACCCTGTCCCTCTCCCCATCCCTTTCATTTCTCTCTCTCTCTCTCTCTCTCTCTCTCTCTCTCTCTCTCTCTCTCTCTCTCTCTCTCTCTCTCTCTAAGCATAGAAAGTAATTTTCATTAATTTCATATGTTTCTTTACACCAAAACATTTGCCTTTTTTATCTTTTAAAGGAAAATCTCATTCTGAAATAAAGGATCATGTACGGTGCAGAACTCACCTAGAAAATATGTTTGGTTAGTGAAGTCCTAGGTTATTAGTATTAGCAAAGGGTTTTAAAATTAAAAATTAGTAATATTTTTGCATAATCATAAGTAAAAAACATGACAAATCATTTTTTAAAGTGTGTGTAGAAGAAATATTAAAGATGAAGGAGAGTGGAGTGTGACATTTTCTGAGCTTATCAAGAACAGGAAGGAAGGGTCGTTGTCAGGGACGTGGGTTCCACCACCAAAATCCTGGGTTCAACTTCTTTGTCACCTCACACTTCATCTACTTCCTCTGTGCTTTTAGTGTCCAGTTGGAAATGGAGACTCAAATGAGCTTTCTTACTTTTGATTTCTAACTGGTAACAGAGCCAAAGATTTTCATTTTACTGAAGATCTTAGATCTTAGATTTAAAAGTGTATGTGTGTGTGTGTGTGTATGTGTATGTGGGTGTGGGTGTACATATTATACCTGTGTGAATATCAGCCCAGACACTAAAAATGTCATCATTAAAGTCCAGAAAGAAAACAGAAGAATAGAATGCATGTGTCCCAAAGATAGAGGGGCACACTCCAAGGGAAGGAAGGGAACCAGTTGAGAGTGTGCAGAGGACATTGGGACATGAAAAACAGAATAATTGAGAGCAAAATATAATGAGACATATGTGTGAAAATGTCACAATGAAATTCAGGACATGTGAAATAACCCAGTAGGTTTGTGCCTCCTAAGAAGAAATTATAGATATCATTCTAATGAAAAAAAAAAAAAAGGATGGAGATCTATGAACATTGTACATTCAGTCCTCATTCAGATTACTAAAATTAAGGTGGATCTCAGTAAATAGCTGAACTGAGAAACACAACATAAAAGCCTGCAGAGCCTTTTAGCAGGTTGTTCTTTTCATAGTGTTTATTTGCTTGTCTAATCAGCATACTGCCTCAACATTCCAGCTTACTGTCTGAAGTGAACAAGAGCCTGCTAGAGATTTTGAAGATGGCACTAAGAACTTGCCAAGGCAAATTCAACATAGACTGCCTCAACCTGAGCTTTCGAAAAGAAGATTACTCATTCTCTGGCTGCCTGCCCCTGCCCAAGGTAACCAAATTTATATGTCAGATTTGACAAGAGTCAACAGGCTACTTACTTTAGAATACTGAGTCTATATTAACCATAAGGCACAGCTATGTTCTATGTTCTCCCTGTGGATTACATTATACAACTGTTTGTGAGAGTGTGTGTGTATGTGTGTGTGTGTGTGTGTGTGTGTGTGTGTGTATACTTGAGAAGAGAAAACAAAATGAAGATTTATGAAACATGCAGAATTGGTTCAGCAATTACTTACGTATGGCCTATGTTTAATGTTAATATAAAATATGATACTATCCAAATAATAATTTACAATGAAAGCAAGTACTTTTTCAAGGCCAAATTCATTTCTCACATCCTCTCTGAGCCTCTACTTGGGGTCAGCATGTGGCATCTCAAATCTCTGGAACACCATATTTTAGGACTGATGTAATTTATTGCAGATAGAGCTTAGCATGCTGATTTGAGACAGTAATTACCAGTGCAGATGTGTTTCATGGAAGAGAACCCAGAAAATATTAATTCATGAATCTTCTGTAGCCAAATAAACTGGTGTCTCAAAGCTACATAGGATAGAGTTGGAATGATGATTGCCGTTGTTACTATAACTGCATTGATAATACCACAGCCTCACACTGCTTAACTCTGACTAGGTGCTGAGCACGGGGCTAAATGCTTCATTGATGTCATCTCCTAGAACATCTACAAAATTACCTCCTTACACAAAAATCATGAAATGTAGTTAGGTAGGCATTGGTACTGCCCTTTCATAAGTGAAATGCATTCTGAATTTTGAAGAGGACAAATGAACTGATTCCTGAGCCACAGTTAGCAAAGGCAGGGTTGACATTGCAAGTACAGAAAAGGTTGGAAATTGGCACCAGATAGAATGCAATTAAAAGAGGATATTCAGAAGTTTTTACTGAGGACAATACCCCCCAAAAGTAGAAATTAGAGGATGAAGGAAGGTTGGGAATTGCAGGAGAAAGGTCCTATCAGGCATCACAGCATACCCTTTATTCTGAGGATTCAGGGGTTAAAACTTGAGAGGTTAGATTAGCTTTTTTAATTTTTAATTTTATTTAGCAAGAAAGCAAAGATGCAGTACCATACAAATAGGTTCTTATTCTCAAACTATAGCTGTATTACTCTGGTACTACATGTATGCGGCCAACATGAAAAGCTAGGTTAATGCTGATATCTGTGTGTGGATGTGCCTGTGTACACGTGTACTGTACATGCAAACATGTTTCATTAAAATGAGAATACTGTAGGCTAGTCTGAAAGTTATGACTTGCTTTTCCTGTGTTCATAAAGAATAGATTAAGAAGCAGCAGGTCTTTGTTAGATTATAAACCATGTAATGCCACTGGTGAAGTCTTGTATTTTCAGATGTTATGCATAAACTACAACACAAATAGCTTGAAAATTAAAATGTATTCACTTAATCTCTTTTGGTCTCAGATTTTTATCTGGAAAACCTGGGTACCAAATGGTCATCTCCTTTGACAATTGTGGAGATGAAATGAGATTAAGTATATGAAGGTATTTGTGTATAGTCTGATATACAAGTTCTTAAATAAATCTTAAATCACACACATATACACATACACACCAGTTTTTTGAGATCTCAGTCTGTGGTCACATGATACAACTTTAAAAACTGGCTATCATGGAACCCTTAAATGTTCTTGTCTACAGCTGGCCTTGAAAGTTTAACTTTGTGGTTCAGATCCAAGGAAATAGGGTGTATTTTCCTTAGAGCTGGTATGTCTTTCATGAACCATCTGGCATCTCTTAAGATAGCTGGAACTCACTCAAAGTATAATATAGTTCTGGGAGGCATGTTAAATAAAATTCTGCTTCCTCAGAATGTGAAGCAAATTAAGGCCCAAGGGATATTTGATACAGGAAGCAAAGGGTATAACCACACCACAACTTCCTTGCTCCTGGATCCAAGGTTGAGAGCAGATTTTAAAGACCAGAACTGGAAGCATTGATATTTTGGACCTATAAGTCTTAACTTTCTTAAAGTGTGAAAGAGAAAGTCATGAGCGTTATTAGGTAGTACATGACAGCTCTCTACCACTCCCTGGCATGAAAACTAAAATAAGGATAAAGTGGAAATGAGAACACCCAAAGAGCTTTCAATTCAAAGTGTTTTCAGAGGACTTGTGGCTTCTAAGGAAAATAAATATTATCAAAAATAGTCTACAGGTCTTGTCATCCAGATCAACTGGGATTTGATGAATCACAAAAAGTATAGAAACATTTAATATAAGCCATCTTTATCTACGGACTCATCCATCTTGTTATCTTGTACATCTTTAGTATAATGATGGTTTGACAGGACTGTAAATGCAAGGTGGATCCACATATATTTCTTTATTAATTGTTCCACTACCATACTCTTCTTGTTACTGTGACAAAATATCCTAGCAAAATCCAGGAAAGACTGGCTTATTTTGGCTCACAGAAGTTACAGACAATCCCGGCAGGGAAATTACAGCAATAAGAGCTTGAGGCCCCTGGTTACATTGCATCCGAGATCAAGAAGAAGAGAATCATGATTAATGGTTGTTTTCACCTCACTTTCTTCCTTTTATAGATTTAATACTTATAGCCTAGGAAAATGGTCCTACCTACAATGGGTAGGTATTTCCACATATTCAATTTAATTTTATGTATGATACATTAATTAGTCAGTTCTAGGCACTAATGACAACAAACACAATCTTCTTGTTCACTTAAGGAAAGGAAATGACTTTGACATTCTATGACAACTTAAGGCATAGCCATAGCCTTGAACATTGAACTTACTAGACATCAATATAATTTATCTTAAAAATGGACTAGGGAGATTATATAAATGTTAAACCTTGGTTAGCATATAGGTTTGGAAAGGAACAAATAAAGAGGAGATTAAATGATGGGGCAGGTGGTTAGGGTCAAATGAACAGCGTGGACCATCTCCAGAATAAGAGTTGATAGATACAATGACCAGTTCAAGGAATGGCTTCTAATTACTGTCTAATGAAAACTCTGAGCCTGTGTATGAAGGGTCTTTCCGAAGAGCTCATATATATCCTATAAAGCCATTGTAACACCCTGGAGCATTTTAAATGTACAAGTAATATGACCATATTTGAACTTCAGGAAGGACATTTTAATATAATTTGGAGAATTTTTCAAGCAAAATTTCGAACAAAACTGAAAGGAAAGAGAGATCTGTAGGAAGCTGCTCCAGTAATGTAGCAAATAATAATGATGCCTCAAGTAAAACATTAGCAGGAGAGATGGAGACATTAGAAATTATAAAATTGGCTTTGATATGTCATTGGATATAGACCAAAACTAATTCCAAATTCACCAATTTGTTAGAAGACAATGTCATTCAGTAGGATAAGAAACGAAATAGGAGTAATGTGAACTAGTAGAGTAAGTTTTAATGGGCTCAGTTTTGAACATGTTAATCTTGGTAGTTAGGCTGAAATTACATAATTTGAGACTCAAGACATAGCAGACATTGTTGGAGCAATTTAGACCACTAAAGAACAGAAGAGAATGAGGTGGTAACCAGGTTATAGAAGGCTTTTATTGTGAAGAATTTAGACAAGAGAAGCCAATGAAAGAGATTAAAAATTATCAAAAGAGAATTTGGAGTACTCTAGAAAGCAATGAAAGAAAGTTTGGAGGAGCAGGGCATGGCCATCCCATGCTGCAAAAAGGTCTTGTTTAAGTCGGACTAAATCTGGTAACTGGAAGTCCACAGAGGTTCCTATAACTGATGCTAATGGTTGAGTCAAGCGGTAGTGTAAAATACAATACAGGAGGAAACTATATTATTGCTAAATAACAGCATATTGACTTTTAAAGTTTAGTTACTCCTTATTGAAAATATTTCCTCATTTAAAGAAGAAAATTAATTTCTTCTAAGGGTCACGAGTATGGATATTTGGAGGATTTTAATGGTTAACAGAGTAACAGGTTAACAGAGTAACCCTGTCTTAATAAAATTTTCTGGTAGATATTTCTAATGTTTCTCATGACTGTCAGTCAGTTTTTAGCTTCCATCAATCAGTCTGTGTCTAGGTACCATGATGTACTCTTTCTAATCTGCTATTCATTTTAGCCTTTAGCAAAACTGAATATTGACAGAGTGATCTATTTTGAGAAAAGAATTTCAGTATAGGTGTTCAAAAACACATCAGTATGTGCTAATCATGAAGTTAATCAGTTTTTATTAAATAGGGAGGGCAGAATGTGGGATCAATTTCCACATCTCCTTGCTTTTTTGCTAACCCCTCCCCATACACATTCTGTTTTCATCCATTCTTTACTTTGTTCCTTTATTTTCCAAGACTGCTAAACAATAGTGATAAGAAAACAAATGAATACAGTACCATGCCACCCTGGAAAAGACACTGACCCACAAGGAAGATCAGAAAGCAGTAAGATTGCTGCCCTCCCATAACAAGGCATACAAGTACTGCCAAAAGGGTAACACCATAATACTTACGGTGCTAAACAGCTCTGGACTTTTTTTCACCTATTATTCATATCTTTTTGTCCTCTGCCCACCATTCTCCTTAAGTCCTTATGCTTTTGGTTAACTCTGTTCTTTTTTATGTTTCTGAAGAATCTTTTATTTTTTTCTTCTAAAAATCTCTCTGACTTAATTTTTTAAATCTATAAAGTAACAGGCTTGTTCAAAAACCTCATAAAGACAAGGAAACATGACCTTTTGACCTCTGCCTGCTTTCTTGCTTACTTTGTGATGAGCATGAACACAAGACTTTGCCTAAGCTAAGGACATATTACACCTAGCTAAGCTCTCTTGCTATTTTAAAAGTTAGATTCCCTTACTGTTTAGCTATGATAATACTAACAGATCCCAAGAAACTTGCTATTGAAAACAAGATATTACACCATATAAGGCTTCTCAGATTCAGGACAAAATGGGAAGTGTGGTCAAGAGACTGTTATTATGTTTCTTGTGGAATGAATGAGCAAAGCATTGTAGGAAAGCTTAAGATTAACTAGTTTGAATAATTCCCTGGAACTCTGGAACCTTAGAGGCTATCCCTGGTTTCCTGGTCCTGTATCCCAGGATGATAGATCAGAGAAGTAGTGGAGTCCTGGAGGCACTCATAAAGACATTTATCTAATTTGTTTGCTCAGATTCAACTGAGATTTCTACTCTCTGCAGTAATTAACTAACCTAAGAAGGGCAAGAAGATGATTGTAGTGGGTAATGTTGTGTTAAGTGTGGGTGTGGTAGAACCTACAGTCTGGGAGCCTTTCTGCCAGGTCTGTGAGGATTATTTTGGCTATGTAAATTGATGAAGGAAGACTCTCCCTAACTGTGGGTGAGAAGAGCCCTGGGCTGGGGATTCAAGACTAGAAAATAGAAAAAGCAAGCTAAGCACTGCCATGCATTTCTTGATCTTTGCTTGTTGACTACGGAGGCAATATGCCAGCTGCTGCATGCCCTCCCTGCCATGGTGCCACTATTATTTGATGGACTAAACCTTGACCTATGAGTAAGTTTAAACCCATTATCCCTTAAATTGCTCTTGCCAGTGTAAATTCTTACATAAACACTAACAAAAAAAGTGTCACTAACCATGAATATAACATACTTGTTTTTACGAATCAAAGTAAATGATACAAAATGTTTTACAATTTAGCAACATAAGAAGGGAAGATGGATCAATCCTCAGCCTTATCTATATGTGGGTTGACAAAAACTGTAAGTAATAGAAAGTCTAGTGGCTTCTGAATAATAAACTACACTTGTCTCTCAACTGAATGTCTGTTACTTATAAGCACTGAGCTGGAAGTCTTACCCTGAATGATACTTCAATGGCATAATATACTCCTGAGCAATAATTCTTTATGAGAACTATGTAGGCTATAATAATGTGAAGAAATTGAAACACTAATTCCATTTTATTGAAGCTTCAAATTCTGTCTCATTTCTAGGTCATGTCTATATGTAGCAAGCATGGACTCTATGTAACCATGAGCCTGCTGGAAACATTGCTCTACCACCAAGAGTTGGGTTACCGAGGTGAAATAAAGTAAGTTGATGTTTTCATGTTTGTGCCCCACAAAAATGAAAATATGTTGAAGTCTTAAGTCAATATGTTGACTGTGGGAGGTGAAGCATTAAGGGGTCATTAAATTTAGATGAAGTTGGACTGTCCTCAGAGAAATAGTAACTTTCCAAGAAAATAAGAAACTGAAGCTTCCTTCTGCTCTCTACCATGCAAAAACATAACAAGAAGGTGGCCCATCTACAAGTCAGAATTAAACCTTTTCATCATCTCAAAACCATGAGAAAAACCAGTGTCAGGTGTTAGACATTTTGGCAATTAGGCTATGCTATTTGTGAAACTATAATAACTTTTTTATCCTCGTTGTCTTCTAATAAATGCCAAGTACAGAAATCTACTTTTAGAGAAGGAGTTTCATGTGGGAACCAATCAATTTCAATCATTTGACACCTGAGTTAAAGAATTATTTTATATTAAAACCAAACAGGACTGGTAAAATCGTGCTCAGTTAGTAAATGCCTATACTGCCAAGCCTGATGACCTAAATTCAGCCCCTGTATCCAACATGCTAGAATGAGAGGAGCCAGCTCTTACAAGTTATCATCTGACCTCCACATATATGTATGCACATATCCACAAAATAAATAGGTGAAATTTAATAAATATTTAATAGAAAAGGTTCCCAGAAGTCATAGAAACACAAAGCAGGAAATTTCTTTAAGCCCTTAGGAACTATCACTACTTATATGTCCACATAAACAGCTAAATAATAGGACAAAAGAGATGAAATAGTGTTGTAGAGGTTGAGGATCAAGCATCATCATCAAACAATGATTCTTAAGAAAGGAAAGCAATGAGATTGACTTAGCTTAATGCATAGGAAAGGGGAAGTATAACAGACCAGAATCTCAATGAGCAAATAAGATGGAGTTGGTTAGGAAGAGCAAGGAGGATATAACACATCCTACCAAGAGTACAGGACATAAATCCCCACAGACTCTCTGGAGATGTTAAAAAATTACCTTCTTATAGGTAGTGGCTGGTGGAGAAATTTAGGAAATTGCTTATAGAACTGGAAAGAAAAAGACAGAAAATCTTCTTAGGGCTCCCCTAATCATTGTGGGCTATATTAATTACTTTATTCAGAAATCTAATCTCCTACTCTTTTCCCCTTACATGCATTTCCTTGTTTTTCTCTACAAAACTTCCACCTTCTTTTTTAAATGTTTCATATAAATAAATATTCTAAGTAATGAGGAGTATAATTTCCCCCCAAGACCACTTAACTTCTAATAAATAAAATAATATTTATTTAGCATGCTATGTTTCTTTCCATATTATAATAAACAATGAAGTATAATACCATAGGACAAGCATATTCTTTATATAGTTCTGTTCTGTATCCCAAATATCTAAAGCAGTAGAATTTGTAATGAGAATTTATACATAAAATGAGTTAGGAGAGAAGTTATCTCAAACTATTTCCAGTCCTCAGCTCATGGTCAAAGAGAAGGTCGCCTTTCCTAAACTCAATAAAATCAGGTTCATTGTGTTAAGCACTTAAATAGCACCTAATCATTTTATTTCTAGCACAGTTTAGAATATTGGTTTTATTTGTGTGGTTTCTTTTTTTTTTTTTTTTATAGATATTTTGTTTATTTACATGTCATATGATTTCTCCTTTCCCAGTTTCCCCTACAACAAACAAACAAACAACAAAAACAACAAGAACAAACCCCTGTTGCCTTCCCCCTCCCCATGCTTGCCACCCCACCCTCTCCCACTTATTGGCCCTGGAATTCCCCTACACTGGGGCACAGAATCTTCACAGGGCCAAGGGCCTCTCCTCCCATTGATGATAGACTTTGCAATCATCTACTATACACATGCTGCCAAAACAATCAGTCCCACCATGTATAGTCCTTGGTTGGTGATTGAGTCCCTGAGAGCTCTGAGGGTACTAGTTAGTTCATATTGTTGTTCATCCTAAGAGGCTGCAAACCCTTCATCTCCTTTGGTCCTTTCTCTAACTCCTTCATTGGGGACTCTGTACTCAGTTCAATGGATGGCTGCGAGCCTCTACATATGTATTAGTCAGGTACTATCAGAGCCTCTCAGGAGATAGCTATATTTAGGCTGGCTTGTCCTTCCTTTAGTCTCTGCTCCATAGTTAGTCTCTGCAACTCCTTCCATGAATATTTGGTTCCCCTTTTTAAGAAGGAATGAAGTGTCCACATTTTGGTCTTCCTTCTTCTTGAGTTTCTTGTGGTTTGTGGGTTGTTCTTCCTGTGTTCCAAACTTCTGGGCTAATAACCATTTATCAGAGAGTGCATACCATGTGTGTTCTTTTGTGATTGGGTTACCTCACTCAGGATGATATTCTCCAGATCCATCCATTTCCCTAAGAATTTCATAAATTCATTGTTTTTAATAGCTGAGTAGTACCCCATTGTGCAAATGATGTCTATACAATGATCACTCTACAGCAAGAAACATAGCTGCTTTCCTTGTATTAAGTGTTCACAGCTTCTAACATACAATATGGCACAAAGTAAGTACATATTTGATGAGATTGTTGGTACATTTATTTATCAAACATTTGTCAAAAGCCAACAATATACCGTTTCCCCAGATATTTGGAGTACAGCTATGATTAAAGCAAAGCCCCCTCCTCATATGGGTATATTCTATCTAGCCAAGTGAAAAATTAGTGTTAAAATATATGGCACATATAAAGGTTACACGGGCAAATGGGAAAATAAGGTGGGTGAAGGTTATGTGAAGAGGGATGAATAAGTGAGACCAAGAGTCTAACCTAGTACCTGAATTTCTATGGGCCACTTTTGGAAATGAGCATTTCCTTAGAAATGGTTAAGCTATAAAAGCAGAAAGATGAGTTGGGAGCAAAGTAGAAAACAAGTGGGAGATTTCCAAAGAGGCTCAGGTCTAAATAAAGAATAATCACACACCAAAGATCACATTATATGTAGGACATAGTTAAGACTCCACTGATAGCATTGATTAACAACTAACTCACGACCAATATTGCAGAGATCTAGAATACCAGTAGAAATTGCTATCTTTGACCTTAGACTATTCTAGGACATCAACACCATGAGAATCAAAGAAAAATGTGTTTATAAGAGATAAACCTATTTCATTTCTAAACAGTCATTGGCTAAAGCTTCTTCTATGAACTAAACCCATTCCATTATAGGCTTTGTATGCAAACCTATATCCTTTAGAGATTAAAGATGCAATTTAGACACACATTTTAAGAGCTGAAATGCTTGAATCATTATCTTAGTACATATTGTCCATTAATCTGTGTTCAATTGGAAAGCCATTTGGAATGTGGCTGTCTGCTAATTAGCAGGATTCTAGTGCTGAGCTGCTTCCTGATTAAATGTCCTTTAGAATCAATAAAACATCAGGAGGGATTGTGGTGATGTGGGATTAGCCCCATCTAGCCAAATAAAATGAGTTGTGTCCCTTCTTAAACTAGCATGTTGTAAGAGCTGACAAGAGGGGTAATTTTGCCAGCCCTGCAACAAAATTGTTTTTTTCCTTTTAAGAAATTTTTTAAACTCTGAGATTTCATTTTTATTTTTCCATTTTCCTAACAATTAGCAGAGACATTAGTGAATGACTGCCAGGATAAGGCGATTGTGAGGAAGACTTGATTACGATTTCTAATCTCCACTCTGAATCACCCTTATGTAAAATGAGCTCAGGTTGTATTGGATGGAAATTATTATCCCTGTTTTTGGCCAGGGAGATGGAAGTCAGAATTCACGTTTAATGTGAATTCTCTGTGACTTTGTAATAAATGGTAATTAAGGAGGACAGAGAAAGAACAGGAGGCAATCTAATACTCTAAAATTATATTGGCAAAATTAAATGCTTCAAACCAGTTTAGAACACACGTGCACACGCCAAATTGTGTTGAGGGAGGAGATAAATAATAAAGCTGCTATGGAGGCTTTCTGAATAGAGTAGAGCAATTGACATAGCCACAAGTAGGACTTACCGTACACATCTGGCCCATTATGGAAAATGGAGTTAGGTTGGAAAGGACTGTTTTTGCCAGTCCTGGGGACAAAGGCAACAGTTTAGGAGACAAAGGAAACATGAGGTGTATTATTTGGCATTTGCTATTAAAAGGGAATAGGAAAATGGTTAAGTAAGAACTGTTAGAGATATGCCGCTGCCTGCCTTTTGGCTCAGTGCTAGGTAGTCAACCCAGCTTTCCATTACACATTCTAAAAATGATAAGAATGCTAATAAAGTTTTACTGTTTATAGAGAACATTTATAGAACTTAAATAATTCCAAGCAATATTTCAAGTGCTATCCAACATTAACTCTTTTAATTCCTATGACAGCTTCGAATTAAATGTAATTACTATTCTATTTTTCAAATGAGGCAGCATGGAGAGACCAAAACCTATATGCTCCTAAAAAATAAATTCATCAGTAAGACTGAGTGAATGCATCTCTGAAATGGAAAGGGAGATAGTTGGTCTAAGCAAGGTAGAAAGTGGAAAGCCTGAGCTTAGTGTTTGTATCTGGCAGTACCATCCCTGGAAGCTTAAGTTGTATCACTTAGCACAGGGACAGTTGGTAGTTAGATATACTAAGGAAAGTATGAACTACGATGTGTGGTACTAATATGAAGTATCTTGTATCTAAAAGGATGGTAAAGGTATAACACATGTAGCTCAGAAAGAATCTAAAGCGCCAAGGATGCACGGGAATTGTCATCTGTCCCTTGTCTATAGGCCTAAGGAAGCAGTGAGTAGAACCATGAAAATCAGGAGACTGCATCTGTTTGGTTACTCTACATGTGGACAAACTCGAATTTGATGATTAGTATATGAAAAATTCAACATATGAAGCCAACTTTAAAAGAGTATTATTCATTTTCCTAAATGATAATTTAAAATGCTAGAATAAAAAGAACATTTCAGAGCATGGAGAAGAGGTAGGACCGTTCATGCTCTAACTTTTAATAACATTTTAAAAATATTTCTGCACTAAAAACTAGAAAAGTTTAAGAAATTATAGTGTTTTTTAAAAGATGGAGAAACCATGAATTCTGCTGATATGAATTAGAAAGCAATACATATAGTGAGACAAACTAATGATAAAAATGAGGCTGATGCCCCAGAGAAGGGGGATGCTAGAGGGGTGAGATGGGAGTGGGTGGGTGGGTATGTGAGCACCTTCTTAGAGGAAAAGGGGAGGCGGAGGGGTGGGAGGCTCATGGAGGGAGCACCAGGAAGGGGAACAACATTTAAAATGTAGATAAATAAAATAATTAATTTTTAAAAGCATTAAAGACTATTTGATACAATCGTGGAGAACATGAGGAAGCATGAGTGATGTCAAAGAAAGCACACTCTCAAGGAGACTTAAGAGTCATTAGGCATCAATTTTAAAAAGGAACATATAAATGAGAAAAATCTAAAATGCAATGTTAAACGTAGGGGCCTTTGGCAGAACCGACCCAGGAGTAACTGTAGAAAAGAGACAGAGAATATTATATATGAGACTAAAACAGAGGCTCAACCAAAAGTGACTTGGCATTATGGGAAATTAGGAACAAAATAAGGAAAGCAAAACAAAACTAAACTACACTACACTAAAGCCAAATTCCTGATTATGATAGCTCATTTTCTGCTGATGTAACAAAAGACTGAATCGCTCTGCTGTATTTTCTTACCTGTATATAGCTGAATGCATTAGAGGCTGAAAATCCAAAATCAGGTGTCCTGAGCAGCATGGCCTCTTGTGAGGGTTTCTATGACTGTCACAACATAATAGAAGTCATTATGGCAAAAATATATGTGAGAAGGAGAGATTTCATGATAGGACAAACAGAAAGCCATGGAGTTGGAAGAATAGTGTTGTTATTTTTATAGCATCTAATCGTCAAGGGATTTACCAGGATCTCCTGAGGACTATATAAATTTCTTCCAAGATTAACAGTCTTGATGCCTACTAACTTTCCTTTAAGCTTTGACTCTCATAGATTTGACTGCCTCAACATTGCCATGCTGTAGACTGATGGTCAATTATATACATAACCTTTTAGGTGACCTCACAAGCTATACCGAAGTGATAGTACTAACTAAAGAAACTTTGCAGCCCTGGGTATACAAATTGAAAGAACTCACTATGATCTAGGCCAAATTAAGAAAAAAATATATTCATGTGTTTGTATATTGCAATGGAAATTTGTATTATAAAGACAACAAAATTTGACAAGATCTTATGAAAGACAAAAGAGAAAATTAAATATAAATGAATAAAAATCAGATTGACCTCGGGCTTCTACAATAGTAAATGTTAGCTGAAATTGAAACAATGATCATAATTTCAAAGTGGGAAACATGGATACGAAGTTGTAAGACCTGCCCAACTTGTGGATATGGAGTAATAAAACAAGGGTATGGCTCTTGTATGGATATCATTAATCTGGGTCTTGGGGTAAGTAGCTTGCATGTCTTTCATAATGGTGGTCACTATGAGAGAAAATAATGAATAATAGATGTAGTTGAACCCAATTATCACTACTCAAATTGACCCCAGTAGCAGCAGAGGTGCTCGTCACTACCTGCCCCAATATCCTGGATTCCTGAATGAAACACACACACACACACACACACACACACACACACACACACACACACACGCACACGCACACGCGCACACACACACACACACACAGCCTTCATATTTTAATATGACTTAAACAGCTCAATGGCTGAGCCACTTCCTAACCTCCACGTGGCTGATCCAGAGCCCTCCAATATCCCCGAGTTATTATTTACTAAAATATATATCTCATCTTTGCTGCCCTAGATCCAGACATGGAACCCTCTTAGGCCATGATCCCTGCCACCTACATGACATCTATGCTTTTTGCCCTCTTCACCTTTCAGGAGAGATGTCTCCTCTCCTTCCCCCAGCATGGTATCTCTCTCTCTTCCTTGATCCCTTGCCCAGAATCCTAAAAGTCCCTCCTCTGTCTCCCTGGCCAGCCATGGGCTTCTGCTAACTTAATTTACAAACCAAAACCAACTGGGGGCAGGGTCCCTCAGTCTTACTGGCAGGACACTGCAAACAGCTTTTTTGGGAACCTAATTAGCATGATAATACAAGCAGCAACAAATAGGTACCAAGAACACTCTGGAATCTATGTTAAAATGATAAAAACAGTTGAAATTGAAAATTGGAATTAACTTGCTGCTGCTGCTGCTGTTGTTGTTGCTGCTATTGCTGTTTGAGAAAGAATCTCACCTAGTTCAGGCTGGTCTGGAATTTTCTATGTATCTGTGGATGACCTTGAAGTCCCAATCCTTTATCTCTACCCCACAAGTGTTGTCATTATAGATACAAGTCAATATGCCCCCTAGATATCAAACTTATGACTTCATGCCTGCTAAACACACATTCTACCCACTTACCTACTCTCTCTCCAACCCTGGCATTCGAATGTGAAATAAAATCCTCCTGAATCTAGAATCAAGATCATAGTATTTGTCCCATGTCCTAACCTTCCTAACTGGAAAATGAGAGCTTGGTGCAATACTTTTGTTATTACTAGTGCCTATTATTACCACGGGAACCAATTCTTAAGTTGAGTGGCTCTTTGAAGTTCTACAAATATAAGAGACATAGAAATGGAAAAGATTTAGTAGAATAGTCTTAAGAAATATATTGGTTACACAAGTCCTATATGATTTTTCATTCATACAACACCCGAGTTGAATATTTAGGACTATTTACCACCTTTTTCTCCCCCTACTCTCAGTATATGATCAAAAAAATGTTGAAAACATTCTAGGAGTGTTTTATCTGGGGCCTGGTCTCTTGTATTTTTTCTCTTTATATATTCATTATTCACCTGTGTGTGTGTGTGTGTGTGTGTGTATGTACATGTGTGTGTACACTTTTATGTACTTATCTTGTGACTATAGACATCAGAGGAAAACTTTTGGGAATTCCATTGAGAATTGTGGGATCAAATTCAGATTATTAAGCTTATACAACAAGGTCCTTTATTGATGGAGCCATCTCTCTGGCCTTTCTCTTTTTCTTGGTATCTGAGATAACATGGTCTGACATTGCCTGACAGATCTTCAAAACAAATGAAGTAGAACCTGTGACTATCAATAAATCAAGGTTCTTGGTCTAGGCATATGTCTGCAGTTCCTAAGTTTCTAAAAAAAAAAAAAGAAAGAAAGAAAGAAAAGAAAAGAAGTAAAGAAAATCTTAAAAATGGATCCATTGCAGTCTGTTTCCAGATCTAAGCTGGTGCTTATATGCTTATTACCACTCCCCATAACAGCCTCCTGTCCTCCATCTTTTCTTTACTGTGTCCTCCATCTTTTCTTTACTATACAAGATCTGCCATCACCAGATTTTCTGATTGCTGCATTACACATCATGGCTTATCTCTTCCTCACATGAGGCTCTGGAGGCCACATGTTCAAAGCTCCTATCAGAATACACATGTTGATCAAAGAATTCTTCTGACATGAGACCCATGTATAGGAAAAGTTTCATGAGGTATAAGCAAAGCAAACTGGTTTCATATGTAAAATATCACTTCTATTTAAAGAGAATACAATCATAGGACACTAGAACTCTTTGAGCAAACCTAAGACACATGTTTGCCAACTTCCTCTCCATTTCAATCTGCCTTCTGCTGGATGAGATGGCAACAAAACTCTCCATTTGCAGTAAGTTTGCTTCCAACAGAAGCTGTCTTTCACCAACATGAGAGAACATAAATTTCTTTTCTTCCTCATTTTCCTCATTCTTTGAGAAGTTCATACAATGTGTCTTGATCATATTCTTTTCATTCCCTAATTCCTCCTATGTATATTTGTGTATCCCATACTCCCAACTGTGTGCTGGTTTTCGCTATGTCAAATCTTGTGCTTCCTATATAGTCTTGATTGTGTAGCCTTAACTGGAGCTTGCACAAACCACCAGGAACCTCTCTGTCTCCTGAACCTACCAACAGCCACATACTTAGGAGGTAGGACTTCATACCTCTTCATATCTCCAAGCTAGGATGTTGCCTGCTTAAATATGTACAGATCTTGGACATTCTGTCTCAACTGTTTTGAATTTATATGTGCAACTGTCCTGTTGTATCTACAAAATGGTTTTCATTTAGTAAACCACTACCTCTGGCTCTTGCTATCTTTCTAACTACTCTTCCACAATGATGACTGATTCTTGCAATAAGGGAATGTAATACAGATGTATCATCTAGGGCTGTTCATTTAAGAGTTTCTTATTCTTTGCACCTTGACCAATTGTGAGTCTCTGTATTAGTAACGTGATACAACTCATAATATTGGGGGAAAACAAAAATCAAGAAGGACCAGAAACAAATTTAATGAGAGAGTTTGAAAAAGGAACAGAGGGTAGGACAGAAGTGAGAAGAAGGAATGAAGAAAGTCATAGACAGGTAGGGTCACAGCCTTGGCTAAGCAGCATATGGATGTTTGACTATAGTCCTAAGCACACTATATCCAAAAAAGAAACCAGGCATCTATTATTGACAGAGAAGACCATATTTACATAACATACAAATGGCTACTAGGCAAGCAAACATAGGTGATTTTTCACTACCAAAGCTCTGTTGGATTAGTTTAAGCTATAGATAACTGACTTCAGTTATAATATACCCAATACAATTTCTCCTTGAGCAATTCATTAACTATTATCTAAATCTACCACATGTAACTATTCCCCTTCTATGTTTGTTCTGTGTTGTAATTCTTTCCACACTAAGGACAGGAAAAAGGGCATTTCTAATAGCCAATTGACATGAAGATCTCATGACTGATTTAACTTATTACTAAGAGGTAAATGCATAAAATATTAAGGTAGAAATAAGGGCAAAATGGTGCCAACACAGACAGGTCATTCTTTAAGTCATGAATGGACTTACTCATTTTTCTATAGTAGTAGCAATGTGAAAACTGGCTAGTTTTTACTGACATCATAGTTGTCACTGATTTGATGGCTAGAGTCACCTCTGTCATTAGCCAGATTTTCTCAGAGTTCCCTGGTATCTGATTGTCTTGACCTTGCCAGCAAACCCCAGTCTCCAGTCTCCTGGACTTGCAGTAATTTATTTGTTTGTCTGGTGGTGCTGGGTTTCTTACCTAGGGTCCATGATTATGTGTTTATTTTATAGGCAGGATGTCACCATACAATTTAGATTGGCCTCTTCCCTTCAACCTCCTGCCTTAGCCATCAACCCTTTCCCTGATATTCTGATACTGATGACCTAGGCCTCCACAATCAGCTCTTCCTGTAACTCTGAGGGCATCTAACTCCCTGTTCCAAGGTCCTTTTAAGCAGATATACCTCAAGCATCTCTGATTCCTGCACTGATATCAAAACTTCTTTCAGTAGTACAACCAAACAGCAAAACTCAGCTTTGTTTACATGCATCCAATGCAGTGGGAACTTACTTCTTATCACTCAGAAGCTGTTTCCATTTCTTACACAGGTGGAAGAATTTTGTTAAGTGGCTGAACAGGGCTTCTTCTGATTTGCTATGTGATATGCCAGCAGGTGAGTATTGTAGTTTGTACCTCAACAAACTTAGCTGGGTTTTATCATCTTCTTCTCAAAAATATTCAGTGAAGAAAAGGTAGGACTGAAGTTTTCACTTAAGAATTATTCTTAAAAGGGGGAACCAAGTACCCATGGAAGGAGTGGCAGAGATTAACAATGGAGCAGAGACTGA
>NW_022196900.1:55960863-55995206 GCF_008632895.1 Mastomys coucha | reverse complement strand
GTTTGTTTCTTTGTTTTTTAGAGGGGAAACTGGGAAGGGATAAATTTACATGTAAATAAAGAAAATATATAATAATAATAATAAAAAAGAATTATTCTTTTAAGAAAATACAAAATGCAAAAAAATTCCTAACCCAAAACATCCAAAAAATTCAGGACACAATCAGAACACCAAATCTAAGGATAATAGGTATAGAAGAGAGTGAAGACCTCCAATTTAAATGGCCAGTAAATATCTTCAACAAAATTATAGAAGAAAACTTCCCTAACCTAAAGAAAGAGATACCCAGGAACATACAAGAAGCCTATAGAACTCCAAATAGACTGGACCAGAAAAGAAATTCCTCCCACAACATAATAGTCAAAACACCAAATGCACAAAACAAAGAAAGAATACTAAAAGCAGTGAGGGAAAAAGGTCAAGTAACATATGAAGGCAGACCTATCAGAATTACACCAGATTTCTCGCCAGAGACTATGAAAGCCAGAAGATCCTGAGTTGATGTCATACAGACCCTAAGAGAACACTAATGTCAGCCCAAACTACTATACCCAGAAAAACTCTCAATTACCATCGATGAAGAAACCAAAGTATTCCATGACAAAACCAAATACACACAATATGTTTCCACAAATCCAGCTCTTCAAAGGGTAATAAATGAAAAACTCCAACACAAGGAGGGGAACCACATCCCTGAAAAATCAAAAATGTAATCTTCCAACAAAACTAAAAAAAGATGGCCACATGAACAGAATTCCAACTCTAACAACAAAAATAACACAAAGCAACAGTTACTTTTCCTTAATATCTATTAATACCAATGGACTCAATTCCCCCCCAAAAATACAAAGCCTATCAGATTGGGTATGTAAACAGGAACCAACATTTTGTTGCATACAGGAAACCCACCTCAGTGACAAAGACAGACACTACCTCAGAATAAAAGGATGGAAAACAATTTTCCAAGACAATGGTCCCAAGAAAAAAGCTGGGGCAGTCATTCTAATATCTAATAAAATCAAATTTTACCCTAAAGTAATCAAAAAAGACAAGGAGGTACACTTCATATTCATCAAAGGTGTGATCTATTAAGATGAACTCTCAATTCTGAACCTCTATGCTCCACATCAAAGGGCATCTACATTCATAAAAGAAACTTTACTAAAGCTCAAAGCACACATTGTACCGCACACAATAATAGTGGGAGATTTCAACACCTGACTCCCTGCAATTGGCAGATCATAGAAACAGAAACTAAACAAAGACACAGTGAGACTAATAAGTTATGAAACAGATGGATTTAACAGATATCTATAGAACTTTTTATCCTAAAACAAAAGGATATACCTTCTTCTCAGCACCTCATGGTACCTTCTCCAAAATTGACCACATAATAGGTTACAAATCAGGCCTCAACAGATACAAGAAGATTGAAATAATTCCTTGTATCTTATCAGATCACCATGGACTAAGGCTGCTCTTCAATAACAACATAAACAATAGAATGTCCACATACACATGGATGCTTAACAATACTCTACTCAATGATAACTTGGTCAAAGAAGAAATAAAGAAAGAAATTAAAGACTTTCTAGAGTTTAATGAAAATGAAACCACACCTACCCATACTTATGGGAAACAATGAAAGCAGTTCTAAGAGGAAAACTAATAGCTTTCAGGGCCTCCAAAAAGAAACTGGAGAAAGCATACACCAGCAATTTGACAGCACATTTGAAAGCAGTAGAACAAAATGAAGCAAATTCACCAAAGAGGAGTCAAAGGGAGGAAAAAAATCAAACTCAGGTCTAAAATCAACCAAATAGAAACAAAAAGAACTATGCGAAGAATCAACAAAACCAGGAGCTGGTTCTTTGAGAAAAATCAACAAAATAGATAAGCCCTTAGCCAGACACACTAGAGAAAGCAGAGACAGTTTCCTAATTAACAAGATCAGAAATGAAAAGGGAGACAAACAACAGACACTGAGAAAATCCAAAAAATCATGAGATCCTACCACAAAGGCCTAGACTCAACAAAACTGGAAAACCTGGATGAAATGGATAATTTTCAAGACAGCTACCAGATACCAAAGTTAAATCAAGATCAGATTAATGATCTAAACAGTCCCATATCTGCTAATGAAATAGAAATAGTCATTAATAGTCTCCCAACCAAAAATAGCCAAGGACCAGATGGGTTTAGTGTAGAGTTTTATCAAACCTTCAAGGAAGACCTAATACCAATACTCCTCAAACTATGCCACAAAATAGAAACAGAGGTACTCTACAGAATTTGTTCTATGAAGGCACAATTACTCTGATACCTAAACTACACAAAGACCTGACAAAGAAAGAAAACTTCAGACCAATTTCCCTTATGAATATTGATGCAAAAACACTCAATAAAATTCTTGCAAACTGAATCTTAGAACACATCAAATCACCATCCACCATGATCAGGTAGGCATCATCCCAGGATGAAGGGATGGTTCAATATACGGAAATTCATCCACGTAGTTCACTATATAAACAAACTCAAATAAAAAAACCATATGATAATCTCATTAGGTGCTGAGAAAGCATTTGACAAAATCCAGCATCCCTTCATGATAAAAGTCTTGGAAAGATCAGATATTCAAGGCCCATACATAAACATAGTAAAAGCAATATACACCAAACCAGTAGCCAACATCAAACTAAATGGACAGAAACTTGAAGCAATCCCACTAAAATCAGGGACTAGACAAGGCTGCCCACTCTCTACCTACCTATTCAATATATATTGTACTTGAAGTCCTAGCCAGAGCTATTAGACAACAAAAGGAGATCAAAGGCATACAAATTGGAAAAGAAGATGTCAAATTATCACTATTTGCTGATGATACGATATTATATTTAGTGGCCCCAAAAATTCCACCAGAGAGCTCCTAAACTGATAAACAACTTCAGCAAAGTAGCTGGATATAAAATTAACTCAAGCAAACCAGTGACCTTCCTCTACACAAAGGATAAACAGACAGAGAAAGAAATTAGGGAAACAACACCCTTCACAATAGCTACAAATAATATAAAATACCTTGGTGTGACTCTAACTAAGCAAGTGAAAAGTCTGTTTGTCAAGAACTTCAAGTCTCTGAAGAAAGAAATTGAAGAAGGTTTCAGAAGATGGAAAGATCTCCCATGCTCATGGATTGGCAGGATTAATATAGTAAAAATGGCCATCTTGCTGAAGGCAATCTACAGATTCAATGAAATCCCCATGAAAATTTCAACTCAATTCTTCACAGACTTAGAGCAATTTGCAAATTCACCTGGAATGACAAAAAACCTAGGATAGGGAAAACTATTCTCAACAATTAAGGAAAATCTGGTGGAATCACCATCCCGGACCTTAAACTGTACTACAGAGCAATTGTGATAAAAACTGCATGGTATTGGTACAGTGACAGGCAGGTAGATCAATGGAATAGAATTGAAGACCCAGAAATGAATCCACACACATATGGTCACTTGATCTTTGACAAATGAGCTAAAACCATCCAGTGAAAAAAAGACAGCATTTTCAACAAAGGGTTCTGGTTCAACTGGCAGTTAGCTTGCAGAAGAATGCAAATTGATCCTTTCCTTTCTCTTTGTACAAAGCTCAAGTCCAAGTGGATCAAGGACCTCCACATCAAAACAGATATACTGAAACTAATAGAAGAGAAAGTGGGGAAGAGCTTCGAGCATATAGGCACAGGGGAAAATTTCCTGAACAGAATACCAATAGCTTATTGGTGATCAAGAATTGACAAATGGGACCTCATAAAGTTGCAAAGTTTCTGTAAGGCAAAAGACACTGTCAATAGGACAAAATGGCAACCAACAAATTGGGAAAAGATCTTTACTAATCCTATGTCTAATAGAGGGCTACTATCCAATGTATACAAAGAACTCAAGAAGTTAGACTCCAGAGAACCAAATAACCCTATTAAAAATTGGGGTACAGAGCTAAACAAAAATTCTCAACTGATAAATACCGAATGGCTGAGAAGCACCTACAGAAATGTTCAACATCTTTAGTCATCAGGGAAATGCAAATCAAAACAAGCCTCAGATTCCACCTCACACCAGTCAGAATGGCTAGGATAAAAAACTCAGGTGACAGCAGATGCTGGAAAGGTTGTAGAGAAAGAGGAACACTCCTTCATTGCTGGTGGGATTGCAAGCTGGTACAACCACTCTGGAAATCAGTTTGGTGGTTCCTCTGGAAATTGGACATAGTACTACCAGAGGACCCAGCTATACTACTCCTGGGCATATACCCAGAAGATGCTCCAACATATAATAAGGACACATGCTCCACCATGTTCATAGTAGCCTTATTTATAATAGCAAGAAACTGGAAACAACCCAGATGTCCCCCAACAGAGGAATGGATACAGAAAATGTGGTACATCTATATAATGGAGTACTACTCAGCTATTAAAAACAATGAATTTATGAAATTTTAGGGAAATGGATGGATCTGGAGAATGTCATTCTGAGTGAGGTAACCCAATCACAAAAGAACACACTTGGTATGCACTCTCTGATAAGTGGATATTAGCTCAGAAGGTCAGAATACACAAAGTACAATCCACAAACCACTAGAAAATCAAGAAGAAGGAAACCCAAAATGTGTACACTTCATTCCTTCTTAAAAGGGGGAACAGAATACCCATGGAAGGAGTTGCAGAGACTAACTGTGGAGCAGAGACTGAAGGAAGGACAATCCAGCCTGATATAGCTGTTTCTGAGAGGCTCTGACAGTACCTGACTAACACAGAGGTAGAGCCTCACAGCCATCCATTGAATGGAGTACAGGGTCCCCAATGAAGGAGCTAGATAAAGGACCCAAGGAGCTGAAGGGTTTGCATCCCCTTAGGACAAACAACAATATGAACTAAGTAGTACCCTCAGAGCTCCCAGGGACTAAAACACCAACCAAAGAGTACACATGTTGGGACTAATTGATCCAGCAGCATATGTATAGTAGAGGATGGCCAAGTCTGTTATCAATGGGAGGAGAGGCCCTTGTCCTTGTGAAGGTTCTATACCCCACTGTAGGGGAATGCCAGGGCCAGTAAGCAGGCGAGAGTGGGGGGGCAAGCAAGGGGAAGGGGGATGACAGTAAAGGGGTTTTTTCTTGTTGTTTTTGGTTTTTTGTTTTTTGGGGTTTTTTTTGGAGGGGAAACTGGGAAAGAAGATATTGTATGACATGTAAATAAAGAAAATAATAAAATAAAAAAAATATGTATAAAAAAATTTTTAAATATATGAATAAATAAATAAAAAATTATCCTTTTATGTTAGTTGGATGATAAGAGCCATCCATCTCATAGCTCTATATTTTCAATTTTTGGAGTAAATCTTTGACATGAACCTAGAACACTTGCGTCAGAAATCAGAATTATTGACTTAAATTTCAGACACAACCTCTTTGATCTAGCATTTTCAGGTTGGTATTACTTGGCTGGCAAATCATCAAATATCATATAAATATATAGATACATATAAGTACATGTATGTATTGATATATGTTTAGTGTTGCATCTTTTATAAATGTTGTAAAGTTGGAAGCAGTGAAAAAAGCTGTGTGGGACCATGCAATGAAGCTATCTTAAAACCAGTTGATGAAATTGTTGAACTATAAACCAACACGATTGGGCTGCTTTAGAATGATTTCTATGTCATACTAGTAAGTAAGATTATAAAGATAAGTATGGCAAAATATTTAGCAATTGTCAAATTTATGTATGACAGGTGAAAAATATGCTTTATATTAACATCCACTGACTACTGTGAATATGAGCATGGTACTAAGTAGGCATGGTTGGGTGGGCTGTGTGATGACTATATATGCCTATATCCATGTGGGGAAAAACATCCTACAATGTATTTCAAACACAGAAATATGTACAAAGCATTAGTCATATATGATTCAGAGGCTGAAAATTTTGAAAAATATGTGAAGAATGTATTCATGTTTTCAACCTCTATAACAAATATTCACAATCTTGTGACTTAAAACAGCAGGGAATGCTTCCATCATGGTTCTGAAATCTGGAACTATTAAGTCTGAGTATCATCGAGAGCCATAGTTCCCCTAAAGTCTCTAAGCAAGGGTCTTTGTTTGCCTCTTTCAGGTTTTAGTAACCATAAGCCTTCCTTAGCCTGTTACATATGACTGTATTCTCTGCCCACTCCTCCATTTGACCTTCTGTCTGCTCTATATCTCTGTACCCAAATACCTTCTCCTTCCCCTCATAAAGACCTTTTCTAAATTTGATTACATCTGCAAAGGTTGCTTCCCAAATAAGGTAAACTCACGGGTGCCAGTGGCAGAAGCTGAACATATTTCTTGGGAGAAATGGACACAAGTCAATACTTTACTTTGACAAAATCCAGACTTAGGACTAAAGCATTTTTTTTTAATTCTTGGGGCTGTAGAAAAAATACTATAGATTGGCAAACTATGTCAAAATCTAGAAGGCAGTGTTCCTGTACACTTGTTCAAGAATCTCTAAGGAAAAATCAAGGAGCTGGAGAAAGGATTCCCCAGGACATGCAGTGAAACTGCACATTAAAGTGCTACATAGTTGGAAAGGTTACCATTCTTGCATTTCAAACAGAACATTTTATAGTGTTGAGACCGTTAAATGGGTGTCATGTGTCTATGGATTCATACATGACCCTGTTGAGAATGATGAACAGCATAATAGCTCATCCCTTTCTCATCACTAAGTATATGCTCACTACATCTTCATTTGGTTTGCCCCTGTTCACATGCATTGTGTTTGCATGTGTCCTGACACCTCTCTGTGTCCCTATTTACTTCTCTTCTGAGATCATCCGTTAGCATGTGTTGATATGTATCCAAACTGCTTCAGTTTAATAATCATTTCTTTATGCCCTATCTCAAAATACAGTCACACTCCTAACCATCTGGCATTAGAGTATCTGTATACAAGTGCTACAGAAACACAATTCATCCTGTAGCACATGTAACAACTGAAGCATCAGTTCTGTAGCAGATTAATAAACTTAGATTATTTTGTTTACTGTGCCTTGACTTATATTTATAATCTTTAAAATTGAGAGAGAAAAAGAGAGAGAAGATAGTGTACAGGGTAGAAACATAGATTCTATTAGGTATATAGAGTGACAAACAGAGCAGAGAATATTAGTCACTGTAGAGCAAGAGGATTGACAGAACAGTATTGCTGTTGTTGCATTGTGTTATGTTCTCATGATTACTGAACATTAATATATTGAGCTTTTTCCATTTCTAAATCACTGGATCTATGAGGATGAAGTGTTCTTAAGTGTTGGATGAGAATTAATAACAAAACTGAGAATGGTAGCAAAGACTTTTAATCTAGAGTAAGGACACAATTGGAAGATACAAATTGAAAACTACAAAAAGTAAATGTAAAATTCAATAGGTAGGTATGACAGGAGAATCTATATATGTGTACACACACATATATGCACTCAGGATTTGTGAGATGAACTATAGTTTAATAGTTCTAATTCCAGCTCTAAGATTTTTCTAGTTAATCTATGCTTCCAAGAATATCTTAGATATGGTTATTGTATTAGTCAGTGTTCTCTAGAGTCACAGAACTTATGGATAGTCTCTATATGGTAAAAGAATTTGTTGATGACTTACAGTCTATAGTCCAACTCCCAACAATGGTTAGCAGCAGCTGTAAATGGAAGTCCAAGCATCTAGCAGTTGCTCAGTCCCACAGGCAAGCAGGCAAAGAAGAGAGAGAGTCTTCTTTCTTCCAATGTCCTTATACAGGTCTCCAGCAAAAGGTATGGCCCAGATTAAAGGTGGTGCCACCACATCTTTAATCCCAGATGACCTTGAACTTGGAGGTCATCCTGTCTTAATCTTCTAGGATTCATAGCCACTAAGCCTCAAGATCTCCATGCCAAGATACAGGTCAGAAACTTGTATCTCTCAGCCTCCAGATTATGACCACAGGTGGGCCCTTCAATTCTGGATTGTGGTTCATTCCAGATAGAGTCAAGTTGACAGCCAGGAATAGCCACTACAGTTATATATCTAATATAGGTATTGAGGCATGGATAAAAATTAAGAAACATTGACTGTACCAGTCACAATAATTCAAGAAACATAGAGAAAGGGCTGAAGAGATGTTTCAGCAGTTAGGAAAGCCTGATGCTCTTACAGGGAACCACTATTTGGTTCTTATCACCAATATAGGGCAACTCACACCCTCTGTCCAGTATTGCCAACTGTTAGATCTTAAACACACACACACACTATTCTTCCAAGGAAAATATTTTCTCTTTTATCAGAGGCTCATCATCAATATGATGTTCAGCTTTGAGTCAAGAAAGATGGTTGTTAAGATATTGTTAGAGGTGTGGACTAACTAGACCAATCTCAGAGCTGGAACTAGAGATCAATCCTATCACGCCATAGTACATTGGAATGGTAGCTAAGTGATCCTAGAAAGAAAAATGTAGTTTCTGTGACCAAAAGCAAAGAAGGAAGGGAAGAATCACCAGGGAAAGAGTTAGGGCTGGAAGCTAAACAGACAGAAGCTAACATCAATGCTAAGGCTCAGCCAGGAGGTTCTGGAACTCACAGAACTTCTTTTTCCTCTCTTTGCCTTGTGCAATACCAGCTCTCTCCTTGCAGCCATTGTTGAATGCACTAAGTATTGCTATCAAGGCTTTAGATTTTCCTGTAACTCCCCAGTGCTTCTTCCTCAGATATTTCCATGGTTTGCACCCATTTTTGCTATCTACTCAGTATTCTTAATTGTGACTTCTTTGGATGAAATCTTCAGTGACTCCTGTGTGGTTCTCAGCCCTGAATTTGGGGTTGCTTATGTTGGAAACACCTATCATACCTGACATTGGTGTGTGTCTGTTTCCTGGCTTCATGTCTAAAATGCATATTGCATGAGAAGTAAGAGCTTGTCTTGCTCACTCTTTTAGCATCCTTCCCACAACAGTGCCAGCTTCTAAGAGGCACTTGACTAGTATGTCCTCCATGAATGAATGAATTGAGAACAGATGTGTAGCTTCATGGTATTAAGAAAGCAGCTGAAATTTTTATTGTCTTAGGTCTTGTTGAGTCAAATAAAGGTAGGTAATTTCCACCTTGTAGAGTTATTGTTTAGACTATCTGGACAACACATAATATACCATTGAAACCTACCATTGATGAGCATTTGAAGTGTGTTCATTTGCTGATCACACAAGCTTCATTCATTAGGATCCATGAGTCCAGAAGATTTTTATCTCAGTCAAATGCTTTCAACCTTGCTTCATTTTAAAATCAACTAGAGAATACTTTTAAAAAGTATTATGCTGGGCTCTGCTCAGCTGAAATCAGGATTTAATTGGTCTGGTGAGACACTTGAGCACTGATCATTTTTAAAGCTCCCAAAGTTAAGCTAATGTCCAACCAGCACAAATGAGCACTGACTTCAATAATCAGTGGGAGCAAACAGGAAGAAGGATGGCTGAATGAACATCACAATTCCTTGGCAGCCTTATAAGACTTTGTCCTTCCCACACTTGGAAACTTCTATAAGTCAGTGGGGTCTATTTCCCCCAGTGCAAGTCTTCCAGTGGCTGACTAGACAGATGGTTCTCATTTACCCTTCTTGCTGTGTTTGGGAGAAAAAGAAAAGGAGATCTCCAGCACAGGTCTTTCAAAAGATGTTTACATATGCAAGCAATTACCTCTGTATATGCCATCAGCTACAACAAAGGAAAAGGGTAAACTTAATAGAAACCAAGTAGACTTTTCATATATTCTCCTAAGGGAACCCTGACAACCACATACAACAAGGAAGAACTAGACAGGCACATAGAAATCAGTAGAGTCTTCATATATTCTCCAAAGGGAACACTGAAAAGCTCATATACAGCAAGGAAGTGATATACAAAGACTAGTCTATGTTCTAGGACTTTTTCTAAAAAGCCCCAGGCATTAACTGGCACCCAGAGAACTGGCTGGCATGTTGTATGGTAAATCCTTTCCTGTGGGGAAATGACGTTTGCCTAAGGTTGAGTACCTTCCTTTGTTGAATATTTTACATACCTGATATTTACTTCATGATATTATGGCAACTATCTTGAATTTCACAAATAAACTGAACCAAAAGTTCACAGTTGGTAAAAGAAACACACAGGGTTAGTGTTTAGGTCTGTCTGACTGAGACTCAACATCCCAGCGTTTCTAGCATACACAGCTGCTAAGAGTTCTTTTAACTGTCCACCTCTGTGATTAAGAATAGTCTGAAGCATTTTTCTCTTGCAAAGTTTTTTTCTTCACACACTTGGTGCAGTGAGCATATCTCAGTACAAGTAGTTGTTCATGGGTTCCCATGACAACTCAAATTCTTAACAGATCTATTTAGATTTGCCTTGAAGAGATTACTATAATGATCTTCAATGAGCATCAGTTAGGTTTATTGTATGGCATCTGGGTAGGTATGAGAGACAAAGAAATGAAGAGACACATTCTTCTTCTCAGAGGTTTGAGGAAAAAATGCAGAAAGGAAATACACACTTAGCAGCTTTATTTTCTAAATGTCACATACAAGTGCATAGCCATTCACCTGAGAGGAACTACTGACGACCATTCTCATGCTGGAGGCCAAGGCTCCAGGTAAACATGAAATTGCATTGTCTTCTCCCATCCAAAAAAAAAAAAAATGAAGATGAGCTAGGAAGATGGTCCAGATGATAAATTAATTGTTACATAAACATGAGCACCTGAGTTTGGGTCATAGCACATATGCTTAAGAAAAAAAATGAAGTCAAGCAAAGCAGGGAACCATATGGCTGTAATCACAGGGGTAGGAATGTAGAGACAAGGACTCTGGGGTTTTGGGCAGTCAGTCTAGCCAATGAGTGAGCTCTAGATTCTGGGGCAGACCCTGTCTCAAGAATCCAAGATACACAGTGCTGACTGCCAAGAGCCTGATATAGTTGTCTGCTGAGAGGCTCTGACAGTGCCCGACTAATACAGAAGTAGAGGCTCACAGCCATCCATTGGACTGAGTACAGGGTCCCAATGAAGGAGTTAGAGAAAGGACCCAAGGAACTGAAGGGTTTGCAGCCCCCTAGGACAAACAACAATATGAACGAACTAGTACCCTCAGAGCTCCCAGGGACTAAACCACCAGACAAAGAGCAGAGGATGGCCTAGTTGGTCATCAGTGGGAGGAGAGGCTCTTGGTCCTGTGTAGGTTCTATGCCCCAGTGTAGGGGAATGCCAGGGCCAGGAAGTGGGAGAGGGTGGGTTGGTGGAGGAGGGGTCATGGAAAAAGTTGTTTTTGTTTTTTTTTTTTCTGGGAAAGGAGTTATCATTGAAATGTAAATAAAGAAAATATCTAATTAAAAAAATACAGAATACAAGATACAGAGTACTGAGGAAAATGCCTCTGGTCTTCATACATAAACATACTTGTGTTCTAATACATTCTCACATATACACACATACAAACACCTACACACATGTGCTACGCATATGCAAACACAAACATACAAAAATTAATTGAAGAGAATAATTCATAATGATCCAAGGAGGCAATGTTAATAGACTATTACAAAAGGGATCTAACCTGATGTGGATATTTAGGAAACACTCTTAACTTTTTAACATTACTGATCACTTGCTATGTTCTAGGTAATTCCATTTCATTCTAACAGTCACCTAAGCTTCCCTCCCATCAGAAGAAAACCCCTGTGACAGGAAGAAGTGGAGTAGAATGCTCACAGTCCTGGATCTCATATCAAAAGTAGCCAGAATTTAAATCCAAGACTTCTAGGCTTAGACCCGATATGGTCATCCACTGTGTTTCACCGCCTCCTTTCAACTTTGTTTAAATGTTTTGGTTCATTTTTATTGAAAATAATGAGACTCAACTGAGAAGTAATGTATTTTCATTAATGATATATTTACATTTCACTTGGCACATGATAGTCATAGGGACTTAGAGTCAATAGGGTACTCCCTAGGCCTTGAAGGACGGCATTTAAAGCAGGTCAATTTTATCCATGAAGGAAGCAGCCTGCAGCCTGGGAATTGCAGATTGCTCACACCCTTAATTAAAAAGGCGGTACAGCGCTTGCATTCTAGGAAACAAAGCCACAAGTTCCACCTCCCTAAGCTGCATGGCCTTTCTGGTTCAGAGTCTTCCACAGGTTGTACTTTGGCGGATTCACGCCACTGCTTTATGGATACTATCACTATGTCTTTATCCAGATGACTTCTGCTCATCCTTCTATTCATTAATTTGCTTCATTTCCTGCAAGAATTATCACTTCCCACCATGACTACTACTCCCAAATAAGCTCAAATGTTTTCCTATCTTCACATGTTTCTTTTCTGAAGTATGTATGGTAATGGTGTTTAAAGAATCCATTTGAGAAACTGTTTATCACCCTCTCCTTCATTCTGAGATCTACAAGGTAAGAACCTGGCCTTCTCCATTGCCTAATATAAACAACTCACCCAGCACAGCCAGGCTGTGGCCTTTGCCTTGTGTATATGTGTATGCCAAATGTGTGTGCCAAGTTTAACCCTTCTCTCTGTGTTCTTGTTTAGGAAAGAATAAAAAGAAAACTGGAGAGGATTTGGTTGACATCTCTGAAAGACCCCAAAGAAAAACTGAACATGTGGTATGCAGCTGGGCATGCAGAGCACCTGGGAAGGCCTTTAGGACCCCTGATTCCATCCTCCCACATCTTGCTAGACTGGGTCCTCCCCTATGGGTTCTTTATTTCCACTCTATATCTTCTTGTCTGACTGTCTTTAGGACCTGCCTCAAACAGAAAAGGGAGACAGATTTACTCCTAGAATATGGGTTAACTCCTAACCTAGTTAGCATGAGGAATCCTCTTGTCTGTGCTCAGTGATGGGCTTGCCATATGCCTTAAGCAATTGTCCTTGTAGTTCATGTACAGCAGAACTTCCAAAGCATGTGACCACCAACTATCATCAGACTAAAGGGTGGCCAGAGGGACACTTTGATATCTTAACTCCAGCTTCCAGAACCTGAGGGCGACCTTTTCCTAAGGTTACCTTTTAAAATGTAACAAGTTCTCTGATTTTTTAAATGGAATATTCTGTGTTTATTTATTTATTTATTTATTTATTTTTCTTCATATTTTCTTTATTTACTTGTCAAATGATATCTCCTTTCCCAGTGTCCCCTCTGAATAAAAGAAAAAATAAATAAATAAGTAAAATAAATAAAATAAAAACCCTGTTCCCTCTCCCTCCCCCCTGCTCACCAATCCACCCTCTCCTGCTTTCTGGCCCTGACATTCCCCTACACTGGGGCATAGAACCTTCACAGGACTAAGGACCTCTCCTCCCATTGATGACCGACTAGGCCATCCTATGCTATACATATGCTGGAGCCATTAGTTCTCATGTGTACTCTTTGGTTGGACCCTGGGAGCTCTGAGGGTACTAGTTAGTTAAGTTCTCTGATTTTTAAAAGAAAGAAAGGAAGAGAGAGTGGGCAAGGGAGAAGAAAATAAATATCCAGCAATTGACTAAAAATCCATCTTAATATTCTCAGCATTTAGCCAGGAGATATTGAAAGATTGAAAGATAACGTGAATTCTTCTGTTGTTGTTTTGAAATGTCTGGATTAGAACATAATTCATGTTAAAATGATATGAGGTCTCTTCATGAACTTTACACATGGAAATATTTTAGAAAACAGTATCCATTTTGGCAAGCATCTTGCCATGTGAAAAACAAGCACAAATGCTTTTCTCCTTGAGTATTAAGTCTGTTGTGAATAAGATTTTTAAAAATGTATTTTTCTCTTTTATTTTGTTTCTTGTAGAACTTTTTTTTATTTCTTGTAGAACTTGTTTTTATTTCTGTAATAATTGTCTCTTCTCAAATCCTTATATAAACAATCTTCATTGCCTTACTTTTTACAAAGGAGATGAAGTAGAGGCTTGATAAAACAACTCTCTATTATGCCAGAGAAAATAATCCACCCATATGTTCATTCATTTAGTCATTCCTTCATTCAACAAGCATGTGTTGAGAATCTCTGTTAGCCACTAACTAGACCTTAGAGATTTTTCAATAAGTAGCTCATATGACCTTGATGATATACCATACCTACCTCTAGGGTACAAGATACTTAGACAAATACAGGTAGTCAGTCATAAGTGCCTTGATAGACAAATGGATGAGAAAGAACAAATTCTTGAGCATTCTTGGTTATAAGGGAAGGCAGTACAGGGAATAAGATATGAGATGGGTCTTGAAAATGCATAGGAATCCAATCATTCCAGGCACAAGCATCAAAAAGAGTTTGTGTAACTGAGAGAATGGCATTATAAAGAGATAAAGACAAAGAGCATCTTCAGTTGTCAAGCTTTATGTGCCTGGAGAGAATGATGTAAGACTGAAAGGGATAAGCTGGAGAAATAAACAAAAAGAACATAAATATCCCCTGAACGAGCAAGGAATTTGGACTTCTCCTGGCACCAAAAAGTTGATATAGAGTATGTTAGTTACTTGTTCCTTTACTGAGCCTACTTTGGGTTCAAAGTCTTCAATTCCCCCTGTCTTTAATTATCAAAGAGTCAGAAAGAGTCCAAAGAAATTTAAAAAGAAAACAATGATTTCTAATGAAAATCTCCATGTATGCAAGTATATCAAGTAAGTAGATTTTTCTAAAGCTTTCATCTTTTTCTAAAGTTGCCCAAAGCTCTAAAAATGCATAAGAATCATCTCTCTGGTTTTCTATATGAAAAGTTTCTCTTTGTCCCAAAATTAATTTTATCAAAGAGGAATTATTTTATATTCATCCTGAAAATCTACCAGTTGCTTGTCAACCATGTCAGAGCAATTTCACAGTCTTCTAGTATTTCAAGCAAAAAATTCTTCACATTCCCGGGAGCAACCTCATCCATGTCTGTTACCCAGATCATAGACAAGTTTCTTGGTACAGCTGCTCTTCTGCAGGAAGCTGCGGTATGCACCACTTACACATGAAAAGTTTGACATATCAAAAAAGACTGTAAAGTTCCAGACATTTGAAAGTTTGGGGAAGGGAATGCAAATGATACAAATCATTTCATGTAAGTGATGAACATTTTAGATTGCAATGAACAACCAACTCTACTAGCTTAATTATCTGGAAAAATTGGAAAATTTACTGTGTTAATTATGGACAGAAATGAAACATGAACTAAGTCAAGAAGTTAAACATGGGCAAGCTTTCTGATCTTTATTATGTGTCATGTTCCCTGCACCTTCTCTGCTAGACAACGGGTGTACTACTTATTTTGCCTTAGATGTCCAGTCCCAAACCATATAAATAGAAGTTTCTGCTTCTTCCTATAACCATGTGGGCTGGTCAGGGAGAAGACATATTGCCCAAAGGATCAGAACAGCACTGATCAGGCCATAGATATTTACCCCTTTTACACATGAAAGGTGTCAGGACACCTTACGTGGCGTCTCTGGGTCTCACCTGTCTATTTTGTTGCAAAAGCACCTTTCTGTTCCAGAGTGGGCATGGGATTAGGACACCGAAGTAAGCTAAACATCACCTATATGCCCTGCTTATAATATTGGGTCTAGTGTGAGGTCTGCTCAATCTTAAAAGTCTCTTGTTTTTTTCCTAAGCTTTGATTTCCCTTGTTAAATAATGATCAGAGATACACAACTATTCTTTAAACTGTGCTCAAGGCCAAAAGTGGCATTATTATTGGGCTAGTCATTCTTTCACCAAAGTCCACTGAAGAGGTCATGACTTTTCACTGAATACCACTCCTTATAGATTCAACTAGAACTCATAGAGTAGGACATCAGAATTCCACCCAGGTCCCAAGTCCTTTGTCTGTTATAAAACAGAAAGTGAGATGAAAGTGACGTCATCACCTTTCTCAAAGAAAAAAATAAACTTTTCATGTTTTCATTGAGTTAGAACTTGGTAGGTAGAGCCCTATGCTGTCAAATATGTAAGATTCTTCCTTGTTTTCCAAAGTCAAACTTTGCAATAAATCTTTCTGGCGTATGGTCTCGACTTTGGCCAAGAGTCTGAAGAAGTTCTGTGTAGTGAGTGTGTGCCAGTAACATGCTTATGTTGTTTTGGTAGAAAACTACAGAAGAGAATCTGCAGCCAAAATTCCCTACCACTGTGACTTCAGCACCAGAAGACCCTGTGACCTCCTTTAAAAATAGGCCAATCTCCCAGCCTGTTGAGCATCCAGCCATGATGAAGGATGAACAAACTGAGTTATGGATAGACAGGTTCAGAAAGCTGGAAAATGCTCTTTACCTGTGTGACCTGAGCAACACAGGTAAAGTATGAATTCCAAAGGCCACATACCCAGTTTTCTTTGTGTTCTAACCTACACTTGGCTTTTTTGTTCTAACCAAGCCCAGCTTGGTTGAATCTCATGAGCAAACAGTGCATTTTATCTATGAAACGGGTTCCTACAAGAATCAGAAAACACCGAGATGAATCAAAGCAGAATTCCCCACAAGGTGACTGACAATGTCATTGTGTTTCCTATCCCCATCTCTACTCTCCCACCAGTTTAACACATGCTTCATTCTTTTAAGTCCCCTAACCCCTTTCTGCTCCCAAGATAAACTCCAAACTACTTAGCAAGTCATATCTGGTTCCTGCCCCACTGAACTGCCTCTTCTACCATTTTCATTTTTAGCATTTTTCACACACTCATAATGAGTAATTGGTCATTTGCTTTTCCTCAGATATGTTTTACTTTCCCATTTGTTTAAGTCTTCTGTCTTTCTGGTCTCCTTCTCAGCAATATTATTTATACTGTAATCAAATCACTGCTCTCTGGGGCTTGAGACAGATCTGGTCAGACTTCCTCTGGCCTTGCAGCTTCCTTAATATCTACCATCATATATTCTCTCATGTATTTTTTACTTGAAGATACATTTTTATCTCAGTAGTATTAGAGCAAATAAGTGATTTCAAGTGTATGAATAAATCAATACAACATGCAAGGTGACAAGTGCTCTTAGATTATGCCATGTGGACATTTTGAGGAAGAAGAGTTCTTTTCTGGGATCAGCAAAGGCTTTATTAATATTAAAAGGATCACTAATGTTTGAGTGCTGACATGCCCTACAAAGGCACTCGTGTAAAAATGGCAAAGTCTTCATTCCCTTTGTCTTCTTTTTCTTCTGTTTTGAATTTTTAATATGATTTTAGTTCTCATGAAATATAATAGCATAACACCCCAAGATTTTTAATAATTATGGAAAAGGAAGGAAAAAATTTAGAAAGACCTGAAATTATTAAATATAAGAATAAGCTAGCTGAATAATAAAATATTTACTAAAACTGCATTAATGACTCCAGACCTGGGTTAGAGGCTAGACTAGGAGGAAATCCAGAAAGACTGAGCCATGGCTTCTGCCCTCAAGGATAGACTTCTAGGTGAACCACAAAATGTTAGTACTTAACAGCATTACAGAGGAAGAGTAAAGAGGTGATACATAATGAAGTTTTATGACTGAAGGATGAATTGAAAATTAAGTAGTCCAAAGGAAAGCCATAAGGTGCTCAGTTACTATTAAATATAAGAAAGGAGTTCTAATGGACCATATCTTTGAAAAAGATCTAGAAAGAATGAATTCTGGGTAATTTTATTAAGAGAAATGATAAATATTTGAGAAGATATTTTTATTGGAATATCACATGGTACTACATAAAAAGTATCAATTAAAATTCCTAACATAAGAAGTAAAAAAAAATATATGAAAGAAAGCTTAGCATGTAATGTAAGCTGAAGTACCAGAGACTACTGTACTGAGGAGGGGAGACAGAGCTGGAACTGAAGCATGGCAGGAGGAATGTTTTGGTGGCTTCATCAAGCCATTCTAAGTTGAAGCCATCTTCTCCAAATGTTAGGAGTTGAGCTGACTTGTGACAGGGAAAAGGATGAACAGGACAGGCACAGAAGTACATATTTGGTCATTAGATGCATGGTGAAGTTGAGCTTATACTGTGATCCTGTGAGTTAGGATGAGGCATCACCCTCTACCAAAATCTACAAAAACAGTTCAAGCAGGAAGGTTATCGTGAAAGCTGAGATAAGTCATTTAGAGAGGATTTCTACAGTGAAGAAGAGAGATTAAAAGGTTATTGAAGTAACCCTGAGCCTAGCTATATACTAAGTGGAAAGGAAAGCCATTCCTAAATAAAATGTTAAGTCATAATGTATTCTGGATCCTAAACTTAGTTGCTAACAAACTCCCCAAAGATTTGGACCTTTCTAATAGGAATGAAACAGTCTGAGAAAAAATGTAGTTTTTGTTGACTTTGGGGACAGATTCTGATGTCTTTGAGATGCCTTTTTCATGCCCCCTTCACTGTTTATGCCTGTTTTCTCCGTTTCTATGAAGTTTGCTAGTTGCTCAGCGGCCAAAGGATATATCAGCCAGATCTGGGAACATCCACAACTGTCTAATGGGAAAGAGGATTAGCTAAGGTCATGCTGTTGGTTCATTGGCCACAGTATTTCACAGACCATGAAGGCCTTTTCTAGATGTAGAGCTGACAACACCTGCTCTGCCCACAGATGACTCACTCTTCTTTATTATGTGCAAGGAGCTAAGTAGGCCAGTACATTCCCTATCCAGGATGCAGCAGACCATCCATCATCAAATCAGTGTTTCTGGGAACTTACTGGACTTATTCTCTAATGGGGATTGTGAAGAAAATAGCCTCAAAGAGAAGGAACAAGGAATGACAAGTATTCTAAAGAAAGAAAGTATCTGAAACAAATGGCTGAGTAAACAGTATACTAAGAATTCATCCAATGAACCAAAGTCTAAACAGAAAATATAAAGTGCAAAGAGGTAGAATGTCTTAAAGGACTTGGGCCTAGACATTGTATTCTTTTCATTTCTAAATTCTCACATCAGAAAGACTGAAGGCATAGTACCTTTCTTTGCAGAGGAAGAACTCAAGTTCAAAATGATGGCATACTGGCTAGTAGGAATTAGATCCATATAAACCTAGATCTCCTTGAATTCTCACTACATCTGCTATTGGAAGGAGAATGAGGTTTTGCTTGTTTTAGGTCAGAAGATATGATCCAACACCAGACTCTGATCAGTTACGTTTTCATCCTATTAAAACTGTTTAGAACCACCTGCCTAAGGAGAGTGCCTCCCACAATGACCTGCATCTTCCTAAATCAATTAACAATCCAGACAATTCTCCAAAACAGGCAGAAGGGCCAACATGATCTGGATAATTCCTAACTATGATTCTTCTAAGGAGATCCTAGGTTGTGTCTAGTTGGGAGTTAACAAACCAGGACACATGAGATGTATCTTACATCTTTTTAAAATGTTGTGACACTTTCTTGGCAGTTAATGACATAGATCTTCACGGTTCAAAGAACAAAATTAGCAGACACTATGACCCACATCTAATCTCTTATCCTCATTTCATAATGATATAGTAGTTAACCTTGCAGTTAACTATTTAATTTAACTAAGCAAGTGATTGAACAACTCTAGAACTCAGTTTCTCCTTATGTGAAGTGGGTAATGATAAAAACCCAATGAATCAATATTGTACAATGCTTGGGATGGAGGTTGAGAAATAGACTATATTCATTAGTATAAAGATTTTTCCATTTCCATTAATCTTTTGCATAACTTACCTTCTCCATGGGTTGGAGAACTTGTATAGGCAACAGATTGTTCCTCTGTATTCTCAAATGCTGTTATCTAACATGTCTAAGCTCACAGTTCAGGCTTATAAAGCAGTGCGTGATCATTGACGATGCTGCAGTCTACGCTTATAGTCCTCCCTCCAGCTATTTTAACACCTAACTTCCATGCAGAAATCATGCTGACATTGTCATCATTGAGACAGATGACATATGGATGACAGAATGCTTTCTTTGGATCCACACATCTATCACACAGGTTAGTTGAAAACAGTCACAGAAAATGTGTATCAAGCAGGAACAGTTTAACTCTTACACACTTGGGAACATTCACTGATACTTTGATGAGAAAAGTCCCAAATATTTAGGAACAGGTTTAGCAAGCACACCACTTCTGTGAAAAAAAAAAAAATGCCTTTAAATTTAAGTATGTATACAAAGAATAAGCTTAATTATTTTAAAAACAAATGTGTGGTGTTATTGGATTTATCTGCTTTGTTCTACCCCAAAGTTGTCTTCTTTGGTGTGTAAGTCTTATCTTAATCTAAATATCTTAAGTAAATTTTAAGAATCTTAAAGTTATAAAACATTAGTGATAAACATGTACCTACAGCTCATTCAAGCTAGCATATATCTTTTCTTTAGTCTCCCTCCTCTTAAAAATTGATAAACTTTATCTACCCATGTCATTACAGGAGTGCTGGAGCAGGAGCGAGCCAGGCGCCTCATTCACAACTACAACCTCATTTACAACTTGTCCCTGAGTCCCCGGAGAATTGAGCAGGCCTTTCGAAGATACCGGTCTGGAGAAAACATAATCTTGGAGCCAGCACTTCAGTACTTAAAAGAGCTGTGAGAACAAGCACACACCATGAGAGTAGCTGTGTCTCTCATCCCCCCTTGATGGGGACCTGTGCTTCTCCTCAGTCTGAGGGCTGGGCAGAGGCTTTGTCAGAGCTGAGATGTTCTAGCCAGTTTTGACCAGGACTTGGCTGTGACAAGAAGCGGGTCACAATGATCAGAGAGATGTAGCTTTCTCTTCTGACATAAGAGTATAATCACTTGAAGTGTTCTGTTCTTTTAGTGCTTATCATCAATGTGTTTAATATTTGTTTTCTACATTTCAAACAAACTTTTTGAAAAAAAAGTATGAGTTCATGTGTCCAAATGCATTCATAATATTAATAACTCATCAGAATATCTGGCGTAGAATAGATAGTTTTGAGACAAGGTATACATATATAGTCCTTATGGGCCTTCAATTCATAATCTTACTGCCTCAGAATCCTAAAGGCCTTAATAAATAATTTCCTATGTAGGTAAATAGGCCACCATACTAGCCTCTATTCTAGGAATGATTTTGACTATATGAAAAATAAAAGGTATGGTGGCACATACCTTTGAGTCCCAGCACTCAGGAGGCAGAGGTAGGTGGGCCTCGGTGTTCAAGGACAACCTGGTCTACTGAGTGAGTTCAAAGACAGCCAAAGCCACAAAGAAAAACCCTGTCTCAAAGAAAGAACCAAAACAAACAAAACAAAAATAAAATAAAAGTTTTGACACTATCTTAACTGTAAGCAGAACAATGATTTAAAGTTTGAGTTTTCTATGTAAATCTAACATCTTTTCCATGGCAAAACTAGCCAATTTGAGCAGTTTCTCCAAAGACATTTCCCAGAGTCCCTGAGAGAAGTTTCAAGGAAGGATACCTGAAATTACACTTTGGAAGTCCTTTGCTCTCTTGGGGCAGAAAAATTTGGTAGGGTTTCCACCAACCATGTAGTTCTGTCTTTAACATGTTCTTTGGATCTCCAGCTCTTCCTTTTCCAAGCAGCACAGATATAGCCATAAGTTCAACTGAAGGAACATGGTCCTGAAGCTTCAGAGACAAGATGTTACTAGAACCTGTACTAATGAAACTTAAACTGGATGCTGAGCTTGAATGGTAGGAGAGATAAGATGGATGAGTTAGGTCATGTTAGGCAACAATCAAAGAAACTATCTTCTGAGCACGACAGACTATCCATCTTAAAGTGTGGTGTGCAATGACAATATCGCATAAACAAACATCCAAGAACAAAAGCAAAAACTCCTAGTTTCACAAAAATAAATTTAAGTTTTAATGAACTTAACTTCTAGAACTACTAACCTTCCCTGAGAAGTCAACAGAGTAAAGATAGACATGACTTTCCCCTTCTGACAATGAACCAAGTAAAGAAAATGAAGGTTTTAGGATTAATATTTCAATGCATCCACTAAGTACCAGGAACTTGACCCTATGTTCCCCCAACTTTGACTTCTCAGTAAGATCTCTCACAGGTCCATTTCACAGATGAGCAAGTAGGCTCAGAAAAATAGAAAGTAAGAAAACTATGACTGTGCTAGTTGTTTGTCAGAGAGAGGTAACTTTGTGTGGAACTGTGGATCATTTTATACCCTTTATCTCTGGGCAGGTGGACTAGAGAGGCTGCTGGGATAGAGGGAACTCGAGACCGAATTTGAGAATAATGAACTCAGTCATGATCTTCAACAGCAAGATTTTGCCTTGTTTAGGTTCTTCTGTCCAATATCCAATCGAGTTCTTGATCTAGCAGTGTTAGTAACCAGCGGATGTAAATAGACAGGCCTTATTTATAGACACTGCAATGTAACAGGTGTCCTCAGAGCTTTGTGTCTGTAACCAGTGTCTCCATTTGTTTTGGCTAAATGGATATTTCTTTATGGAGGAAAACCATGACCAGATCATAACCTGCTTTCTATACTCACCATCCAGATTATACCAAGAATAGAAAGGGAACAGGCTCTAAAACAGCTAAAATCCATTCACTATTCAGTAAATTTGGCAGTGACTTAAACTCTCTGAACTTCAGTTTCTTTATAAGAAGAAAGTAATTGGACTTCTTTGTAAGAGTGTGATAAACACTGGAAGCTATGCCATTTTTACAACTCTTTGTATGCAGGAGACATAAACTCTCAGGAAATCTCAAAAAAAAAAAACACAAAACAAAACAAAACAAAAAAAGAAAACAAAACAAAACAAAAAAAAACACTGAACAAATGGTCTGTGTGGAAAAATATTAGAGAATCCGATCATTTCCATACCAAAACAAATTTTGAGATATATTTTGTTCTTCTAGGTATAAGCAACAATTTCTTTTGAATCATTCACATCTTTACCCAATATTGTGTGTGTGTGTGTGTATGTGTGTTTGTGTGTATATATGTGTGTATGTTTATTTATGAGTATGTATATACACATGTAAGTATGGTGTATTTGTGTCTGTGTACACGTGTGTATATATGCGTTTATGTGTGTGTGTATGTGGTGTGCATGTTTGTGTGAGTGCATGTATATGTGTATATATGTGTGTATGTATGTGTGTGAATAGCTGTGAATGTATGTATGTGTGTGTTTGTGTTACTTGTTTTGAAACAAAGCAGGAGATTATGGGAGAAAAGATGTATCAGTAAGGAATTACAGAAAGAAATGTGGGCAAATATGATCAAAAAATGTTTTAAGAAATTCTCAAAGAATAAAGTATACATTATTTTTAAAAGAACAATAAAAGTCTTTATTTATAACTAGATGGTAGCATAGGGACTACTTTGAGGGATTTTTGCCTTAGAGGAGAGATTTGGGGCCCAACTTCAATATGGCAAGGGGAAATGGGAACTTTCCCCTTGGAAATGGGAAATGATCAACAAAGCAGAGGGGTGAATACATGCACAATCACAAAAAGGAGTCAGAGGCAGGGATGAGGGTTCTGAGGCTACATAAAATCAGACTACATGATCAGAGGATGCTTAGAATTTAGGCAAGAAGGGAATCTTGGTCTAGGGGTAGTATTTATGCTTATCTGTCTGTGTTTGTATATATTGTGAGAGTATACTCATTACTTTTGTCTGAGTAAAAATTGAGGAAATAAAATATAAATTCATAGAGAAGATCATTTATTAAGGTAACAATGTGACAGGAGAGGTTATAGGATGTCTGCTATGAAGTCAACAAACTTACATAAATAGTAATATGATGTCATTACACTTTAGAATTTCATTGTGGCATTTGTTATTTTCTATTATTCTCATGTAGTGGCTTATTGAATACTCACTGTATGTCCCTGTGGAATTCTAATAAAGATAGAGAAGTAAATGCCAGTGTCTGTTGATTGGTAAGCTTCCTGCAGTATGACTTTCCTAAGTGGGTGACAGTATGCAGTAAGTTTCTTAAAGATGATGCAGTGGTGTATTTGTGTGTGTGTGTGTGTGTGTGTGTGTGTGTGTATTTGTGTGTGTGAGTATGCATGCCTTAACTTTCCAAGAACCATAAACTTTAAAGATGGAGAGAATAAAGGATAAAGGCATTTTCTCACCAGGAGCAGACTTTCTCATACCATATTGCCTTGAGCAATTCACTTTTTACCAGAGCAACACCATTCCGTTCATATTAAATGAGATATTGCATCAATGGCTTAGTGGTATATCTTGCATACCACAGAAAAGTACCATAGAGGAAACAAGTATCCTCTACTTTTATGCAGCACTTTCCTTCACAACAGGCCTAATTCTTAGATTTTTTTTCCAGATACTGAAACTAGCATTTGGCTCATTTTCAGAATGCTTTCCTGGTCAGCAGAAACTGCATTTTACATTACCCTCTTGCCTGTAATTGGTTTTCTTGCTTTACAAAATAGTTAGCATTACTGTGCCCATTCTACGGTTGAAAAAACTGAAACTCACGGTACTACAGAAATCACATTGCTTCTAACAGGCCTAGTGAGAGTGACTGAGCCAGGAGTGAAAAATTGTTGTGTAAATTCCTAGTCTAGCAATGCTATGTAGGCCACACTGGCAGAAAACAACTAGTACAACACACCCCTATGAATGGCCTGATTGTCCAGCAAGACTGGCAGCAAATCCAAGCATAGCCTCTTCTATTTTGTCACCAGTACCAAAGCCCAGATACTTCACCATGTGGGTCACTGGTGAACACCTACTGAATGGAGCCCACACATGAACATTAGCAAACCCCAGCTGCTTTCTCTCAGCTCCATACTCTTCTGAGCCAGTAACAAAGCATTCTCCAGCCACCTGGGGGTGTTATGTTCACAGACGCAAAAGCATAACAAAAGTGATAGAATAGTCCAGAGTTTGCTAAGAGCTTTCTAACTTGAAGAATTTCCCAAGATCATTAAGAGGAACAATAAGGAGGGGGGTGATACTCTAATTGGGATCAGAAACTGGAGAGCTTTGGTGCCATCTAGAGAACTGTGAAGTTCTGGAGACAAGTGCTTGGCCTTTCTTTTCTCCCTCTCCCCTCTGTCTTTATGAGCCTTTCAGCTACAGTTCCAATGCTCCTTAGCAACAAAGGCTGGCTTCCCAGAGCTGAGTGACTCAGGAATGCCAGCCCTTTCCCTCATTAGCATTGAGGGGCCTCATCTGCCTGCACAGTTGGCCAGAAACCATGCAAAAGGCAAAGTGGTTTGGGGAGGGCCCAGCATTTACCACGGCTTGTTGGAAAGTGGGAAGCTGCCACAAAAGTTTCCAAACAAAAGGCATCAATATTATTTGTGGAGCCATCAGGCTTCCTGGGACACAATATGGCCCTGGCTTGGCCACATGCTCCCTCCCCAGGTTCTGAGCAAAGACTCCAGTCCTTCCCACATCACATCTTGGCCTTGGATCTTTACACGGTGCATTGTTTCCTTCTTCCCTCTCTTCTGTTTTGTTGCTTTTCAGACTCAGTTTTTCCAAAGTGGACAATGGGTAGACTTCAACAGGTAGTGGGGTTGCCCAGTGGAGGACAGTTGACAAAGGGTAAATGGTCAGATGGTAGGCCAATCACTAGCAGATGGTGCTTCTGGGGATAGAATCTGGGAAAATTCATAGGCAGATTGAGCTCTGACAAAGGCCAAGGGAGATTTATCTTGTGAAGAGCAATTGGCACTTGGTACCAATCCCTAAAACACACACACTGCTATCCCACACAATTTTCTGTTCTTGCACAAGGAGGATTCAGACTGAGAGTCTGTCTCATCAGAATTCCAAAGTTCTGGCTAGTTAGCCAATCCCCAGAAGATTATAACTGAAGCTCATTTTCTGCTTTCAAGGAGTCAGCTCTAAGCAGAGATTCCCTGGGCTTCCTCCTGCTTGGACACCTTCTGAGAAATGACTCTTCACTATGTGTCTCTTCAGACAAATCCAATTTGTTCTTCCAAAATCCATCTCTCTTCTCCCTGTGGACATTGAGAATGTAGATTGATGACTCTGCTATCCTGTGCCTGGCCTTTATTGGCAAAAGAAAAGAAATAAGGGATAGGGGGAAGGGAAATGGGAATCTTGCTTCTCTCCTACAGTATTGACTCAAGTTCAGGAGGGTCGAAATGCAATGGGAACTAGAGAAACTCATGTATGAATAAATGCATTAGGTTTATAGGGCTTCTATCACATTTTAAAAAATTGAGACATTCATACATGAATATGCTTTACATTCTTTCCATCACTCTACATCATTCCCCTACAAATCTTCTCATGCCCCTCAATCCCTTTCTGATTATTGGCCTCTATAAGCTGTATAAGCTGTATAAGTATACATGTAAACTTATATGCAAACATAAAAACATATACATACATACATACATGCATACATACACATTCACAAACACCATACACACACACACACACACACACCACACACACACCTCACACACACTGATTTAATTTAATATTGCTTCTATTACATGTGCTTAGGGTTGACAATTTGAGATTGGATGACCTGCCTGGTCTAGCCTCAGTGCGAGAAGATGCACCTAACCATCAAAACACTTGAGGCCCCAGGGAGTGGGGATGCCTGTAGGGATAGGGTGTAGAGTGGAGTGAGGTCACCCTCTAGAAGACAGGTGGAAGAGGAATGAGACGGGGAACTGTTGGAGGGCAAACTAGGAAGAGGATAATGACTGGACTGTAAAAAAAACAAAAAACAAAAAACAAAAAACAAAAGAGTAAATATAAATGTGTGCGTGCGTGTGTGTGTGTGTGTGTGTGTGTGTGTGTATGTGTGTGTGCATGAGAGAGAGAGAGAGAGAGAGAGAGAGAGAGAGAGAGAGAGAAGTAATTCTCTCTCAGCAGCTACTGACTGCTTGTAGTTCTTTAAACTTTCATCCATGCTGACTGGTGTGGTCATTATGCAAGTGTAATTTAAGGAATTATACTATTTGCTGAGATTATTTTTGGGTGCAACTTCTCTACCATATCTAGAAGATATTGTCTTTTATAAAAGAATTTTTGTTCATTAATTGCTCAGATGACCTGTCTATTAAAGAAAATGGGGCACTGAAATCACCTACAATTAATGGGCTGATAATAATCATGCCAATTGCCATTGTGGTTCAAAATTTTGGCCTCTATTATTGTCATGTAAGCATATATACTCACATACACACATACATACATACATACATGCATACATACATACATGTAGGCAAAAATGCATTCATACACACAAATACACACACACACACAGACACAAACACACACACACACACACACACACAAAACCTCATTTTAAATCTAGTAGTATGTTTTTACAAAATTAGGTCCACTAGAATTTGGTACATATATAGTACCAAATTTAGATAGTAACATCTTGTAAGGGTGGGTCTGATGCTAAGGTCCTGTTGCCCAACTGGTTCTTGATCTATCAGTAGAGAAGCCATGGGCTAATTGCTGGGTGGATGAAATAGTTGGGATTCCCAGGTCTGCACAGGCAAGAGACAGATGTAGGAGAGAAAGGAGGTAGAGTCCACCATGCTTCAGAGACAGAAAAGCTAAGCATCCATGTGAGATTTCAGGCAAAGTGGCCATTGGCCACTTTTACAGGTAGAGGGTTGGGAGTGTTTAACTGGGACCAGATGTAACTGAGCAAATAAAGTTGAGGGCAGGTGGAGAGGTGCTAAGAGTAATATGGACAAACTTCTCCAGGTGGGAGATAAGTAGCACCCAGCAACTGTGCCAAAAACGATAGTTGAAATTGAACAACTGTGTTTGTCTGTGTTCTTCTGCAAATCCAATATTCTCTGTGTGTGGGCTGGTAGTTTGGTCTGTTCCCAGTGGTGTAGAAAAGCTACACACATCAACAACTTTTTGTTCAACTATTCTCCTGATTACAATGAAATAGGTCTCCACCTTCTCTGTTTAGTTTTAGTTTGAAGTATATGTTGACAGATATTAGGATAGTGATAACTGCTTGCATCCTGGTTGCTTTTGATTGGAATACTTTTGTCCATTCTATTTTTCTAAGGCTATGTATGACTTTAATGTTAAGATATATTTTTCACACAAAGAAGTTTCTTCATCCATTTAGTCAGCCTATGTCTTTTTATTGAAGAATTCAGACCCATGCAACAGGAGGGGAATCATTCCTGCTACTGGGCACCTAAACAAATACCCATGAACAATGAACCTAAGGATCTTGGAAGAGAACCTGAAGCTATGACCTTGTGAAAACAGCATACTCTCTCTAAGCACATTTTACATACTTGTCCTTAGACCCAGGGCCAGCTAGTCCTTGGCCCTCATCAAAGGAATTTCTCTTTATAACAAACAATGGCCATTGAAGAAAACTACAATTAATCAAAATTCAGAGTTAGTTATATTTCCAGCACAACTGCCACACTTAAGGCCTGGGGATCATTGGGGAAGAGTGAGCAGAGTGATTGTAAGAGCTAGAAGATCAGGGAGTTTCCTGTGAGACTGTGTTTCCTTAGAATTTCTGATCACATCCATAAGTTTTTCCCAACATATCTGCCTAAATTTAACAGGAACAATAACAGGAGACATATTTGTATGAATCCCAAGAGGATTCAAACAGATACAAAGAACTATAAGCAAGTAAGGTATACTGCAAGGGGGAGAAATAGTCTTCCTCAGGGTAGAGCATACCAGTTGGCTATCCAATACTAATTGTTGGAAAGCAAACAAAAATATATAAACAAGTAACATCATGAAGACTGAAGAAGTTTCATTTGTAAATTTAGGAGTGTAGTTGTATTTGGGTATTTAGGAATTTGTGTGTGTGTGTGTATGTGTGTGTGTGTGTGTGTGTGTGTGTGCGCGCGTGTGTGTGTACTATTAATAAAAAAGGAGAGCATGAATTTGAAAAAGAACAAGAAAAGGGGGATATGGGAGAGCTTGGAAGGAAAATGAGGAAAAGGAGGAGGAAATGTAATTGTATTATATCTCAGAAAATAAAAAAAATTAGAATTTTATATTTTTATTTGTGTATGTGTATCTATGCCTGTGTCATCTGTATAAATATGTGTTGTGTGTACATGTCTGTAGAGATGAAAAGAGAGCTTCAGATATTCTGAAGCTACAAGTGGTCATGAACTGTCCGATGTGGGTACTCTGGAGGGGCAATTAGCACTTTTAACAACTGAGGCATCTTCCTAGTCTTTGCTAGGTCATCTTTAACTAAATACTTAAAGTTGGAAAGTGTAAGCCGAAGTGAATCACTTCATAGACTGGAGGCTAGAATTTCCAAACTGAGACATGGAGGCTAGAAGTCTTAGAAAGCAAGAGCTGAAGTCTGGCAGGGCTAGTTCTGTCTGAAGCCTAGAAGGGGGTTGCTTTATGTTACTTTATAGTTTTGCCTAGTTTGATGACATTTCTTGGCAGGCCTTGGATTTTAGGAGCATGACCTTGGTCTCTGACTTAATTTTCTCATATTTTCCTTGGTTGCATGTCAATCTCTGTGTCCAAATACCCCCTTTTCAAAGCATATGTCACATTAAATAAGTGTCTAGAGGTTAGCACTCTCACAGGTCTTTTCCTCTGCACTTGATTCAAATTATGACAAGAACATAACTGATTGTATAGGTAAGATAAGCCCTTTCTTAGACTTTTCCTGGGAGAAACAGGTACAACAGAAGGAAGGAATGTCCCCAATGGAATGGATCAGTTGGTGTTTCCTGAGAGAGAAGGCTCTTATACTCAGTTGAACTGCTGAGTTGGATTTTTCTAGGTAAGTGAAGAAAGATGACCTTCATCCCAAAAGAAAAGCATGTATAAAAAGACCAAAATAGTATGAGTGAAGTTGTGGTTATTGGAGAAAAGTGTACAAATTCTAATTTACTAAACCAGAATTGTTACAAACAACAAGCTATAAACACTCATCCTTATAGCCACAGATAAGTGTAGCCATCAGATCTCATCAAGAAAGCTTCTCTTTGTAATAGGCTGAGACCACTACAACCAAAAACAATTAAAATGAAGTTGAGCTCAATCTCATTTGACAATTCTACAAAACAATTCTACACCTACATCTCAAGGAACATTGGTAAAGAGGAGACAGAAGGATAGTAAAACCAGGGACCCGGGAGTTTTCTAAGAGATGGTGTCTCGTAGTAACATCAGAGGCTATACAGCTCACCAATATGACTATCTAAAAGTGAGCTGAACAAGGAGGACACCAACAGACATATCAGAGTGGATAGGGAAAAAGTCATGTGGCCTCAACTCCACATGAATAACTATGGGCAACGGAGGAAGAATGGGAACAGGACTTCCCCAGGGAAGACCACACTAACTTTTTGTCTAGTGACAAATAGTCAGCCATGAAAACCTACATATAGGTAATATTATGTAGACTGACAAGGTTATATTTAGGAATATATAGTTATATACATATATGCATGCAATAACAATTAATAAAGAGGCCATGGATTTGAAAAACAGAGAAGGGTATATGGGAGAGTCAGCAGGGAGGTAAAATGCTGTAATTACATGCATCTCACAAACAAACAAAGCATATATGTTCTCCTTTCTGATGTCTGTCAAGACACACTGTCCACTTTCCCTAACTCACATAAACACTCTACGTAGCATATCTTCCTCTGTGCCTGAGGAATGAACCGAACACTTCACTGGGTTCCTCTGCTCCTGGTTTATTTATCAGTGTTAGTTCAGCTTCACTTCCAGACACAGAAACACCTAGCTGCTTCCTAAAGATACTATATCTGTTTGTAGATATTTTTATTCGTACCATCATCCTTGCAATGCCTTTTCCTCTCTTTAGTTAAAGAGTTGAACTTTTTCATCTTGAAATATCTATACCACATGTCTCTTATCTTTATAAAACTTTCTATAGCCCAATCACTAGCCTCCATTTTTAACCTTCTATGTGTAAAGCATGATATAAACTAGCCTAGCACTTTGTTCATTTTAATTTCCCATCAGGCTTGGCCTTGGTGAACAACATCTGCCCTTTATTCAGCACCGAATCACCCAACCTTATTATAGCATCTAAGAAAAAAGAATGAAATAATGGAAAGCCAAATAGGAAAGAAACTCTGTTCTTTAAGGACTAGACATATTGTAGGGTGGGGATGGGGGAGCTAGGATAGAAGAAGTCATGGGGAGACAAGTCTTGATTAGACATAATGAGAACTACATTGACAATTAGAACTGTTGTATGAGTGAACTGACTGCAAATATGATTGGTAGCTAACTGCCCTTGGAAGCAATTGTCTGAAGAACTGTCTGTATACAAAAGCAAGGTGGTGGCTACTAAATGTTAGACATTATGGATGACAGACAATTTGTTTAAAGAGTCTGAATGACTGTCAAGTTCTGACAACCTTAACACCAAAGAAAAAAAGGGAAAAGGAACATCACAGCCTTTGAACTTTGATGCTCTTTTACAGTCACCTTCATACTTGAAAACTAAGCAAAATATTCTCCAGGTGTTTTAAGGTATAGAAGATCTCATGTAACTAGAGGCTGACTATTTCTCAGTTAAATATCAACAAAGTCCAATGCACAGCAGGAGTTCTCCGAGCCTAGGGTTTCACATTGTACTCTGAAAGCAGAGATTTAGGATGGTGTGCCTCGTGTACCCTCAAAGATTAGTTTGTAACCAATCAGTGTGGTAATCTAAGTATCATCTACTGTATGTTTGTAAATGTGCCCATGACCTAGGAACAATAAATAAAAATGAGCCAAAGTAGGCAGGACACAAGAATAATGGTGGCCATTTGCAGCTCAGGATAGTGAGGCTCAGAGAAGTTCTGTAGCATTTGCTGAAAGCACCAGAAAAATAAGAGACAGAGATGATCCTCAGATTCCTTCACTACAATTCTTTCTTTTATTTTTTCACTTCTACACAATTTTTTGTTGTCATCCTTATTAAACTTGATAGTTTTATTGTACCCTATTATCTAGCTTCCTACATCAGGCAAAACCTGCCTGGCAGGATGCAGGGAACGTTGATCTCAGTACAACAGTGAGCTTCTGCGATTTGTTACGTTACCTCATGCAGGGCTCACTGAATCTAAGGGTAAGAGAAGGACACTCAAGATTGAATACATGTTGTGGGCCTATAATTTCTATTTTATAAAAGACATCATGAGGCTCTAAAAAGCAGACTAGCCATGAATTATGTACAGTGGTTCCCAGCTGTGGAACATGTGGTTCCTACCAGCCTGAGCTGCTCTGCAGTGATCAGTAATATCTTAAAAATATCTTCCTTCTGAAGCATCTACTTCTTCTGTCAGGGGATAAAAAAAGAGCCTAGCCTGTATATTTTCACATTTTACCATTTCATAACTATTGGCATATTGCCTACTGTATACCAGGCATTAGTGAAAATTTGAATGGGTCCCCAAAGTTGTGTTCAGACCTTTTTCAAAATGCTCTTTCCTGAACACCGCTGATTACATTGAACATTTAACCAGTACTGATCCTTATCTGGAATGAGCCTATTGGTAACTTTGCCCTCTGGTACTTAGAGAGTACAAATTTTTTGTGCCTACTCCCACCACCCTCAATTTCCCTCACAATTTCCCTCAACATTTTTCAGATTGCCAAGAGGCATTAGTAAAATAGCTCCTATCAAAATATATTAGCTAATTTTGTAAATTTAAGGCTATCACAACTGCTGCAGTCAACACATCTTGTGGCTGTTTTAGAAGAAAGTATTTGTCACTGTTCTTCATCTATCTGTTCATCCATTCACTCATCAGTTTAGAAAATACAATTTATGTCATGCTGGAACCCTTCCATACAGCAATGAGTAAGACAGAGCTTACAGGCTTCTATGCAACTGGACATTGACCCTGTTCAGTGCAACAAAATGTTACATTAATAACATATGAAAGAATGCCAGCAAGATCAACTATAGCTCAGGGCACAAAAACAGAAGCATGGCTGCAGTCAGAGAGTGTTCCCTAGAGAATGACCACACCAAGGTGAAACAAGGGAAAGCAACTGACCAGAGGGCGTCAGATGAGGCCCATGGGTAACAGAGGTGAGTATTCCACTCAGCATAAGTAAGAGAGGTAAAATTTCTGAATGAGGGATCTGCTCTCTACACTGGAAATGCAATTGTTTGCAAACACAAATGATGACCCAGGCAAAAGATAAGGTTACAAAGCCAGGAAAAGTAGGGCCAGACCCAAGAAACTCAGCATATTCTTTAAGATGCCACATAAACAGCACAGAAGTACCATGGTAGATTACGGTTTTGATTTACACTTAGGGTAACAAGTCAGAAAACAAAAAGTAGGGAAAGCCCCTTTCTTCCTATTTGCATGATCAATGTCATTGAATTTTATATTCTCCATCTAGAAAGTCACCTTTAAGGTTCCTCCTTTGCACAACTAACAGATATAAAACATGGACTGTAACGCACATAGCAGCCAATGCTAAACAAGTCTCCTAATTGTAGCTATGTGTTTTACAATGTTCATATTCTGTAATAACTCAGTCACAAAGAGCAGTGTCTTTCATAGGAAGGGCATGAAGGATAATACCATCAGCAGAAATAGCTTCAAGGGAATGGTTGTCACACACTGAGTAAATAATTTATGTGTTTGGATCACTTTTAAAAGCCCCATTATTATTCCTTCTCCCTGTCTCACAGGGACACTAGTAGTCACAGTGCATTAGTTAATTCCATGGCCCCGTTGTGAATATAACAATATTTCATCTTCTAAATACAAAATAGTCACTCCAAGTGGTTCCAACTTCACAAATAAATAATTCCTGTCAGAAAATGGAGTTTTTCCATCTGCCCAGCCCATTTTCCATCTGTTCCTATGAGCTCATAGCAGGATAGAGCTGGGTCATGAGGCCCTGTTGATCAGTTCTGAGGTAGGAAGAAGGATTCTCCCAGGTGGATTTCACATTAGTGATAAAGATTGCCCACTGTTATCAGTTTCTATGTAATGAGAGTGGATGTGAAAAGTTCTTTCTAGTCACAAGAAAGGCTGAAAGAATCACATTGACCTGGAATCTGCATGAATTTGCTAACACCCTAGGTCCTATTCTCATAGTATGTGTATCATTTCACAGTTGTAGCAAACCAACAAGTACATGAGAGTCCCACACAGCAGATGAAAAGACAGGATTTGACTAAGATCACAGAATTTACATGTGAAAGAACTAAGACTATTTTCCAAACACATATTCTTTTCAGAACACCAACTCTTCAAGTGTGTTTCAAATGGAGTCACTGACTTGGTAATTGTGATTTTGTGTCTTCCAATAACTCTTTTTCTTCTCTTCCTCCTCCTCCTCTTCCTCCTCCTCCTCCTCCTCCTCCTCCTCCTCCTCCTCCTCTTC
>NW_022196900.1:55942064-55960727 GCF_008632895.1 Mastomys coucha | reverse complement strand
CTTCTTCTTCTTCTTCTTCTTCTTCTTCTTCTTCTTCTTCTTCTTCTTTCTTCTTCTTCTTCTTCCAATAGGAAACAAACAGTGCTGAGATGCCTTGTTCTAGGAATAAAAGATGATAAGTGTTTATCCATAAATGGGATATTTGCATTAACATTCCCTGCCCCAACATCAGGGAACACCACAGAAAAGAAGTGCCATGAAATGTAATATCTTAGACACAATATGCTGTTGTAATGAAATCAATAGCTGTTCTTGTGTTTCTGACTCAGTGACCAAAGCTCAAGAAGAGGTGGGGTTAGGGTGGTGTCTCCAGGCTCTAAATCTCATGACCTCTCAAAGCAAAATTTGGCATAGAGGAAAAACTGTACAGTACAGCAGAATATTTAATAGTACTAGCCTTAGAGAAGACTGGGGCCTGGTTCAAACTTACCATGTCCTCTATGTTACTGATCAGTGATAAAGAGCATACAACCATAAGATCTTACATGCTAGCAATGACATGTCTGTAGAACACTTCAACACCTGAAGACATGAGACAAGTTGTTTATTCTCTCAGTCTCAAGAGTTCTGTCCTTTCCTTTCCTCTCCAGTCCTTTCCTCTCTACTTCTTCCTCCTCCTCTTCCCCCAGCTCGTGTGTGTGTGTGTGTGTGTATGTGCGTGCGCAACAATGGAAAAATTACTTATCACATCTCACCTATTTGCAAGATGAAATGGGATCAAGTGTTTATGTAATAAACTGTTATTCATAATTAAGAGCTAAGACTTTGAAGTCAAAGGACTTCCATTCAAATCCCATCTCTGCCAATTCTTTTGGAACAGTAGAGAAGTCATTTAATCATCCTGAGCCTCAAGTTCCTCATCCTCAGAAAGGCCATGGTAATATTACCTCTTCAATATTGCCAGAACTGTAATTCATACCCTTGCCCTTACCTTTACTTTAAACCCCATCCCCAACCTCTACACCAACCTTTACACTTATCTGATCCCTAACCCTAATTGAAACCCTTATACTTACCCTTACACTATCCTTCAAACTGCTGTTGTGAGAATGAATCCATTAAAATTCATAACATACATATAAACCAGTGTCTGTCTTAAGGTGAATCTTGCCTGTTGTACCTGCTCTCATTGTAACTAAACAAATGTTACTTTGTCAGTTCTTCCTAGTGAGGTAAAGCAAATTCACTTTGCCAAGATAAGGCCAAGGTTATTCTTCCAAACATTGTGTTAGTTGCCTTCCTGCCAAACTTGAATTTAAGGATTAGGAGCTAAGAGCTCCCTCTTCAGCCCAGAACTAAAACAGCACTATCACCTTTGACAGCTTTATTAATAGTCTGTCCTTCTTGCCCTGTCAGTCTTGCCTCCTGAAAATGTGCTTTCTAGACTGATGAAATTGCTCTCATGTACTAATATCATCAGTGATGCATTTTCCTAAGCAGCTGACTCATGTTTTCTTTTTTCAATCAAAAAGAACTATCCTTCTAGACTGAAGTTAGAATTTAAATAGCTGTCTTTTCTTCACTCACATCAGGAAGGCTCAGGAGGCTCACTAACAGAGTCCTTTTTGAATCTGGCAAAAAGCTAAGGTTGGAACACTAGAACAGAATGTTCCCATCTACAAATCATTTCCATTCTGTAATGTATAATGAAGCTTTTCAAAGTGAAAGAATTGGTCTTGGAGATTGAAGAGAAGAAGAAATGGGAAAGGAGGAGAAAAAGGGACAGAGAGAGAATGGATGGGGAATTTCATCTGTGTCTCGGACTCCTTTTAGGAAGTGCGTCTCAGATTTAGAGGTATGAAAACAGCCTTTCTAACGAGGTGGGCCTCATAGACTGAGTAAAGTGGCTCCATTTCCTGAGAAAGGAAGTAAAGTTCATTGAAAGCCTGGAATGCCAGAGTACAGGGATGCAGGGGGCTAGGCAGGGTAAGCTCTCAAGTTCCACAGCAACTGTGCCTGAGTTAAATGGTCATTGTAAATTTGAAGTCAGAGGGTAGAGAGGAGTTGAGTGTAGTCATGCAAAGAAGTGATAAATGGTCAAGGCAATGGAAATAACAATGTTTCCTGTCTCAGTCACTATACAATTACGTAGATAAATTTATAAAATTACATCACACACACAATTATTGTGTTCATTAAAAAGTTCTAAAATCAGTTTTGACTACTTCGTCAGACATCTTGTAAGTAACTCCTCTGTCTAGCCTCACAACATAGTGAGCTAATGTCCCATGACTCAAGACAGGAGGAATAAGTGAGACTTCAGAATTTCAAAAATGGTGGCTAAAATTCAAGCCTCCTACCACACTATTTCCAAAGATTGAGACTTCATTTGGGGAAATGCTGGCCTGAATTGTCAGGGAGAACATCAGAAGTGTTCTCAAGAATAGAGAACCCCTAAATACAGTGTTGCCATAGTGGTTGTCAAGGACTACAGGTGGCCCACCCTTCCTCTCCTTCTAAGGAGAAAATATTTGGTCTGCGTCATATGGGGCTCCCTAGAACATGAAAACCTTCCACAATGATGCAGCCTACTGGAAATTTCTAATGAACATTTAAGAAAAAAATAGTTCTACATAGACTTTCCTAGTGTGTAGAAGAGGAAGGAAATAGCACAGACCACACATACATATTTTCAGAAATACCAAAAGCAACACATTACAATGAAATTTGCATGCTAATAACTCTTATGACTAAACACTCAAAATTCTTTACAAAATATTATTAAATCAAATCAACAATGTGTAATACCAAATAAAATTGTGCCAGGGCTATAAGGCTGGTTCAATCTCAAAAGAAAACCAATAAAAATCACAGTGCTAATAAACAAACAAAAGAAGTCACCACACAAATGTAAATTGTGGAGTGTAATGCTTGTATTCTTCTAATGAGATGATAAAGGACCTCATATGATCAGTGTCATAAATTAAAAATAATCTTGAATTAATCTCTTTAGACCACAGAACTGTATGGAATGCCTTTCTTGTGGAAAGCTACAGAAGTTCTTGTGTATGGAGAGGCAGTAACATAGGTCCTCTGCTCACAAGGTCTCTGCCCACAAGGCCTCACACAACCATTTGATATTTATGTTCTTATTCCACTCTAGTCATTTGTTACCTTGGTTGCAATCATCAACGTGATAACTTATTACCTCTTAGTTGTGAGTATTGTAAAGTATCACCAAAATATCTCTCTCTCTCTCTCTCTGTCTCTCTCTGTCTCTCTCTCTCTCTCTCTGTCTCTCTCTCCTCTCTCTCTGTCTCTCTCTGTCTCTGTCTCTCTCTCTGTCTCTCTCTCTGTCTCTCTGTCTCTCTGTCTCTCTCTCTCTCTCTCTCTCTCTCTCTCTCTCTCTCTCTCTCTCTCTCTCTCTCTCTCTCTCTCTCTCTTTATTTCTTCAGGTAAATTTTTATTGGTTCCATCCCTGGAAAATCTGATACCTTCCATTAAACACACACACTAAATACTCACACACACACTCACAAACTCACATATATATGTGCAGGAGAGAGAGACACAGAATGACAGACAGACAGAGACAGAAGGACTACTCTTCACTTTTTGAGTTCAGAATGCCTTGATGGGGTGTATTTAAACTCGTTTGTATCTCTATGAGAATCGTCAACTGCAAGCTATTCTTAGCCTCAACAACTTTAAAGTGAAGTAGAAGTTAGTCAAGACGTCTCTGTATAATTTCTTATATCACCACCTTTTAAATTTGCTTAAATTAGTTCTAATATTTATTATTTTAAAGGTATTATTATTTAATATTTCATCTCACATACCTAATTTACAGACAAGATATTAGATCTCAACTGATAGAGTAAATTACTTCCACTCACCCAATTGAATTGGGACAGGAGCCACAAACTTAGAACAATGGGAAATGCAGAAGTATTACAAAGAGATCAGTGTCATTGGTGATATCAGGCAACTACAGAAACAATTGTTAAGAACAACTATTTAATGAGATCTTTCTACATCCTCAACAATTGTATTAGTTGTGGTTTTTTTTTGTTGTTGTTGGTGGTGGTGGTGTGACAGATATCTAAAAAAAAAACAATTTGATTAAGAAAATATTTATTTTGTCTTGTGGTTTCAGATGTTTCAATTCATTATGGAGGAAGAGAGTGACAAAGCAAAGCAGATCACATCAAGACAGCCAGGAAGCAGAGTAGAATGGTGGCTGTACCATAGGATTCTATCATCTTTCCTTTTTGTTCCCTGGATACCATGGCTTAGCAAGTTGTGCCACTCAGTCTTGACTGCTCATCATCATAGGAGACATGACCACAGGCATGCAGAGGAGTGCTTTATAAATGTTCTAGGAACTTCTTGATCTAATCCACTGGGCAATCAAGATTAACTATCACAATCTCATTTATTCCACGGAGTCTCCACTTGGAGTGAAATTTCCTCATTTCATTAAAATATGAAGGGCTAGATAGATGACTTAGCTGTTAAAAGTGTTCCTGCAGAGGACTTAAGTTTGGTTCCCAGTATCTATGACACCTCACAATCAGCTATAACTCCAGCTCTAAGGCATTCAATACCCTCCACTCACTTCCACATACCCACACACAGCATGTACAAGTACAAATGATTAAAAATATTTTTAAACAAGTAAATAAAAGATGAAGCTGGGAATAGTCATTTAACATGACCAAAATTAAAATAAACAGTCACTGGCCAAATCCGGATGTGAGCTTAATCTTGTATCCAAACTCTCTGGGCTCATAACAGAAGACTTTCCTGCATCTGGGAGATTACATATCCTTAAAGAAATGTGTTCCAAATGTCATGGAAGTAACATGTAGTGAGATTGTGGGTATGCATTAGGATTCTCTAAAGGAAAAGATGAATATATATTTAAAAGGAGGCATATTATAAGGGACAATGCAAAAGTGGCTGTCTTAACACTGTAGATGTCGAGAACCCAATAGTTGCTAATTGCAATGGGACTGGATACCTTAGTATTCTCATTCTGACACTGAGACTTTGAGGGTTTATAGAGAGCCACTGGTCTTCCACCCACACTGGAAGCCTGTAGAAGCTGGGTTCTCATACCAGAAAAGAAATGCCACAGCAGTGGTAGCAAGAGTGGTGGCAGCAAAAGGGTAGATGAACTTAGAAATAGGTAGATAAACTCTCCAGTAAGATATGAAGTCAAATGAGCCAAAAAAAAAAAAAAAAGAAATAATTTTTCTTTTAATCTGGGCTGCCAACATTCCCACCCACATTTAGAGTGCATCTTCTCACCTTAAATAACCTGATGGAGAAGATGCCTCATAGGATTGCCCATCAGCCTGCCTCTTAGTGGAGTCCAGATCCAGAAAAGTTGACAGCTAAGATTAATTATCCCAAGCCTTGTCCTTCTCAGCTTGTGCCCAATCTTATCTCCTAGTCTCATGAGTAATTTCCAAATGGAAATCATGACAATTTCATAATTTAACCCAACATGACATAGCTACCTTATGCAAAACTGCAAACCCACCATTGTGCCTTCAGAGAGGTGGAAAAATTCCTCAAAAGATGCTTAGACTTTCAGTGTGCCATAACTTAACTCTGATAGGTTAGACTTACAGCACACTACTGATGTTATCTGATTATCAGTGCTATATTACATAATAAAGAAATAAAGGAAAGAAAACACAAACATCTGCTTAATTATGTGTATAAATGCACAAACAAGTTTTTTCTTTCTTTTTTTATTAGATATTTTCTTAATTTACAATTCAAAGTTTATCCCTTTTCCTCATTTCCCCTTCAAAAACTTCCCTATCCCATCCCCCTTCCTCTGCTCACTAACCTACCCAATTCTGCTTCCCTGTCCTGGAATTCTCCAACACTGGGGCATCAAGCCTTCACAAGATAAGGGCCTCTCCTCTCATTGATGTCCTGCAAGGCCATCCTCTGCTGCATATGCAGCTGGAACCATGGTCCCTTTATGTGTACTTTTTTGGTTGTTGGTTTAGTCCCTGGGAGATCTGGGGATACTGATTGGTTTGTATTGTTGTTCCTCCTATGGGACTACATGGAAGCACTTGGGGCAATTACAGTCCATATTTCTGCAACTAGGTATGTGATCTTGCCTGGTACTGACAACTGCCTTTGTCTACTATCTAGTCCAAATTTCCTTAACTCTCAGCAAAGCTCTCAGTATATGCTGGCTCTTCACTCAGAAGAGTGACTCAAGCCTTCATTGCTGAAAGATTTCAGCACCGTATCATTCCTTCTGGATTACGTTGTTGTAGTTTCCTATTGATCTTGATCACAGGACATTTAACACCATGATATACCAAGAATCTCTTGCATATTTGAAGCACTCCTCTTCCTCACCTCCATTATGCAGAAGCAGTATAATCCCCCCCCAATAATCTGCCTCAAATTTCCCTCCTAATTCTGTCAATCCTTTCTAAGCCCATTGAATCAAAGCTATGAAGATCCCAAAGTAGCCAGAGGAAGTCTGAGCTTCAAGTTCAATAAAACGTCTGTTGTAACCTCCTGGCAGAAATATTTCCTCTTGTGGAGATAAAACTTCAGTACAAAAAGAAACAATGGTTGTGGGAACAGGAAGCAATGCTTTTGTAATGCGTCTAGGAATAATGGAGAGCAATACTATTCTCATTTTTCCTCCTTGAAATCCTGGTCACAGGAAAAAAAGAAAGAAAGAAAGAAAGAAAGAAAGAAAGAAAGAGAGAAAGAAAGAGAGAAAGAAAGAAGGAAAGGAAGAAAGAAAGAAAGAGAGAAAAGCATACAAACAAACAAATTCCAAAATACCATATATTGGGTGTTGACTGGGAGTCTCATAAAACCTTTCAGACACACCCCCCAACTGAGACTTTTAATGTATTACCATCTAATTGACCATGTAAGTGTTTCTTTAAAAGGTCATTCCACTGTTTTATCAAGCCTGATACTTCAGGGTGATGGGGGGGGGTGACATGGAAAGACCAGCAGATTTCTTAAACATGAGCTCATTTCCACACTTCTTTGGCTGTGATGTAAGTCCCTAAATCAGAGATGAAACCCTCCAGTCAGAAATGGAATATCATTACGGTGAATAAGGCATTCTGGAAGTCCATGGATGGTTTTGGAAAAAGCATTATGCGAAAGAAAGACAAAGCGATAAGCAGAATATTATCCTAGTAAGGACAAGCGTTGCCTTTTACCTGATGGGACTGGTACAGTGCATCCAACATAGCATCAGGTTCCTTGCTTGACCCCTTTCCATTTAAAGATGGATTTCTGCTGTGCACTCTCAACATTATGGCTTGGAAGGTCAGATCATACTCATCTCATGATGGCAGCTCAGGTTACTAGATAACTTGATGATCTCATGCTTTCACAGAAGACCCAAAAACCAAATCAAGACCTGTCTCACAGAGGGGGAATGGTTGTCAGCAGATGACAGTAGAGCCAGGCTCCAAAATTCCAAAGGGCCTCCATTATGCTTTTCACATTCAAACCACAAGGCCCATTGTGTGTGTGCTGGGGAGGAGGTGGGGGGGGTGTAATGAGACAAACTCAAACTCTTCAAACAGCATTCCTACCTGCCACCAACAGGTACTATTGAGTCTTCTGGATCATATGATTCAAGTGGTGGAGCAAACTATACTGTATCCTGAGCCTATTAAAGAGCTCTTTTCTGTTCTGGGCCTCACTCAATACCCTGCAGTTTTCCAAGCCACTTTGTCTTTAGGATAGACAAACATACCCACGCAGAGCGGTGGTGGCACACGCCCTTAATCCCAGCAGTTGGGAGGCAGAGGCAGGCAGATTTCTGATTTCGAGGCCAGCCTGGTCTACAGAGTGAGTTCCAGGACAGTCAGGGCTACACAGAAAAACCCTGTCTCGAAACACCAAAAACAAAACAAAACAAAACAAAAACAAAAACAAAACAAAACAAAAAAACCAACATACCCACATGAAGAATAGACTACCTCTAAAATCCAAAGAGGCCTTTGTTCTTTCTTTATGCTGACAGAAGAGGCCTGGTGCAACAAAGTATCTTCCATCATAGAAGGGATATCACTGCACACCTCCAAGATGAACCCAAATGCTAGATTTAGAACTGCAGAATTTAAGGTTTTCCCTGCTAGGTTTTGGTCTTGCTTCTACTTTACCTTTTTTACCATTCCTTCCTTACGGAGTGGGAATCTATACTCTGCTAATGTAAGTTGGAAGAATGCAATTTTTTAATAAATTATACAGGAGATTACCATTAAGAGACTTCCTTGGGTCTCTGAAGAAACTTTGGACTTTTGAACAGTGCGTCGATTGTGCTGGGACTCTAGGGACCTTTGAAGTTGGAATGGAGAGGTTTCAGGGACGGACCTTCTGACTTGAATGTGAAAATGTCCCCTATTGGCTCATGCTTCAAATATTTGGCCCTCAGCTGATGGTGCTGTTAAAGACGAAGGTTGAAGAGCACTGTTACAGAAAGCGGGCCATTTGACTGGGACTGAAGACTGACCCCCCCTCTTCCTGTTCACTCTGTATCCTAAGCCTGAATGCCATGAGACTCTAGCTATCTTGCTCCTGCCACCATGCCTGTCATGATGGACTGTATTCTTCTTGGGCTGCAAGCAAAAATGAGCCCTCCCTCCTTTAAGTTGATTCTGTCCAGGCATTTTGTCATAGCAATGAGAAAGTAATTAACATGGGGTGTTAGGGAAGCAGTAGGAAGAAGTGATCACACAGTTTTGGGAGGGTATGCCAGAGAAACTGCATAATAATTGAGAAGCATCTTGACTGGCAGATGAGACTGGAAAACATAGAGACGAATGAGGGAAGGATGGTAGATTTCTAGGAGAAGCTGGGGAACAGGAAATGGCTCTGTGCATACAGATAACTCGCCTGTGTAGAGGGAAGGCGTGGCCACTTGGTGTTGCTACTAGTTATACAGGGCCATCCTCATGGTAATGAATGAAAGTTTAATTCGGTGTCATTTCCCCTTTCAATTAAAGTCAAGGTGGTTTTTTTTTTTTTTTCTTACAGATATCAGAGTTCCTGACCTCAAGAAACTACTATTCTACTGAGAGAAATCAAGTAAGCTACAACACAGCAAGCAGTAAATTCTATGAAGAAACCAAGCGGAGTTTCAGCGACTCAGATTTAACCAAGGCACACCGAGGATCGAGTTGAGAATTGGCGGCTGCATGGGTGTTGCTCAGCAGACAAAGGAACCTAGACTTGAGTTGTAGGAACAGCTGTGCCAAGCCCAGACGGGAGACAGACCAGACGCAGCTTGTTTGGGAGGCTGCAGGTGTTAAGTACTGCAGAAGACAAGCGAGCAGGTGGGAATTGATAACATGGAAAGCCAGGGGCCTACCAGAGGTCAGCTGATGATGAGACTGTGCAGTGTTAAAGCAAGGATGTGGTAGGGTGCCCTGGCCCTGAGCAAGCATGGGCTGGCTTCCCACTGCAGTCGGCAAATCAATTATGCCCTCCACCGACTTTCGCCTTGTGTATTTAGAATGCATGGTGCTCCCCTGCCAAACATCTGCTCTCGCTATTAAGCATGCCATGGTAACCATTGCACTCCGTGCGTCAGCGCCACCAGGATTGGTAATAATCACAAGTGTCAAAACCGAGAAAGAATGGGGAAAGAAAGCTGTGCAAAAATCCAGCGGCAAGATGATTGGACTGGAGCACCAGGCTGCAGCTCGCCAGCTGCGCCTTCTGCTGCCGTGCTGGGGGGCAGGGGAGCTGATACAGCTCTGGCCTCCTTTTGCCCCTTCTGTTGATCTCTCTGCCTGTATTACTCATTCATCCACTGCTTCCCCCGACATTGGAAAATATGCCCAGCCTTGCCAGCGCAACATATGTGCCTCTGCGCCATTGTGTATGATGAATAAGCCCGCCAAAAGCTCACCAGACCTAGGGGCCTTTGGGTGAAGACCCAGCATTGACACAGACAGGCAGTGGCGTGTCCTGGCGTGGGGCCACAGGAAGACACAAACCAGGCTTGAGCTTTCAGCCTGCCTACCCCAAAGTCTGGAGACTGGCAAATCTCTTAGGCTCTCTGAGCACAGCTTTGGCCCCTTTTGAAAAGCAGGAGTACGAGCACTTATCAATTACAGACTTTTGGGTGCATAAAGGGAACCAGCCACCTTTAATAGGACTCCACCATAGGTCTTCAGGGTCAGTTATACATTTTTCTTTTTAGTTGTGCTCTTGGAAATAGAGATAAATAAAATTGCTAGGCACTATGCCGAATGCTTTATTTAAATTATTGGATCTCCATAGTCATCCTCAGGAAACACTGTTGATACTTTTTCATGCAAAGGCTGAGTTTAGAAGACAGGTAAAGGTTAACTGATTGGTCGAGCCCTAAGGTGGTGTCATTAGCAGGCCATAGGTGAGCTGGAAACAGTCTTAGCCCAGCTTGCTGCTTCGGCTAGTCTGCTGGCTCTCTTGCCTTGTTCTTCACTATTGAGAAGAAAATACTATTTATAAGCTCCAGTTCAGCCGCAGGAGCCATAAAATGAAGCTATTTCCTCTTCTAAACAAAAGCCCTTCGGAAAGGCAGGACCATCTCCCACTGCCCCAAATCTGTGTTCATTCTAACCAACCGGTGCCAGATCCCTGGGCAGGTGCCCCCTCCCCAATTATTTCCCACCAACCCACCCCCTCCAGCTTGGTGAATGCCTCTTTTAAAATGGGCTCAACCCCGTGCTGTGGGATTCCTAGGTGGGGGTTATGGCTTCTCTTTCAGCGAGTCAGCACATTTAGACGCTCATAGATACACAGCCTGGCAGGGTTGGTGCCACCATCTGGAGCATGCCCCTTTGGAAGGCTTCAGAGAATCCCTGAATAAGTCTCTTGCGGGGATCTGTAACGTGGGTTCCAGCGCCCTCAAGTGGACATGGAGGGAAATCTATGAAAAGGACACTTGATCACTTGGAGAACTAAAGAGAGAACTCTTCTCATTGATCCATTAACAAAGCAAGATAACCAAAAACAGCAGGCCTCACGGCACAGCTTCTGTTTCCATCTCTTTCCAGCTCTGATCACACCATGCAGAGGCCCCGAAGCAAGCAGGAACTTACAGACCACCGCTGCTATTTCTTGTGTCAACTAATAAAGATGTCTATACCACCCAACCTCCTGCCCTGCCGTTATGGAATCCTCATTGGCCACTCACTCCAGATTCAGCATTCTTCCAGCTTTGCTAAGGATGTAAGACCCAGGTTCAAGATTCTAAGCAGTGAGATGCTTCCTACCACCTTGGCCTCAGAAAGTCCAGCAACTGAATCCGTGAACAAATCAGGGGTGAGCAAGAAGAGATGTAATTGAGGCAGTACGTGTAGCTCAAGACCAGAAAGTCACCTGGGAGTTGGAGAAATTCACAAATGGACACATTTGACCTTACATTCCTGCTTAGGCAAACATTGTCTGGAAGTGGTTTGTTTGTTTGTTTGTTTGTTTATGTTTTGCTTGTTTGAAATCACCAGGATTCTTTGGGCAAGGGCCTATAAGAGTGTCCCTCTCCAGAGAGTGCTACCATAAAACTGTTACCAGGAACATTCCAGCCAGAGTCAAATCCTGTGAGACTCATGGGAATGCTAAAATTTTGCAGCGGAGTTGGCAATCATGCGGTACTTGTTCAGTACCTACTGTCCCTAATACACAAGGCGTTAACACCATGAAATTCTTCTTTGATGGTAACAAGCCAGTTTTAAACATCCCAAGACGGCATGTAAACCATGGAGTTACTTCCGTGGGTATAACTTGTCTTAGTAACACTAAAGCTGCTGTCTCCCTAATCAGGCCATTCACACCCACGTGATGTCATTCTTGATGGAGCCACGTGACCCGTGTGACCCTTGTGACATCGCACCATGATGGTGGTGCCTCTGCTGGGACTCCTTATGAAGGAATGCCCTAGGATCAAAGATACCAACTTGCTCCCTGATGCAAGCTGTGACCATTTCCCGTCTCTCCTCCCTGGAACTCTGGCCACTCCAGGCTCCCCAGAAGCTGCTTTCTGCTAGGTGGATTCAGTTGCTTGTAGTGAGGGGAAATCGACGATGAAGGGATAAAATCAGTGAAGGAGAGAGGTCACCAAACAGATGGGAGATAAGAAATGGAGACCAGTAACAAGAAAGGGAAGACTAAGGCAAAGATAGAAAGTAAAATGTCACAAAAGCTTTTGTTGTTCTTTCTTTCTTTCTTTCTTTCTCTCTTTCTTCCTTCCTTCCTTCCTTCCTTTCATTCTTTCTTTTTTTTTCTTTTTTTGAGGAATAAAAGTCCTCAGTCACCACAAGTTTTCTATTGAGAGTTGTAATATCCACTTCAAATAAGTGATTTCTAGTTCATCACTGTCATCTTTAAAACTGTCATCAGTATATGGAGATTCAATGTATTGGCCTGCATGCCTTTCAGTTCATATCCTATTATGTCTAGGAAAAAAAAAAGAAGAGAAAAAAGATCTTGTACAAGAAACTAAGAAAACACAACCATGGGAGCTCAGGACAGCTCTGAAAGTGTTGGTGGGACATTAAGCACATTTGCTTTTTTTTTGTATATTGAATATTTTGTGTAATTTTATATTGATTTTGAATATTATGTATTTGATTTCTCTGTATTTTGAATATCTAGTACATACTATCTCAAGACAAAAATGACTAAATTGTAGATATATAGAAATGCTTCCTAGTTTTATTCAAAAGGCCACTATCTCTGCTTAAAATACTATAATCACACCATATCTACATCCAGTGCACATCTCTTCTCATATGATGAGAATGTGAAAGGAGCTGCATCTGAGAGACATAGACACAGGAGGCAGGCATTTTTCTGGATATGTTTTTCATCACACTCAAACTTAGATCCCAGATGGCCTAGAAATGCTGATGGATACACACTAGGAGACTAGGGTGCAAAGCAAGAGTCACCTGCAGGAAGCAGATAACAAAGCAGGTGCAGGCAAGCAGCGGCTGTGTCCCCAGCCCACCTGAATGCCCTAGGTCACAGAATCCCTTTCCCTGCTGCTTGGGGCATTTTAATTCAGCTTATGGGTTATTTTCTTCTTCTTCTTTGTGTGTGTGTGTGTGTGTGTGTGTGTGTGTGTGTGTGTGTGTGTGGTTTTTTGAGACAGGGTTTCTCTGTATAGCCCTGGATGTCCTGGACCAGGCTGGCCTCAAACTTAGAAATCCACCTGCCTTTGCTTCCCAAGTGCTGGGATTAATGGTGTAAGCCACCACTGCCCAGCTGGTTATTTTCTTCTTAATGAATAGGCTGGCCTTTAAAACCCCATCTTCTTTCCACCTTTGGACTCATACTTTGCTAAGCTTATTGGGGAGAAACAGCTCCTTTCCAAAGAGAAAGTCAGATGTATATCTGTGTAAGCCTCCCTTGAGGTGTTTGCATAAACTGATTACATGCCTGGCACAGCCACTCCTGGCTCTGTGGTCCCTCAAGCCAGTGTTTTCTTTCATGGCTATTTCAGATTATTCTTATAAGTCCTATAGACTTCTGAATCGGGATTTCTCAACCTGACCCATAAACTGCATCTTCTCAAAGGCTAACTGGCTCAGACATAGGAGCCAAGGTCGTGTCTCAAGGGAAGAATAAAAAGGGGGAAGATTCTTGAAAAGATCTCCACTTTCCTCAATTAACACAGCTTGAATCATGATGGCTACAATGACATGATAAATAAACTACCATGCACAGAATTAAAAAGAAAAATAACAACAACAACAGAAAGGAACAGCAACCAAAAGTGCTCGGCGTAGTGAGATGGACGAAATTGTATGTTTTATACCTTCTACTTTCCAATCTGAATTTAGACAAAGTGATTGACAAAAGAAGACAGTGAGATAGCACCTTCATCTTCTTCTATTACCAGTCACCTTTTTGTAAAGATGTTTCTATTAAGCCAGGCAGTGCTGGCACATGCCTTTAATCCCGGCACTTGGGAGGCAGAGGCAGGCAGATTTCTGAGTTCAAAGCCAGCCTGGTCTACAGAGTGAATTCCAGGACAGCCAGGGCTAGACAGAAAAACCTTGTCTCAATAAACAAAACAAAAAAATGTTTCTATTAAAGACCTTCAGCCCATTTGGATTTTTTTTTCTATTTCAAAAATATTTTTATTAGATATTTTCTTTATTTACATGTCATATGATTTCTCTTTTCCCAGTTTCCCCTCCAAACAAAACAAACAAAAAAACAAAAAAACACAACAAGAACAAACCCCTGTTCCCTCCCCCCTCTCCCTACTTGCCACTGCCATTCATTGAACTGAGTACAGGGTCCCCAATCTTCATTGGGGAAAGTTAGAGAAAGGACCGAAGGAGCTGAAGGGTTTGCAGCCCCTTAGGACAAACAACAATATGAACTAACTAGTACCCTCAGAGCTCCCAGGGACTAAACCACTAACCAAGGTTCTGTGCCCCAGGGTAAGGGAATACCACTTGGACTTTTAATCAGTCCCATCTGCATTGTTTTGAGTGAAGCCTACTAGAAAATACCTAGCAGGTTTGTTATATTCCCAGCTAATGTGTTAAATTCCGTATGGGATTTGGCAAAAGCAGTGTAATAGAGCAGAAAAAAATTAGCTTTGGAGTTAAACTGATCGGTTTCTAGTTCTGCCATTAACAATTACACATCTCCTTGATCTTCAGATTTTACATCTGCAAAACAGGAACCGTAAAGTAAGAAATATCTACAGCATGGGGCTGTGGTGATAATTCAGTTAAATAGGGCAATAAACATATTTAGGCTGCCTGGACTAGATCAAACTTTACATATGTATCTCCAGAAAACTATATAAGTAAAGAATGCTCAGGCCTGTGGAGTGAGGCTTCCTCCTCTACCTCCTCCTCCACCTCCTCCTCCTTCTCCTTCTCCTCTTCCTTCTCCCCCTCCTTCTTCTTCTCCCCCTCCTTCATCTTTCTCTTCTTTTTCCTCTTCCTTCTCCTCATCCACCTCTTCTTCTTTTCTTTATTTCTCTCTCTCTTTCTTTCTTCCTTTTATTTTCTTTTCCTTTTGACAGGGTTTCATGTATTACTGGCTGGCCTTGAACTTGGTAGGTAGTTTACAGTGATCTCACTGTAGCTCCAGTGAATGAGAACTAGTGAGATTCATAACTTATTCTACATTTCATAGTTTTAAAGACCATTTGTGTGGATGTAGCTAACTTAGTGAGAAAAATGGTTATGTTGAGAAACAGAATGGCTACAAAGAATTGGAATGCAGCATTCTCAGATAGATGAGGTTAAGTGATTTGTTTAAACACAGTATAGCCAAATGGCATGGAGTGTTAAACTAAAAAAAAAAAAATTGGTGACAAACTTGGCTGCTCTAGTATTTGAATAATAAATGTAAAGAATTGAAATGTCATATTGGTTAATTTTTTCTTTGATAAATATGCAGTGTCCTTCCCTATCTCTTTTGATTAATTTTAGTTTGAAATCAATTTTAGTAAATATTGAATTGGCTTCACCAGCGTATTTCTTAGGTCCATTTGCTCGGAATACCTTTTTCACAGGGAATGCTTGCTGGTGTTGGAGAAAGAGTTGGGTAGGGAAGGCTGAAGTTCTTTGTGATCTCCTGTCAATAGTGCCAGGGAGGAAAGGGAAACCACATCAAGCTTTTCGCTAAAGAGCTAGAGATGATAATGGTGCCATTATTATGACTCTTAGCGATAGGGGAGATGAAGTCTTAACAGGCCATCTCTTATTACCAGGTGAGCAGCCTGGGCAGAAATCACCATCACTGTCAGTAGCTCACATAGAAGTGTTTGTATGGAAAAGCATGCCAAAGTGAAGAGGAGGTGGCTGAAGGGAAGGAAACCAAAGAACTTGAGTGTTGTATGGGGGAAACTTATAACGTTTAATATTAAGAAAAATGAAGGGGTAGATGTGAGAATAAAGAAAGGAAATGGGATGCCAATGAACAAGGATGACAAGCACTCCACTGCCTTGACAGTGGGTTAGGGAGGAATGAGAATCACAACTTTGGCACTGTAAAATGAAGAGATCTAGCGTTCAAAGAACTGTAGGCCAGCTGCTTTTTGATTCTGTGATTCACAGTGTGTAAAAGGAAATAAGGATATGAAATTACTGTGGACCATGTGATGTCCCCTGAGAGAATCTGGTTCGAGGTAAAACATGAAAATGGAATAATCATTTTTCAAACAAGAGGCTAGGAGCGTGGAGGCTGTTGATGGCAAATTAAGGATCGTCTGTTGTGTAAACTAAACTTGTCTTTGCTCTCATTCCCCTTCTGCAAGCCTTAGCAGCTCCCCACCTCTCTGTTGACACCTCCATCTTTTTGCCTTTCATGAGACAGTTATATATGCCAAAATAGTAGTTTGTGTTCAAAACAACCACTTATGTACTTCTGCAGTTGCTGTGGACCTAAAATTCTGGATGTGCCCAGGTGAATGAGCACTATGGGCTGGTGCGGTTACGCTCCTTCCTGTGGCCTTTCCATATGTGCCACGTTGTGTCTTCAGTGATTCCCAGAGTTCTAGGGCACAGACAGAAGCTAGTTTTCTCATGACCCCACTTCATATATGACCAACTGCTATCTCAACCAGTTCTTCATCTTTTGTACTCATTGCCAAGTTCCAGAGAAGTCAACATAGGCTTACTCAAAGGAGTATAACTCTAAAATGTTACATATGTTTTTTTTTTTTGAGAATTATGTTTTACTTGCTTATTGTTTTTCAAAAACAGGCTAAAATAGCTGTTATTTCAGTGGTAATATATGTTTTCAGCCTTTGAGACAGCCAGTCAGATTGGCATTCATTTGCATTTAGAAAGCCAATACACTATATGCCACTAATGTAAGGCCTCTTGTGGCTTGAGAATTGCTTCAGCTATTAAGATTTGTTTGGGTAGGAAGACAAACCTGTAGCAAGGTATTTGGACACTCAAAAGCCAGCCCTTTAAAATGCCTAAAATTCTATATGCATATAGAGAAACATCTAAATAACGCCCCATCTGAAAAATACTTTGTATCTCATTTAGCAGCACAGAATGATTTTTGAATTTAGATGGAACATTCTCTACAAACTTTCTCATTATTGTTTCCAACAGTCCCATGCAATGACTCTTCATAATTTCTTTCCTTACTTTTATTTGAAGTGAGCTTCCAACTTGCAATAAAGTTATAAGAATTGACAAAATACATAGCTTATTCTTTTTTCAGCTAGCAAAGGTTTTACTAATTTGCTATTGGTCTCATCCTTTGCATGTCTTCTTTCATGTGTGTAGATAGATAATATGTTAATATGTAATATTATACATATTATATAATATGTAATAACTCTATGCATTCATACATATGAATTTTTTTCTAAATAATATGAAAATAAAGTTGCACAAAACCATGAAGAGTGCTGCTTTACTACTAAGTGCTGCAGAAAATACATTTCATTTCAGTTCTTTAAAACGGTTGTACAATGAGTTTTGGTCATTTCCTGCCTCTTGCCAGATTGACCTTCTCTTCTCTTTTCTTTTCTCTAAAATTTGCCTCTTATTTTGTCCCCTTCAAGATAAGTTTGTACTGTCCAACTAGTCTTGCATGTGTAGCCTTCCATTGGAGCAAGCTTGACTTACTAGGGGCTATTCTCTTAGATAAAATTGGCCCATATTTTCCCTGCAGCTAAAAAATGCCACTGACTCCTCAGCTAGGGATGAAACCGCCATTCTCCCCTCCATGGTGGAATTTGATCTGGCTTGGACTTGCCCATGTCTTGTACATGCTTTCACAATTGCTGTGAGTTCATATGTGTAATTGTCCTACTCTATCCAAAAGACATTTATCTTTGTAGTCATACATGTCTCAGGCTCTTACCCTCTTTCTTTGTCCTCTTCTTCCATGATTCCTGGACCTTGGAGTAGAAGGTTCAGTGTATATGTTCCCTTTAAGAGAGGACATCACAGAAACTTTTGTTCTCTGAACCTTGGCTGGTTGTGGGTCTTTGTACCTACTACAAACCAAGGCTTCCCAGGTGAGGGCTGAGAGATACATTCGTCTATAGGAATTACAATAAGCTATTAGGTGTTGATTTAATTTCCATTAATGTTCATTTAGTAAAATAAAGTAATATGTTCTCCCTTAGGCTTGCATAACCATGGGTTCTCTGCCTAATAATGGTGCAGTTAATGCATCTTGTGGAGTGTGCTTTGAATCCAATTAAAAGTGGTTGCTTGTTCTCATGATGTTCAAGCCCCTACTCCTCCACTGGTTATGACTTCTGTGCAGTCATTGTAGATTGCTGGGTTCACAGCTGAATCTGACTTATGATTTATTTCTCCTCCAGTAGATTGTATAGCACCTTCTAGCATTATGAAAGCTAGCCAATATGAGTGAAGCTTCCAGATCAGCACCAGCTTGATTTCTCTATGTTCTACAATGCACATGTGTGGTGTCTTTGGTAAAAGGGCTTTGTCATTAAGTTCTAGAGAGAAACCATGAGCACTGGCAGCAAACCATAATGTTTAAGTGTCTGTAGAACCAAGAAATTCAAAATAAGTAACCCATTGCTGGTGCCAAGCTTCTTCTTTTTTAATCCATATTGACTCATTTTGTATATGTATATAGATGCACTATAGAAATATTCTTCAGTAGTAGGTTCCTGTCGTAGTCAGGGTTTCTATTCCTGCACAAACATCATGACCAAAAAGCAAGTTGGGGAGGAAAGGGTTTATT
>NW_022196900.1:55937683-55941491 GCF_008632895.1 Mastomys coucha | reverse complement strand
TTTTTTTTTTTTTTTTGATTTTGGTTTTTTTTGATTGGCTATTTTCCTTATTTACATTTCAAATGTTTTCCCCTTTCCCCTTTCCAGGTCTTCAGGAAACCACTTATCATCCCCCCTTCCCCTGCCTCTATGAGGGTGCTCCTCCACCCACCCACTCCCATCCTCCTGCCCTGGCATTCGCATACACTGGGGCATAAAACACAGTCAAGCCCAAGGGCCTCTCTTCTTACTGATCTCCAACAAGGCCACCCTCTGCCACATATGTGGCCAGGACCATTGATCGTTCCATGTGTATTCTTTGGTTGGCAGTCCAGTCCCTGGGAGCTTTGGGGGGCAGGGCGAGGGGTTCTGGCCTGTTGCACTGTTGCTCCATCTATGGGGCTGCAAACCCCTCAGCTCCCTCAGTCCCTTCTACAACTCCTCCATTGGGGACCTCGAGCTCAGTCTAATGGTTGGCTGTGAGATTCTGCCTCTCTGTCAGACTCTGTCAGAACCTCTCAGGAGACAGCCATATCAGGCTTCCATCAGCAGGCACTTGGCATCCACAATAACATCTGGGTTTAATACTATTTATCATGTGATATCACTTTTAATATTCTTTAAATTAGAATATGTTTCCAGTAATTATTTTTTTATTTTCAAAGCATCAAAAATGTTAAAGAATATGGACAACACTGTCTCTGCTCCATTTATTCAGACATTATTCACATTGACTTCATCTCTTATTTCCTAAAAGTTGATAAAATTTTCATGCTCTGGCCTAGTCTACAGCATAGGTACTGTTATGCCATTGCCTAGGCAAAGCAAGGGGCTGAGATGTGGCTCAGTGGTGATGTTTATTGTTTAGTTATCAGTAAAGTGTTGCCAACGTCCAACTGTGTGCTTGGTGTTTCCTATGCTCTGTAATAATTCAGTAGAGAGAGATTCTTGAGGGGTTAAAACTATCCTGCTCTTGGTTTAAATGCCCCCTTAAATTTGGTACTTGTTGGCAACTCTAACCTGGACCACTGATAATTCTGTCCCAAATCAACAATCATCATGATAACCATATAAAAGTGTGGTTTTTCAGGCTCCTGCTCCCTTGATCTGTTATTTGGCATATAGCACTGCATTCTATGTCTTTTGTTACCTTTATGTCTTTGTTTGAATTTATACACACATGTACTATATGTATGCACACACATGTGCAAGTATGTCTATACATATATGTACTAGTATATATATATGCATACTAAATATATACAATACACCCAATATAGTATATGCATATGAAAAATACAACATGTATATGTATATTTATTAGAAATCATATGATAAAACTGATACCTCTAATTTTAACCTGTCACTACGAAAGTGTTTTCATATACAATCAACTTTAATCTCTCCACTTACGGTGCTTTCTCTAAGATATTCACATAACCTGTTGCCAGCTTCAGCATACACAAGTCTACACACACACACACACACAGACACACACACACACACACACACACACACACACCTGTCTTTATCCCCTGACTGTACTCACTTTCCTTTCTTATCACTGTTTGAGAGGACATCATATATGCAGTTTTCACGATTCTCATTAGTTTTTCCTCCAGCACTAGAACAGCCTGCTCTTTAGCCTTCTATGATCTGAGACTTCGTCTATAGAGCAGCTTCTAGCACAAGGAAAGGGATCAAGAAATATCTGTTGGATGCATGTGTTGCTGCTTCCCACACTCAACACTAGACAATGAAACTCCCTGGGAGAGGTGCTTGCTGAGCATGCATGTGAGCATTCGCCCGCACTCTGACAGGATCCTCTTTTGTCTGGCACACCTTGCAGTCTTTATACAGAAAGTACATGGGCAGACCCGAGGATAGTGTTGAGACTTACCCTGACTCTGCTCATGTTTATTCTCCTCATCTGTCAGCTGCATAAACTGGAGTTTCCCTGTCTTCCTGATACTCAACATTTACTTTATTCATGGTTGTCATTAAGTGTCTACCACTAAAGCTAAGTGAGCTATCTATCTGCTGATTATACTTCATGGATACACTAACTTGTATCTATGTCATGCCACATTATCTACATATATCAAAACATCATCCCATTCCCTGTAACTATTCAATTATGATTTGTCAATTAAAGATAATAATACAAATTTTACAATGCAATAAAAATTCATGATTAAACATATTTATTTTAAAAAAGAGGAGACCATTTATTGTTCACTGTTAGATCCCAAGTGCTTTGTACTCTGGATATAACCTGATGCACTGCAAGGCCATATCAAATCTTTAGGGTATTTAAATAGATGAATAGATGATGATTCCTAGCTTATATTTGTTCTACATGAACAAGAATCTCATATGCCTAGGACATCATATGTAATGCTTCTGGCTCAGAAAATAACCAGTTTCTACTTTATAGCAGTACCTGAGTCCCTCAACCTTGGCCTTTGCTGATTTGCATAAGTTGCTGAGCACTAGTCTCCCTCTTCCAGGAAGGAGTCATCCTCTCTCAGTGGTCCTCACTGCCTTCAACACCAATTAGACAATGCCTGATAACTTCACCTGGCATTCTATATGTCAGCATCTGGATCCCACCCCTAACAAGTCCCATGCCTCCTCTTGAATCTGCCATTGCTAAGCACCACTTGATGACTGCCCAGACAGAAGCCATCTGCTGGTTATTAAAGAAAGTTAAATAAGCCGAGGAGCTCTAGGGAAGTTTAACAAGAAAGAGCACCATATGCATAGAGAATTAGTAACCAGTTGGCCCCTGTGACTCAGGGTTCATTATGGCAATGTTAAGCAGACTTCCCTTGGGATTGCTCAGTTGATTGGCTCATGAGAAGCCCCACTGAGAAAACCTGCCTTTGTGATCCTCACAGTTACAAAGACAGCCCCATGGAAGTTCATTATATTTCTGTGTCAGTCAATCTGTCAGAGTCCCAGAGTGATTCTAGAGAGTGGTATTGGTTAGTTAAAGAAGCACAATAATTTCTTGGCCTTGCCTTGCACAGAGGTGAGAAAAAACAGACATGACTTCTCTTTCCACTGTGAGCATAATGGGGTCGTCAGATTCACAGTTTGGGTGGCAGTACAGGGAATAACAGGAGGAGACACAATCCAAACTGTTTCTCAGAGAGCCAAGCTACCATACTAATTTAATGAATGCAAGTTAGAAGATGTGGACAGAGTCAACACTAAGGATCTCTTCCATCTTTGTGCCCACACTACTTTTAGGCAGAACAATTTGATAGAAGTGCTTTGTGGGTAGGTTGGTGGCCTTATCCCTTCTCTGGGAGTTCTGAATGGATGCAGGAGATGGTCACTCTAGGCTCCATTTCATCCATTAGTAATAGTCTCATGGATTCCTTGGAGCCTTCCCAGGTCTCTGGCATATCCAAAAGTTGCTTCCCAAACCCTGCAGCCAGTTTTCATTTATTCCCCCAGTCCTTTCTCCCCAACTCTCTCTATACCTGACCCCCTTGTTTTCCTCACTCTATTTTATTTCCCCTTCTAAGTGAGATTCAAGCATATGCCCTTGAGCTCTCCTTGCTATGTGGATCTGTGTAATGCTGCATGAGTATCCTGTTCTTTATGGTTAATATCCACTTATAAGTGAGTACATATCATGCATGTCCTTTTGAATCTGAGTTACAAAGATAGAGACTGAAAGAATAGCCAACCAATGACTGTCCCAACACAAGACTATCCCATGGTCAGGAACCAATTCCTGACATTATTAATGATATTCCACTATGCTTACAGACAGGAGCATAGCATAACTGTCTTTTTTTTTTTTTTTTTTTTTTTT
>NW_022196900.1:55927406-55937269 GCF_008632895.1 Mastomys coucha | reverse complement strand
GGATTTGAACTCAGAACCTCTGGAAGAGCAGTCAGTGCTCTTAACCGCTGAGCCATCTCTCCAGCCCCTGAGCCATCTCTCCAGCCCCAGCATAACTGTCTTATAAGAGGCTTCACCAAGCCACTGACCTAAACAGATGCAGAGACCCACAGCCAAACAGATGGTGATCCCTGGGGAGTTTTGTGGAAGAGTCGGAAGATTGACAGATAACAAGAAGAAAGGAACTCCACAGGAAGATCAACAGAATCAACTACCCTCGACTCTTGGGGGCTACCAGGATTGAATCACCACCCAAAGAGCAAACACGGACTAGAACTAACCCCCATCCCAACACATATGTAGCACATGGGCTGATTGGTCTTTATGCAGATCCCCCAACAATTGGAGCATGGTAGATCCCTGACTCTGTTACCTGCCTGTGGATCCTATTTTCCTAACTGTGTTGCCTTAACTAGCCACAGCAGGAGCAGGTGTGCCTAGTCCTGAACCTCCTTCTTCTCAAAGGAGAAGAGGAGAAGAGAATGTGGGAGGGGCTGTGGGAGGAGAGACTGGGAGGAGAGTAGGGGCTGCAATTGGGATGCAAAGTAAATAAGTGAATAAATAAATAAAAATGTAAGTTACTATGTAAAATAAAAAAGACTAAGGATCCAGAGATGCCCAGGGTTTGGCGCTATGGTTACTAGTAAGAGCAGGCTGGGACTCTGGATCTTTCCCATTATAACTCTATTTGCTCTTGTCCCACAGAATGGGCCATGTAGTTTTGCCAGAAATACATTGGCATTAGCCCACAGAGATGACTCTGAGAGTAACAGAGCTTTCATTGCAAGCCTAAAGATCTGAGTTTGATTGAATCCATGGTGGAAAGAAAGAACTTCCAAAACTTGTCCTATACCCTTCACATGCATGCTGAGGTGCAAACGTGTAGTGCTGGTTGAGAGAATAAAAATATAAAATATTTTTCAAAAAAGAAATACAGTTGGGGACTCATTCATTAGTACATCTCAGGCAAAAGTGTCCAAGGTTATCTTACGCAGTGCAAGGGCACAGAAATGGGAACATGAATGTGCCTTCATGGATTCACAATTCATCCTAGAGTCCTGAAACCAAGTCTGTCAAAAACAGGAACATAATATTCAGAGGCAGAGTAGAAATGTAGATTGTGTCAATCTCTGAAGCCTGGAGAATTTTGTTTCTTTTTATCAATAGTTTCCAAGGCAGATTTGTATTCACACCTATGGTGTACAAGACTCTCCACTGGGGTTTTGAAAAGCTTTTGATGATAATAATATTTCAGGGCTAGGGATGTGACTCGGTTGGTAAAGTGCATACAACATAAACACAAAGACATAAGTTTGGATCTCAAGCACCCATATAAAAGACAGATATAGTGGCATAAACCTGTAACCCCAGCATTAGGAGGATGGAGACAAGCAAGTTCTGGATATTACCAGGAGCTAGCTAGGCCAAATAGATCAGTAGCAGATCCTATTTCAAAATATTAGGTGGAAAGTGATAGCATAGCTTTCACAAAGTCACGCATACTCCAAAATATGTACACAACATACACTAAGCATACTAATAATGGTTGATGATGATGATGATGATGATGATAATGCTGCAACAATAATTGAAGTGAGTCACCCAAACAAGCTAAAAGTAGAAGAATGTGACCTACAAATTTCAAACATACATAAACAACTTTCATCTCATTGAAAATATGGCAATATAAGGTCTACTTTAGATTCTGCATAAGATATGTATTTTTTGTGCAGTCTGTACTATACGTAGATTCTGAGTATCATAGTACAGTCATCTAAATAAACCTCTGTTGTAGGCACACAGAATCCAGCTGTTTGAAGTAACTCTGCTGGGAGACAGACATCCTGAGCCTAGTGAATTTAGGTTTGGAAATCCCATTCTAATTCTACTGGGTAGCTACCAACACAAGAAAAATGTAACTGGAAAACCTTCAATGGGCTACTTAAGTGCCTCAAATTGGAAGCAGGAGCCTGAGCTAGTTCTTTTTAACTGCATAAGACTCTTGGGATATATTGAAAGTAATAACATTTTAGGCTATGAATACTTGCAGATAATCACAGCACCTGGAGATGGGAACTTGAGTTTTGACAATTCAATATCTCTTTGGGCTACATAGAAACTTCAACACTAAACTAAAGCTCACATGAGACACTTTCTTTATATATATATATATATATATATATATATATATATATGCGCATGTATGTATATATACATATATATTTCTATGTATATATGTATATGCATATGCATACCCGTACACGTACACATACACATATACATAGGCTGGGGATGTACCTCAGTGATAGAAATGGCCGAGTACTTGGTTAGCATGCTCAAAGCCTTGGGTCCAATCACCACCACTCTCCTCCAAAAAGAATAGGTGAAATCACAAAGTGTACTCCCTTTTCTGAGGTCCTAGGCTCTGGGAGATACAAAAGCCAAACCAAACACCATCTGACTCTCAAAAAGTAGACTGTCAGTGTCTACAAATGTTTTAGTGGGCTTTCCTGTACAGATATCCTGTAATAGATGTGATTGCACAAGGCATTGATACCACAATCCACATAATCAGAACCTCGGTGAGCAGGAAACAGGTGGCTTTACTTGGAACATAGGACAGGAAGGAAGCAAGTGTTGGTCTCAGATCACAAAGAGCTGGGGATGCTGAATTAGCTAACAAATCTGTGCTTTATCCTGAAGTCACTTCATGTTTTTCAATAAATACATTGATAGAATAAGCAGAATCTCACCAACTCCTTAGATCTGGAGAATAGTGTTTCGAAGAAAACCGGAAAAGCCCATTTCCAGCATCTAAGGGATACGGCTTGTTTTGTAGTTTCACATTTTGACCACAAGAGGGCAATGCGAAGCTGTTTTATCTCATGTGTGAGCAAAAAAAATTCAACCAAATTTCCCCTGAATTTTCTAAATTACTGCTCTTAGGTGTTGTTCTGTGTTGTCTGAATGCACTTTTAGAAACAATAACAATACTTTTAGAGTTTTTGCTGTGCCGTGATATTCTCCAGGACGAATTCCAGCGTGTTTTTTTTTTTTTTTTTTTTTTTTTTTTTGGTTTGCCACTACACAGATAATTCACACAGATGATGTTGACCAAAGCTCAGCTGCAGCCACTGACATTTATTTTACAGAATTCATCACATCATGTAGCTTAAACCGTGTCATCTACTTTACAGATAAGAAAAATGATTCTTGAGGCTTGTGAGATGGCTCAGTGGGTAAGAGCACTGACTGCTCCTCGAAAGGTTGTGAGTTCAAATCCCAGCAACCACATGGTGGCTCATAACCACCTGTAATGAAATCTCATGCCCTCTTCTGGTCTGTATGAAGACAGCTACAATGTACTCATTTATAATAATAAATAAATTTTAAAAAAAGAAAAAATGAAAAATGATTCTTAAGGGGGAGCATGGCCAAAACGAACACAGTTGTGAAATAAAAATAGCTAGATAGCATTGTGTCCAAATCCTGTCTTCACCACTGGATAGTTAGATAACTTGGAGAAATGTTTGGCTCTCATGCCTCAGTTTACCTGTGTTACCTTCTTTACACCAAATTAATTTCAAAAATTTATTTTAAAATGTTCCAATGACTTCCAGCAGTAAAACCACAAATTGTGTTGGGGCTCTTGAGATTATAATGGGCAATTCTGTTAGTACAGACCATTCTATTTTTACCTAATGAAGTCTAATCTTTTAAAATCTTTGACATACTCTTTCAGTTGTTGTGTATATACTTCTGAGTGTGATTGTTTTTTAAACCTATGGGCTTAGTCAGCAAAAATGACTTGAGCATTTACTGTGTCTAATCACTAGCAATATCATCGAGATCCAAAATGACTGAAAGTTATTCTTGATGAGTTCAGTTTCTAGTCAGGAGTAGAGACAATCTAGATGTGATCTGCGCTGAGTGAAATCATTGAAAGGAAGGGATGATGAGGTTTGTGTAGGTGACTGAAGAAACCCTGTTGAGATGGTTTCTGAGCAAAGCCCCTAAGGACAAATGTACAAAGCCACATAGCTACTGATGCTGCAAGTGGAGAAGGAATTATGGAATGGGCATATGTCTACTGCCTCACAGAGGGAGAGTGGCCACAGGAGAATAAACAGGAAGTAGTGGGGGAATGTCTGCGGGATTGCAGTGTCCAAATTATAGGAGTCATCCTGGGCGTAGTGAAGCCATTGGAAGAAACTGGCAGGCAACTGTTTGAGTGGATCTCTGATATGATCTGACTTTCTTCATACTGAGGTACTCTAGGAAGAATGGGTGTGAATATCCACAGGACACACGCAGAGGAGAGAAGAGCTGAAGGCTTTAGCCCTGGAGATGGTGCAAAGGGGCTGGAAGATTGATCTTTTCACGTTTAAGTCTAGGAGCTAAACAACACACATCAAAAGTTTCAGCCTGAGAATCACAAGACTGAAGTCCTCACCCCTGAAAAAGAAAACCTGAGAGGAGAGCAGACTAGATACTTCACTCACCAAGTTACACTGAGAACTTCCTACTGGCCAGGCCATAAGATGCCTAGGTGGATAATGACAATCGTAATGAAAGACTGTTTAGGAAACTTTACACACCTGTAATCCCAACAGTTAAGAGGATGAGACAAGAGAATAACTACAAGTTTGAAGTTAGCCTGGTCTATACAGCAAGTTCCAGGCCTGTAATTGCTACACAGCAAGACAGTCTTAAAATCAAACAAAAGAACTACTGGAAGATATCTAAAACAAATGAAAGGTGTGGAGTGGGGCAACTAACATTAAATTTACTGACACAACTACATTTCTGTAATTTCAAAAGTATCAATATTAATATTAAAACCAATGGAAGTTTGCACATAACCTTAGTGATAGGTAGGTGATCTATAGACCGACGGATAGATAGATAGATAGATAGATAGATAGATAGATAGATAGATAGATAGATATAGATAGGTAGATAGATTGATTGGTAGAATGATAGGTAGGTAATAGACAATAGACAGATGATAGCTATAGAAGATAGATGTGTATGTGTGTGGGGGGGTGTAATAAATAGGTAGAAAACAGAGAGAGAGACTTCTCTTTTGTGAGAAATAACAATTAATGTCCTTTTCAGAGGTGTGGCACCAGTCCAGACACAAGAACAGAGGAAGCACTAGAGGCCTGGCCATGCCTGTAGTCCACCAGAGAGGTCATGTGTCAGATAAGATTTATAATAAACAGGAAGTAAGACATGGAGATGAGCTCACCCATGGTGTTAGTAAGGGAAAGAGGGGAAGCTAGAACTAGGTGACAGGAGACTTTACTTTCCTGATTACTCAGGCAATGAGGAAATGGAGGAAGCTCTGTATGTCCAGGGCTGTAAAGATTCTTCTCTCCAATCACTGCTCCCTGTTTTGGGCTGACCCTGGACTTTGCAAAGTCAAACAACCAAGTGTCTGGTTTCCACTGTTCTGAGTCTTCCATGGAACTAGGTGAAATTATGTCTCTAACTACTTCTTGCAGCAAATGTATCAGATGGTCCAAATCAATGTCAAAGTTAATCCAGGAAATTTATTTTAAATGTGGAGTATTACATTATACTCTTGAAATAGGGATATTATGTCTGAGCATAGCACCAAGTTTCTAAAGCCCTACTGAAATGAGATTGAGAATTTTGACAATATATTTTTTTAAAAAAAATAAACATGTCTTTGCAATTGAAGTACTGCATGCAAAATAACCAGAACAATTGTTTAAGAGATATTAACAATAAATATAAAATAATGGGTAAACACCTAGCTCCCTTGATATATGCTAGCATGTCTTAGTCACATTTCAATTGTTGGGCTAGCATTCCACGATCAAGTCAATTCATAGAGGAAAGCATTTATTTCTCTTGAAGTTCAAAGAATAAGTCTATGGACATCAGGGCAGCAGGTAGGCAAGGTTGGCACTAGAGCAGTAGTTGAGAGCTTACATCCTGATCCACAACACAGGAGACACAGAGAAAGAGCTAACTGAGAACAGCATGGATTTTTGAAACTTCAAGCCCACCCACAGTGACACATATTCTTCAATAAGGTTATGTCATTTTGGTTTTGTTCCTTTTTGAGACAGAAGTTCACTGAATGGCCTTGGCTGTCCTGGAACTTAATCCATAGACCAGGATGGCCTTGAACTCAGAAATCTATCTGCCTCTGTCTTGTGAGTGTTGGAATTAGAGTTGTACCATCATGGCCCAGTTGAGGCTATACCTTCTAATTCTTCTTCAAAAGTTCCACCAAGCATCAAATAGATGAGCCTTTGGAGGTCATTCTCATTCAGACCATCAAATAGTACAAATCAATGAGAAAAGGATTAGCTACCCAGAAGAAGAAATCTGGATAGAAATATTCTTTAATAAGCAATGAATGAACAACTGCAAGTAGCTTTTAAAGGATGTATGATACAGTGGGTTTTTTATAAAACAATTAAATGAAATTAAATTAAAAGGCTAACAAGAATGAAAGGCAATCCAATCATTTTTCTTGTATTCACTCAGCAATTAATATCAAGATTTGAACTGACAACAGAAAATGCATACATCTTTGTACATGGTGGTAGAGACCCTAGCCTGGAGTCAGGTCACATTTATCAATACTTAAGTAAATATGCTCTCACACCAAGTTGTTCTGCTTTTGTGAATTTTTTTCCTGGAGATGTAAATAATTTTTAAATGAATTTAAATACAAATGCTGTCTGACTTATTCTCCAACTGATGTCACTATTTGGAAGTAGAGGATTCTTTGGAGGGTCCAGCCTTGTTGAAGGAGGTAGGCTACTGGGAGTACAAACTTTAAAAGTTATATTTCACCCTGTATGTTTTATCTTTCTGCTCTCTGATCAAAACCAAGTCAGAAATCTTCAATACCTACTTCTGTTACCACATTATGCTCAACAAAGCTTTCTGGGCAATGGAACCAGATGGCTGCACCAAAACCTCAGAAATCACAAACCAGCATATACCTCCTGCCTTTTAAATTATCAATGCTATTTAATCACAGCAATACAAAGCCCATTAGGACAGAAAATTGGTACCAAGAAATGAGGCTGTTGTTGTGATTATACCAACCATGTGATTCTGAATCCTTTATAACTGAACAGTTTCAAAGATCAGAATGCAATACATGATGCTTAGTGGGTGATTCTTTAAGGAACTCTGGAAACCAAATGGCTGATGAAAATGTGGGTAATGAAGATGTGCACATGAGGTTCCAGGTAGGAAAGAAAACTACTAGATATTGGACTAGAGGCCAAGATAGTATGTATTTTCGTGTTTCCTGTGTTCTGGGATTTACACAAGGCTGAGTTTACAAGTGGTAGACTAAAAGATCAGATGGAGTAGAATATCAAAGCAGCACATAACTCAAACTTTGGCATGAGGAGTTCTCCATATATTTAGCCAGATTTACAGGATGACTAAGGATCAAAGGTACTAATAAATTTAGGTTGATACAGAGAGGCTGTGGTAACTAGAGAGATTAGTGCCATTAAAAAGAAGATATACACTTTTCCCTGAGACAATAGAAAGGATACCTTGAGGTCATGCAAAGATTCAGCAAAATCTATTTTCCACAAGATAATGGATGTAAAGATAGATGTTTGAAATAGTTTCATTTGGAAAATGAACAATGGGAAGCATACTGTGCCGAGGACTATGCCTTTCAGAGATTCACTTCCTTGTGTTCATCTGTCCAAACCCTCAAAAGCTGTTGTAGTACACTCCAAGTGAGCCTGACTATTGCTCCCATTACACTGACTTTCTTCCCATGTCTCCTATGTGGTGCTGTGCCACGCCCACTCATTTACTCCAGTAATTTTGTTCCCAACAAAGCACTGCTTAGAAGAAGAAAAGAACTATATATTCTAGCTTAACTGCATAAAAGACATGCAATGCTGGCATTTCATTTATAAGCTGCAAGCCTAGATCGGGCAAAATTTGAGTTGTTCTGACTTGCATCTCAGGAATATATCCCTTATTATTTGATGTTTCTTCTGGCCTATCTTACCTCATGGCAGCCTCCTCCTCTCTGGTGTCCTCTTTCTCTGGTCTCTGCAGAGATCCATCTCTTGATGCTCAAGTTCTACATTGCTTTCCTTACCACCCAATCTCAGGCTCTAGGCTTTATTTACCAATTAACTTAAATTAAGGAGCATATTTATGTAGGATCACTAGGTGTACTTGAGGATCTCCTCTTCATGGATAACCAGATCTTGGGGGCCAGTATTTAAAAAAAATGAATACATAGCAGGACAAGACCAACCTCTACCACAGAGCCTTTTGGTGATTTTGTAGTGAGACGTCTGCCTTGTTCTATTCTAATACACTATGGATACCTTATTAAGCATTAGGAAAAGGGATCTGTAATAAAAGTGAATTATACTCTTCTTTCCTCTGTGATGGAGTCCACTGTGATATTATTTTTACTTTAGTCACGGAGTAAAAATGACAAGTAATGGTTAACAGTTAACCAAATCCTCTGATGCTGTGACCCAAAATAAGTGTTTTCTACTTCAAAACTGCTCATCTCCTGCACTTTATTCAGTGACACAAGCAGGCTAGCACACCTACTCTTACCTAAGTGAATAGCCCAGGTTTTTATACCACCTACTTCTTTTGCAAGGAATCCATCTCTGTCCTTTAACTGAATTAAGAATTTCTGGATCCATAATATTCAAATGTGAGTTGTAGTTCCTGCTCAGAAAGACCTGTATAACCACAAAACATCTAGAAGATGGTGGTAGCATTTGGTTAACTGTTAACCATTACTTGTCATTTTTTGCTCTGTGACTAAAGTTTGTTGAATCTTGACTGACTTTTCTCAATATCCTCATGGTTATCTGTTCTTCATCTCTCATTAGTTGATTACAAGCTTCCTCCAACATATACATGAATTCGATAAGACCCAGGACATTGTTCTTTCCCCTGTTGTATCTATAGGCAAACAAATAAGAGTAAGACAGCCTCACCCTTAATAAAGATCCAATAAATGTCTGTGACAGAGGAAGAGTACATTCTTATCAGCTACAATAAACCCATTTATGGTCTTGCCACTTTCACTGAACTTTGGCCAAGTTAAAATAGCCTACACACCTTGTCACAGGGATTAAGGCACAGTAATAGTTGCTTCAACAATCCATTTATTGAGTTAACTTGTTATGGTCTATAACATTCTAACTTTATGTGGAAAAACACTGAGGTAAAATACACTAAACCCTGCTGCCAGTTTTTCTAATCTGCCCATCCACTAGCCTGGTTGCTATATTCCTTTTCCACAGTTCTTATCATATGTAAGCTGGGATATGTGTGCTTAACAATATGTGTATGTTCATATAAGTATACATGTGTATATTCATAGTATACTTGTGTGTGTGCATATATGTGTGTCTGTGTGTGTACAAACATGGGTACATACAAATTTCATATTTTAGTCTACATATAAAACATGCTGTATGTGTTAGCATGAATTTAAATATAAATATGGATATATAGAGATACTTTTAACCCTTTAGTCTCTTTCTACATTCATATGTTAACGGCTCCCCAGTTTTATTGAGAGGTTACATATTTTCCACTGTGAAACTTCTTGATGAGGTTATAATCAAGCTATCTGTGATGGGTGGTTCTAATGGTGAACTGCACATAATTTATGATAACCTTGGAAGAGAATCTCAATGAAGAGTTTATAAATTAGTTTGGCCTAAAGGATGTCTTTAAAAGATGATCTTGAAGGTGTTTCCAACTATCCTAGTTTAATGTTTTAAGTACTAGAGAGTAATTGAAAGGTTTCTCTCACTCTA
>NW_022196900.1:55919860-55926916 GCF_008632895.1 Mastomys coucha | reverse complement strand
ATCTTGAATATGTTAATTGCAGAAGGAAAATCTGGGATCCTCTGGGTGGCACTATTCCCTAGGAAAGAGACTCTGAATTGCATAAATGTGAAGAACACAAGCAGAGCAGTTGCAGAGCACCAGCATTCATGGTGTAATTCACTACTCTCTGTGGATGTAATGTAATAAGTTGCTTCAAGTTCCTGCTACCTTGACTTTCCAAAAATTGTTGACTGTACTGTGAAATTGTAAGCCAAATAAGCCAGTTCTTCCTTAATTTGCTTTTGTCCAGATATTTTATCACAATCACAGGACACAAAACTAAGTCACGGCCTAAGTCTGCTAGAAGAAGAGCAAACACATGTCCTAAATTTTGTGTCAGACTCTGATACCCAGAAATATTTTCTAACTTGGATGCCCAGTAGCTATACAGAGCTGGGACTCAGGGAGACAATTTTTATGAGTCCTTCTCTTCTCAAAAATGATCACTACTGTCTTACTACTCCAAGTACTGTCTTACTACTCCAAGTACTGTAGCAACCTGCTTGCCAGTATCCTTCCTCACTACCTGTACTCCCTGGGAACTCTCCTTTCTATTTGTTCCTTGGTTCAAACTTAAATTTCTTCATTCCTGTAGACACTCTCATCATTCCTTTCTAGCCAATCCCCTTTGCTTTTATCAGCCTCCAATACCTAGAATCACTACCTGATGCTTCCAGTGGTCATACCATGCTGGGAATGTGATTGTTGCCCTCTTACCTGTCTTCCATATGATTTGCCCTTTCTAACTCTGAGTCCTTGAGTAGCCTGATTAAAGGATTGCCCACTCTCATTCAATTCCATTCACTAGAGACTCCAACTCTTGATATAGATACAGGTTCCCTGTAAAACTTTCATTTCAGACTCTCCAAACATTTTCTTTGTCTTACTACACCCTACTTTCAGGAGTGACTTCTCTAAACATGTCTCCTACACCCTAAGGTCTAAGCCTTTTGATATAGTCAAGATCAGATCAGCTCTTTCCAGCAACCCCACTTAGCCTTTCCTCCTAGTGCATCTTGATTCCTCTCTGCTACCCACCAACCTGCAAAGCTCTCTCTACCAGGGTACCAACAGCTACCACACTTTACTAAGATGCAAAGATGGTAACAAAAAAAAAAAAAGGAATGGATCACCCATGCCAAAAAGAAGGCCAGACCAGGTATCAACACGAAGAATCATATATAGCTGATACACAAAACAAAGACCTCAAAATGTTTATTATGAATATGTTAAAGGAATTTTAAAAAGATATGATCAGGCCAAGGCAACACTCAAATTCAGCAGGACATGAATTAGACCCTATCTCCAAGTCTCACATCTTACTCACATTATGTGGAAACACAGTTGTCTTCTATGATATCCAAGGGGGTTGGAATACTGAATTCTGAAAATATTCAGAATAGGGAAATACTTGGAGATACACTGAAATCAATTTGTACTGAGAATTTGGTATGTGGATATGAGTCTTTAAGAATACTTCACTTGGATTCCTGATCTTTCCAAGACTTTTATCATGAAGGGATGTTGGATTTTGTCAGGTGCTTCCTCAGCATCTAATGAGATGATCATTTTTCTTTCTTTGAGTTTGTTTATATAGTGAATTACATTGATGGATTTCCATATATTGAACCATCCCTGCATCTCTGGGATGAAGCCTACTTGATCATGATGGATGATCATTTTGATGTGTTCTTGGATTCGGTTTGCAAGAACTTTATTGAGTATTTTTGCATCGTTATTCTTAAGGGAAATTGGTCTGAAGTTTTCTTTCTTCGTTAGGTCTTTGTGTGGCTTAGGTATAAGAGTAATTGTGGCCTCATAAAATGAATTGGGTAGAGTACCTTCTGTTTCTATTTTGTGGAATAGTTTGAAGATTATTGGTATTAGGTCTTCTTTGAAGGTCTGATAAAACTCTGCACTAAACCCATCTAGTCCTGGGCTTTTTTTTGGTTGGAAGATTATTAATGACTGTTTCTATTACTTTAGGGGATATAGTACAATTTAGATCATTTATCTGATCTTGATTTAACTTTGGTACCTGGTAGCTCTCTATAAAATTGTCCACTTCATCCAGGTTTTCCAGTTTTGTTGAGTATAGGCTTTTATAGTTGGATCCCATGATTTTTTTTTTATTTCCTCAGTGTCTGTTGTTATGTCTCCTTTTTCATTTTTAATTTTGTTAATTAGTATACTGTCTCTGTATCCTCTAGTTAGTTGGGCTAAGGATTTATCTATATTTTTTTTATTTTCTCAAAGAACCAGCTACTGATTTGGTTGATTCCATGTATAGTTCTTTTTGTCTCCACTTGGTTGATTTCAGCCCTGAGTTTGATTATTTCAAACTCCTCTTTGACTCCTCTTGGGTGAGTATGCTTCTTTTTGTTCTAGTGCTTTCAGATGTGCTGTCAAATTGCTGGTGTATGCTTTCTTCAGTTTCTTTTTGGAGGCACTCAGAGCTATGAGTTTTCCTCTTAGGCCTGTTTTCATTGTGTCCCATATATGTTGTGGCTTCATTTTCATTAAACTCTAGAAAGTCTTTAATTTCTTTCTTTATTTCTTCCTTGCCCAAGTTATCATTGAGTAGAGTGTTGTTAAGCTTTCACAGTTAAATCTCACTGTGTCTTTATTTAGTTTCTGTTTCCATGATCTGTCCATTGCAGAGAGTGGGGTGTTGAACTCTCCTACTATTATTGTGTGGGGTGCAATGTGTGCATTGAGCTTTAGTAAAGTTTCTCTTATGAATGTAGATACCCTTGCATTTGTGTATGTGGGCTTTCTATTGTTTATGTTGTTATCGAGGAGCAGCCTTAGTCTATGGTGATCTGATAGGATGCAAGGAATTATTTCAGTCTTCTTGTATCTGTTGAGGCCTGTTTTGTGACTGATTATATGGTCAATTTTGGAGAAGGTATCATGAGGTGCTGAGAAGTTGTTATATTCTTTTGTTTTAAGATAAAAAGTTCTATAGATATCTGTCAAATTCATTTGTTTTATAACTTCTGTTAATCTCACTATGTCTTTATTTAGTTTCTGTTTCCATGATTTCTCCATTGCAGAGAGTGGGGTGTTGAACTCTCCTACTATTATTGTGTGGGGTGCAATGTGTGCGTTGAGCTTTAGTAAAGTTTCTCTTATGAATGTAGATACCCTTGCATTTGGAACATAGAGGTTCAGAATTGATCCTGTCCCAGATTCCCTGCTTCTTCTGAAGCCTCAATTGGATTGCCTTTAGATGCACTTGGGCTTTGAAGAAATCATTATGAAAAAGAGCAATTGCACTCTGTGATTTAGAGAGTTGTTTTTCTGATGGAGCTTTATAGCCTTTGCATGACTTCAGTCAGAAGAATTTCTTCGCAAACCAGTAAGTCTTGCATTATTGAGTACTGCAAACAGTGCACAATGAAAACTGAGCTGGCAGAGGTGACATGTACCTTCAAGAAGCACTTAGATTAGATCCTAGGTTCTAGGAGGAGGAATTTGGCTCACTCAACAAGTAGTAGTTTTTTTTATAATCATCATGCTTCAGAAAGATTGCTTGTGGACCAACCCTTGAGGCTGATCCCCTTGCTTCTTCAAGGTTTCATTACATCCTTGAGTATTTCTTGTTCTTCAACTCCTTGCTGATGGCTTCAAAATTACATGAGAAGAGAACCTGCAGTCACTTGAGTGCAGACGTTCTCCTCAGAAGTTCTGACTCAGCTGCCAGCTATGCCACAGGGTTAGCTTGAATTTAGGACCTTGAGCATGCTAGACAATTACATTGCCACAATGAACACAGATGTGTAAGTATCTCTGTAGTAGGATTTTGAGTCATTTAAATATGTTCAAAATCTGGTTATCTGGCAGAGCTATTTTTAGCTTTCTGTGGAACCTCCATATTGAATTATATAGTGGCTTCACCAGTTTTATTTTTGCCAATAGCAAGCAAATGCTTCCCACCCTATATTTGTTCAAACATTATCTCTTCATCTTCTCCTCCTCTTCCTTTTCTTCCTTCTCTTTTCTTTCTTTCTTTCTTTCTTTCTTTCTTTCTTTCTTTCTTTCTTTCTTCCTTTCTTCCTCTCTTTCCCTCTTTTTCCCATTCTTTTTCTTTTCTTTCTTTGTTTCTTTGTTTCTTTCTCTCTTTGTTTCTTTGTTTCTCTCTTTCTTTCTTTCTTTCTTTCTTTCTTTCTTTCTTTCTTTCTTTCTTTTCTTTCCTCCTAGCCAACCTTAGTGAGGTTAGATGAAACCTCAAAGGGGAGTTTCTCAGAGCAGGGAATGGATATCAATGGCAATGCAATTGTCTAGCATGCTCAAGGTCCTGAGTTCAAGCTTTGAAAGGGGAAAAATAGTAAGGGAGTATGGGACTGAAAACAAAAAGTAAATAATTAGAAACAAGACATCTTATTAAAACCCATCTGAGAACCTGTTCACATTCAGTGCTAGGAGATTTGTATGATCCAGTGTTATTCTTAGTGTTATCCTTGAAATACTTCCATATACACCTGTATTTGTCAGTGTCAGTACCTAGTGGCAAATAATAATGTTTAACCTGTGTTCCCTCAGTGCAAGGCAATGCTATCAAGTTCATTTCCTGCTCATGCCACCTTGTACTATAAACCTGACACAAACCCAAGGTTGTGAAGGTCCTACACAAGGTTGTACAGGAACTGATTGCTGTACTTTAGCTTTATTAATATGGCACCAAACTTCCTAATAAAAAATTTATGTTTATACCCACAAACAAAAGTTATTCTCAGTTAACGAGTAACAGTGGAAGCTGTCACTGTTAACTGCTCAAGTTCCTGAGAGTATAGGTCATTTGAGTGCTGAAATCTAAATAGGATCTTTTTTACTATTCCATCTAATGCTCAGAGACTATTATTAAATGGACAGAAAAAGTAATAGAGTTAGAAGATTGCATGAGAATTTCAAAAATGCTATGTTTTGTACATGCTATGGGCATAGTAATTATAAGCTCATAGCATCTGTGTTTTCCTGGTGTACTGGGCCTGCATAGGTCTATATCTAACAATATCCAGTCATGGATAGGAGAAAGGCTGAAGGGGCCTTATCTCTCCCTATTTAAATGTTGCCTACTGGTGGATGCTGGGAAGTACGAACATCATTACCTTCAGATGTGAGCTCTTTGGTGGTCCCACTATGTTCTGTTGAATATTTACATACCCCTGTTCGTACAGGCAACTCTGATTAAACTCAGTGGGTAATAAACAATATGGTACTCCATGAACATAGAAAAAGAAAAAGAAAAATCAAACAAAATTTAAAAAAACAAAAAATTTAAAAAGAAGAGGGAATGTTGAAAGGGTAGGAGGGAAAGAGAAGAGTGGGGAAGTGAGAGTAAAGTCATATGTGTATAATGTACATATGAAGAACTGTCAAAAAATAATTTACTCAATAAAAGACCATTGTGTGCATAACTTATACAAACTCCGTCATCCTAAAATTTACAGAGCTTATGTAAGGAGATGAATGCCCTGAAAAACTGAGCAGAAGTGTCTGTTTACCAGGCAGGTTATGGTCACTGGGTAAAATGCTGGCTAGAAAACAGCAGATCAAAGACTGGAGTCTAAGTATGAAAATCATAAACCTAGTAGTCTCCATGTCATCCAAAACAGTGGTTTATAAGTAAGCAATTTCGCTCACCTTGGTCTATTGCAACACTATATTGATTATTTCAAGAAATAAATACCAGGCTGCTTCACCCAACAGTGGGTATACCAAGCCACAGGAGGGCTAGTACTGGGAGGAGCATCAAGGAGCAGGAAGGGGCGGGAACACCCACTGTAACCCCGTCATAGAGGGCCTACTGATCCCTATTTTCTTTTCTACAGAGGAGTGTGCTAGAATCCCCAGTATGATTACCTCTTTGAGCACCCTGGTGACCTCCTTCTGGGCAGCTCTCCATCTCAGAACTCTGCTGCTGACAGCTGTCACCTTCCTGTTCCTGATTAACATCCTCAGAAGCCGGCACCCCAAAAACTACCCACCAGGGCCATGGCGTCTGCCCATTGTGGGCAACTTCTTTCAAATAGACTTTGAGCAAACCCATTTGGTGCTTCAGCAGGTAAGACAGGACTGAGGGTGTCTTGTCTGTGTCCTGACACTAATCCAAAGTTGCAGGGTTGGTTATATTCCAAGGGCCCAGAAAGGAGGACAGGGGGGCACGACTCTAAAGCTTGTGCTGTGACTCTGCTAAACTCACTTTAGCTTCTGTTTTTTCCAGTCAATAGACTCCATTCTTCTTCCCTTTAAAATGTTGTCACCCTGAAAGTAGTACCTGTTTTTTAAACTTGTTCCACTGCTCTGGAGTCATAGAGATTTTGTTCATTCTTTTAATCTTGTGTATTTTATTTGATCTATTGTTTCTTAAAGAACTTAGATCAAAAGAGATCACTTTAAGTTTACATCTTTTCTATTTTTATTTACTTACTTGTATGGGGGAGGTGTGCTCTCCGTAGAATAATCTTCATCTGTCCTCACAAAATTAGATAGAACTTCAATGTAAGTCCACTAAGAGTGCATATGTCTGACATCCCTGGATCCTCAGCCGTAAGCACAATTAACTCTGAATATTGAAATATTTTACAGTATGTGAAGAAATATGGGAATGTACTTAGTTTGGATTTGGGCAGATCACCAGTGGTGCTTGTATCAGGACTGCCTTTAATCAAAAAAATGTTTACCGATATGGACCAAAATTTTATTAATCGCTTTATGAATCCTATTAAAGAACAAATCACTGGTAAAAATGGTAAGTCTCTTGACCACGGTAATGTGCACTTTATATTTTTATGGCATATGACACTTACCTTGACATCCACAACTGTATAGGAATTGGTAAGAAACTCCATTGCAAAATGTTGTAATTTTAAAGGAAGCTGCCTTCATTTCCCCATTGAGAACCATGTGTTGTTGGCTTCTATGAGGAATTCTAAGTAGAAAGGTAATAAATAGGACCATGCAGTGAGGGTGATAAGGAATGTGAAAATGCCAGGGGATATCTAGGGCCTTAGATAAGATTTGAGAGACCTG
>NW_022196900.1:55865640-55918756 GCF_008632895.1 Mastomys coucha | reverse complement strand
AGGGTACAGGACACATTGGCACTACCAAGAAGGAATGGGTGAAAGGTACACCCCTAAAAATGCAGCTACGTGGTGGGGTCTGAAGAGGGAAGTAAGGTTGCCATCCTACCTCGAAAATAAGAGAACCAGAAGGAGAAGTGGGCCCCCAAAACTCTGTCAGGTCCGAGTAAGTGGCTCCAGTGTCCAAGAGGAAGGAGATGGACCGCCCACATATCACAATATCTACCCGGGGCTCTCTGCTAGTGATGGCAGTAGTCGGGTCAGGGGAGCTCGGGCTTCCTCAGTCAGCCATAGCCAAGCCTAGGAGATCAGTTGGAGGGTTATCTGGGAGTGATGTCCCTTTGTTTTGTGTAACATGAAGGCAATCAGCAGCCCAATGTCCCTCTTGATGGCACCTAGGGCATGGCCCTCTTGGCTTGCGAAAGTTAGGGCATGATTTTGCCCAATGACCTTTTTTACCACATTTGTAGCAGGTGCCTGATGGTCTCTGAGTCTCAGGAGACCATGATTCCAGGGTAGTGGCTGGGGCTGGTCGGACAGCCATTGCCAGCTTATGGTATTTCTGTTTGTGGATCTTATCATCCCTCCCATGGTACACTTTGAAGGCCAGCACTAAGACTTCTGCCTGTGGAGTTAAGGGTCCCCTCTCTAGTTTTTTAAGTTTTGCTCTTATGTCGGGGTAGCTCTGGGAGAAGAAATAGGTCATCAGAAGTTGCTTACCTTCTGGGTTGTCAGGGTCTACATTGGTATGTTGTAATAAACCCTTCGTAAGGCATTCTAAAAATTGAGATGGATTCTCTTGTTTGTCTTGGACAACCTCTTGGAGTTTTTCAAAATTTACGGGCTTTAAGGCCGCTTTTCTAAGACCAGCCAGAAGGCATGTGATGAACCCGTCTCTGGCTAAAATACCACCTTCAGAATTGTAATTCCACTTAGGATCTTGTTCTGGAACTGTCTCAGAGCCAATTGGATATGTGTTGTCTGTCTGGTGAATCCCGTCTGCATGTACTCTCACCTCTTCCCATACTCGCCTGCGTTCTTCAGGAAGCAAGTTATTAGTAAGGATCATATAGACGTCATGGAAAGTCAAGCTGTAAGATTGAGTGATATACTGGAACTCCTTAATAAACTTTGAAGAGTTAGAAGTATAGGACCCCAGCCTGTTTTCTATTTGGGAAAGTTCACTAAGTGAGAACAGAACATGTACTCTGACGAGCCCATCCACTCCAGCAACTTCCCTTAGAGGTAGGACGGTTGCTGGGTCAGGTGTCATTGGAGAGGAGGGTCTTGAAGGTTTGGCTGTAGTCTTAGAGCAGGTGACAGGAGGAGTGAAGGTAGGTGCCAATGTGGGGCATTTGGAGTGGCCCACATCTGGCACAGAAGGGGAGGGGTCTAGAGAGGGAGAGACAGCAGGCTCTGGAGCATCCTGGTGAGGAGGAGAAACTGGGGCAGCAGTTTGGGCTTTTGGCAGCGAGGAGACAGGATTACAGCGAAAAGGGGGTGGTTCATTAGCTGGATCTAGCATTGTAGAGTCATCTAGAGGAGGTTGAGGTTGTGTAGACTTCATGGCTAAGAGAAGTTGAGTTGGGGAACAAGAAGAGCACAAGGAAGAATTGGAACGGAGAGAGATAAATGTTTGAACATAGGGAACCTCCTTCCATTTACCAGTTTGCCAGCAGTATGTATTAAGACCGCTTAAAATAGCTGGATCTCAGTTGCCATTAAGTGGCCACTTTGAATTCCCATATAGTTGATATTTACTCCAGACCTTATTGCAGAGATATATTAATTTTGATGCCTTCAAATCAGGCATTAGCTTTAAAAATTTGAGATTTTCCAGGAGACATCCCAGTGGGGTGCCTGGAGGAACTGTCGAAGACATTCTGGAACCCATTGGGGGGTGGTTGGATGTTCGTACCAGTGTCCTGAGAACAGTCCAAGCACCAAAAAAATTAACAGTTGAAGCTAGTGGTTCAAGTCGTCACGAGAAACCCTAGTGGCAATCTAGCAGAGCCGGTGGCCTGCATGGGAAGGTAACTCACCCTGGATCCAGGGGTTTGACGGCTGCAGAGCCCGGTGAGAAATTAGAAGCGAGAGTTACCTCCGAGGGAGAGGCACTCAGTGGCAGAATGTCCTAACGCAAATGCCAAGGGGGGGGGGCTATACTCTGTAGTTTCCAGGGAGGGTTGGCCAGACCCTATCTGGAAAGTTGGAGGTCCTCCCCTGACTGATCCTATTAATTAATATGCCGGTGTCTGTGTGGCTGGTTATGAGCAGTCTGGTAAATGAAAAACATGGAACTGAATGGTGCCTGAGTGGGGTACATGTCCCGCGGTATCCGGTGTACCCAGCGAGAAGCGGTGAGCAGTTGCCAGGTGAGGGGGCTGTGAACTCACGTACCTATAGCGCCAGGTTGGCGGTGCTGGGACTGCTCCCCTGCTCCCTGCGGTCTCCGCCCGGAGCGGGACGTGCCAATAGCAGCCGCTGCGGCTGTGATGGGAGCGCCCCCCCTCCCCTGCGCTGGGCGGGAAGTAGCAGCTGTGGCGGCAGCAGTGATGGTAGCGGTGGGAAAGGTGGAGTAGTGGCGGAGCAGCGGCCGTGTCCCAGCTGCGGAGACGGTGGCAGTGGTCCCAGGGGCCGCTCCACGTGGCTGTGCACCTTGCCCACCCCAGCGGTGAGGAGCAGGTTTGGCAGATGCAAACTGCCACGATCCCAAGTCTCAGCACCAAATGATGTGTTTGAGTGTCGGCGGGATACATCTGCAAGTATCACACCAGGCCCAGACAGTTCCACGTGCAAGAGGTTTAATTGAGGAGGTGTAGGGGGATAGCAGCGCAGAAAGAGAGAGGGGAGAGAGAGAGAAATGGAGGAATTGTCTCATATATACGGGTTGGGACATAGTAGTCCCAGGTAAAGGTGGGAGTTGAACCCAATGGATTCTGGGAATATGGTGGCTGTTGCCCTGGCAACAGGTCTGTGGACCCACCCATGTATCACCACATGGTTCTGGATGCTAACAGTCATGGTATAGACTTTCTCCTGTAAAGCAAGAACATATACTCTAGTGTACTCCTGGTGTCTAGTGTAACATAAATCCATAAATCATTACTTAGAATTATGTGACTTTTGACAAAAGTGTGGGTTTGGCATCAGGATACCCTGAGTTTTGCACACTTATTTGGCAACTAGCTGTTCTAATTTTCTTTCCACTGATTTCAAAAACACTGTGATCAAAAGTATTTGAAAAAAGAAGGGAAATTTTTCAGAATATGCTATTGAATTATAGATCCTTATTGATATGAGTCAGGGCAGGGACTAAAGCAGATACTGAAGTGGAAACTATGGAAGAACAGTGCTTACTGCCTAGCACACTGGCTCTTGTTCAGAAAGCTTTCTTATACATCTCAGGCCCATGTACCCAGGAATGGCATCACCCATGTTAGCCTAGAGGCTTGACCTCATATATTTATGATCATTCAGTAAAGTTTTTTCACAGACATGACTAAAGATCTGTTTTAGACAATTTTCCAATTGTAGTTCCCTTTCCACAGGTAACAATAAAATCTAACCAGGACATGCATTAAAAAAATGGACTTTGATGGTGCTGACAACCTCATGGAGTTTCTTTTTTAAATTACCTAGAGAAACATTATTGAAGTTCTTGATACTCTAAGATGTCAGTAATATTGACCAATATGTCCATTGTTGGGGATTTTTGCACATATCAATTCTCAGGTCTTTAGCATTTGTTGGAAGGTTATATAAAGGAATCGCACTATGGTTATATTGAATTTCCACTTCTGTAGGAGTGCTCGGATCTGATGGCCAGGTATGGAAGGAGCAAAGGAGGTTTGCCCTGATGACACTGAAGAACTTTGGATTGGGAAAGAAGAGCTTAGAGGAGCGCATACAGGAGGAGGTCCACCACCTTGTGAAGGTCATAGAAGAGGAGGGAGGTAGGCATTGCACAGGGAATGTCTGGGATGCCATGAGAGATATTTATTAGTTCCTAACTACCCTTTTTTGTTGTTCTGAAATAATACTTTGCAAAAGCAAGTTAATAAGTGATAAATTTATGTTGAATCACACTTTAAGTACCCTTAAAGTCCATTTTGGTAGGGAAGTTCTAGAGGTAGGAGCATAATGTAGTAGGCCACACTAAACATATAGTCAGTGCTCACAGAAGGTGCTGGTGTTAGCTCTCTTTCTCCTTTTGATTTAATCTGGGACACTATGAGAGGCCACTGCCCACATTTGGATGTTTTCCCCTGCTTCTGATAAATTTTTCAGGAATAGCCCCCACAGATACAGAGGTATGTTTCTGTGGCGACTCTAAGTCCAGACAAGTTGACAATAAAGTGAGCTATTATGGTATTTGTTCCAGGCTTTGCACTCTGCTAGGATCAAATGGTGAATGTCTTACTACAACCTGTCCTGGAGTGTTGCAGCGAGACCACAAAAGAGATCAGTAAACACATAGAACTTAACACCTGTCCATCAATTTGTCTTCTTAGACACTGCCAGAGTCCTTGGTAAATTTCAGCCCCATGTAGGATTCTGTGGACATAGCTTCTCATATGCTTCACAGAGTCAAATCTCTATAAAAGTATAGAAACAAATAATTTTGAAGGACACATTTTCCCCCTTTCCCCACCTCCAGGACAACCTTTTAATCCTCAGTTTAAGATCAACAATGCCGTTGCCAATGTCATTTCCTCTATCACCTTGGGGAAGCGCTTTGAGTATGACGACTTCCAGTTTCAGGAGCTGATGAAGTTACTGGATGAGAACTTCTATCTTCAAGCTTCCAGGACTGGCCAGGTAAGCAGAAAGACCACTTCTCCTGACTTGGTTGAGGATCTGGAGAGTATTATTGGTCATAGTGTCTTCATTTATGTTTCCTTTTAAAAAAATTGAAGATATAATTTTAATTTTTAAAATTTTGGGTTTTTTTTGTTGTTAATTTCACATCATACACCCCAATTTCATGTATTTCATGCTTCCCCTTATAACTACCTTCCACCCTTATAACCTCCCCCACAATGGAGAAAAAAATATTGTTGTAGCAGCTATAATTGAATTATAGTTTGTCCCATAGTATACCCTTTTGCCCATAATCTTTACTTGCAAATGTTCATTGCAATGACTCTTTGTTCTGGCATGAAGCCTCTGGCTACTTCTAGCCTGTCAATACTGAAATTTCACCTCAACTCCTGTCAGATACCCCATTATTTACCTGTGTCATGGAGCTCTGGATCTGTAGAACTGGCTCCTTCATGCACTTCAATAGTTTATCTATGGGGAAGATGTTGGGGTAAGCTAATTCAAATTTCTGGATCTGGATCTAAGATATATCTGAGGTGGTCATCTCACCAGCTCTTCTGTTTTCATGCCTTTAGAACTCATGTACCCCCACGCAATGCAACGAGGGCAAGTTCTACCGTAATGCTCAGTCAAGGTGCAGTGCATGCTCTCCTGAGTACTCCAGCTGATAATTGTCATGGTCACTCTCCTACTCTCATGACCCTGGGGCCAACTCTCCTGCTTCCCATAAGTGACGAGGATCAAGAGAAGAGAAGAGGGTATCTCTAATTTATGGGTATCACCACACAACAGACAAGAGGCAGGGCAAACTCTCTCATGCTTATTACCTCAAAGGCAGCTCTCATGCCACCCTTATATCCAGAGCCAGCTGTACTAGGCTGCATAGGCAAAGTGCAGGGCCTGCTTTTCCTAGTGTGCTGTCAGTGAGGAACATGGCAAGTTCTCTCACTCATGACCATGACCGGCTCTCTTGCCTGCTGTAGGTGGTGAGGGAGAGGAGAGAGGAGGATGGTATCTCTTCTTCATCTGTGCTAACACACAGCAGAAACGAGGCAGGGCCAGCTTTTCCTGCCTGCAGTAGATGACAAGGCTCAAGGATGGTGGAAGGAATCTCTCCCTTGTCCACACTGCCCTAGTGGTAAACAAATTGTGAGGCCACCTCTCCCATGATACTTGGGGCCAGCTCATATGCCCGCTACCAGAAGGGTCAGCTTTACTGTGCTATCCTGTCAAGGTGCAGGGCCCACTCTCTCAAGTGCTATAAATGGAAGTAGGGACAGCTCTCCTACTTTCATGACTCTAGGGTCCTGTCTCCTACCAAATATATTTTTTATATGTAAATTCAATACAAATTCTTGAAAATACTCAGTTGACTTTAGGATTCTCAATAATAGGCAATATTATATGAAATGTTTCTCCTTTTTTCTACTTTGTAAAATATTTGTTTTAAATTTGCATTCTTCCCTATCACCTTTATGCCTACAAGGCATCAGTGACACTTGGTTCAGTGTACATACCATACTCTACCTGCTAAGAAACACTCAAAGGTTAATAGGATATGTATATACTAAAATCAGTTAACATTTATAAAAAGATATTCATTAATTGAAATATATATGTCCAAGAATGAGCTCATTTTTTCATATTAATAATTCAATTAAATACAAAGCAAATGCAAGTGGTGTGCCTTTTATACTTAAAACTATTGCAGCTGACATTATTTAACATAAGTTGACTCCTTTTGATCCACTACTTGTTATAATCAGGTTTATATTCAGGGCTATTACTAATTGATAAAGAAGACTTTCCAGTCATATCTGTTACTTGTATTAAAAGAAGACTATTTTACCTACTACACGTGACTGTGGTGAATATTAACATTCAACGCTGTATAAAGATGCAAGTATTATTACTTGGCATACATAGCAAGAAGTAATCAGTGTAGAAATGGTTTTGCTAATATGAATCAAAGAGTAAACATCAACACTTTTATTTTAGCAGGAAACATTTCCCAGGTTTCTTTCCCAGTGTTCCTCAAGCTTTATCCCACATAGATCACTATTCCAGAACTGCAGGACTTTTAAATTATGGTATCCAGAGGTGATCCAGAGAAGCATAGTCAGAATCCCCAGAGTTGAAGACTGAGCATAGACTTTCATAATACTATTAGTGCATTAAACTATCATCCCATGATGCTTGAGTTAGAAAAAATATCTATGTCAAATTGCTTCTAGAATATACTCTTGATCAAAATAATTGGGATGCTGGGCCACCTGTTGGTGTTTCTATTTTCTCAAGTTAGTTTATGAAGTAAGAGTACATATTATCTAAATTCCTTCCAGCTCAAAAATTTTGTAAAAGCAGAAATTTTGAAGTTTGTAAAGAAATGCAGACCAAGAAAACTATCAAGATTTGAAAATTAAGTAGATAGAAAAGATATTTCATAAAAGACACAGAGCTAAGAAGAAAATTGAGCTTTGAAAGTGGTGGTGGTGGTGGTGGTGGTGGTGGTGGTGGTGGTGGTGGTGGTGGTGGTGTGTGTGTGTGTGTGTTTGCATTTAAAAGTAAAGTAAAATTTGAGACACCTTTAAAAGGCCATGAAGTAACATAGATGCTGTCACATATGCACACACACACACACACACACACTCCTAAACCCATGAGCATATACCTAAAGACATGAACACACATGCATTTCTGTTTACAAACACAGACACAAATATGTGCACAAACATGTATGAAATTGCAAAGCACACACATGCACATTTAAAATGCACATACACTCATACATGAACACACATGTAATTTTTCTCTTGACAAACTGACAAGGAAAAGAATTTATCACAAAAACTGCCAAAATAAACTTTGGGAGATATAAATTTGTTCTAGCTCTTTATTATTTCTTTGAAATTGACTTTTGCTTAATTGTGTTATTGTGAACTACTTTGGAAATACCTTTATGTGATACAAGTACTATGTTAAAGATTATGCAGCCAAAAATAATATACGTAAATAATGATAACTTTCATCACATTCAATTTGTTTTTGCAAATATGTAGGCCTGTCTGTATTTGTGTGTACATATCCTTGTATGTATATATTTGTGTGTGTGCATGTGTGTGCATATGTGTGTGTGTTGTGTGTGTCTGTAGTTACACATATATTCATCTGAGGGGAGAGCATGGGGGACTATTTTGAATTTACTCCTTAGACATTCCCCATAGTACTTTTTCATGCAGGGTTTTACACTGAACCTGCAGCTCATCAGATCCACTAGAACAGCTAGCCAGCAGGATTCATGGATCTACTTGTTTTCCCTTTCCAGCATACACAGTATGGGGGCACACGTTGCCACACTTGGCAGTTTTTGTGAGTGTCAGGAATCTGAATTCAGTTCTTACGGTAATGTAGCAAGTACTTTATTAACCAATCTACCTACCAGCTCCTTGTTTCTACTTCTCATGCCATTATTTTTTGCTCTTGCTTTATGGTTCTGGCCAGAGTATATAGTGTGCTCAAATTTTTTACTAATAGTGAGGTTTAATTATTGCTTCTTTTACTTCTGTGAATTTTTACTCTATATTATTTAAAATAAAAATACTAGACACCTACTAACATTTCTTCTAGGTTGTCCTAATTTCTAGTAAGAGTTTCTTTCCTAAGGAGCAATTTATTTCATGTGAATATAAATAATTCTCTTCCTTGGATTTTTGCCAAGTTTTCTATTCTTTTATATTTGAATTCTGTGCCTTTATGTTTTTGTTTACATTTATTATTAGTTCTCTAAGTCTTTCTTACAATGTACTTTCATCATATTCATCCCTTCTCCCAGCTCCTTCTATTTCTACCTCCTTTCTACATCTACCCATTTTGGCATTCTTTTGTTGTTATTGCTTGTTTGTTTACCAATTGCTAGTAGGTCTTCTGATATGGTGATAGTTGTTTTTACTACACATCTCCATTCTCCTTTATTGCATTTTGTCTGCCTTGCATCTACACAGTGTTTGGGCGTGGCATCACAACCTCTGTGAGTTCCTACATGCAATTGCCTTCTTGTGTTTAAGAGACACTGCTTCCTTGAAATCATCTGCTATCTGTGCCTCTTATATCTTTTCTACTTCCTCTGCTGCAATGATCCCTGAGCCTAGAGAAGAGAAGTTGTGATAAAGGGTGTCTTTTTTAGGCCTAAACATTCTTATTATCTTATTATTCTTTACATCTTGGCCAGTTGGTCTCTGTGTTAATCATCATCTACTGCAAACAGAAGACTCCTTTTTCTCTGACTAAAGTTGATATATGCATTGATTTTTTTTTAACTGTGCTACATGGGGAGCAACTTTATATTTAAGTGTATCTATCTAAAGCACTGCAAAATCTCCATATCAACTTTACCACTGTATTTTATTCACATAATTACTTGTTTTGCTTTTATGAAAATCTGCTACAGTGGTAATATTGATTTCCAACAGGACTTTTTTGCTTTTGCCTTTACTGGATGCATTTCAGATCATGCCATTGGCTCTGATTTCAGACTATTTTATAATGCATAGAAATATCATTTTGCTCAGGGCATTGGTGGTACAAGCCTTTAATCCCAACACTTGGGAGGCAAAGGCAGGTGGATTTCTGAGTTTGAGGCCAGCCTGGTCTACAGAGTGAGTTCTAGAACAGCCAGGGCTTCACAGAGAAACACTGTCTCAAAAAAATACAAAACAAACAAACAAAAGCAACAACAACAAAAGAAATATCATTTTGCTGCCACACTAAGTCTTCAAAAAAATCTATTCTTACAGCTTTATGCAACTCACTACAAAATAGTGACCAATTGTTCTATACTAATCCCAGAACAGAAAACATTCATAATGCTATTATTATTATTATTGTTGAGTTACTGTTGTTGTCAAAGTTATCCTCTGTTATCCCTGTTACTCACAGTAGTTCCTAGTGCAGCAATTCCATTTGCTTCAATTTTATTCAAACCAGAGAACTCAAGAGAGTTTAGTGTGTGACTCAGCTGACTTTGTGAATCTGTCTCAAAGAAAGAAATTCTAGAAAAGGAACAGAGGCTAGAAGGTGAGAATAGTAAACCTTTTTCTTTTTTTCTTTTCTGGAATACTCAAGAACACCAGGCATTTTATGGACAAATTAATATATTTTATCTCTGTAAATATTCACAGCAATCTTAGAAAGATGAAACAAAACATCATCATATGTATGTGCTAATGAAGGAGTAAAAGAGCAATTATATACAGTGGTGTGCTATCATGTTATAACTGGAGTTTCTCACCCTCCATTATCCTCCAGAAACCCCACTGAAGATTAGGTTAATAAGATAAAGTTAAATCATTACCAGTACTTGCACTACTACTACTACTACTACCACCATCACAGAATTATTATGTTATAATAGCTAGAAAGCATTAGAATATCCATACCATATTTATGCCACTTATATCATTCTATTAATTTTTCCACATGATAGTAATAAAAGTCCATTCAATAACCTCATTATTTCAATAAAAAAATACTGTCTCACTCATATGCAGGTCATCTGATATTAAAGTAGCAAGGTGGTATCAAATTACCTACATGATCCTGATGATTTCTCTGAGGAAAATAAATCATGGCAGGGAATAGAGAGAGGGTGAAAAGACAGCTGTCACTTGGAGGATCATCAAGAGGACAGTATTCCAAGGAAGAGCCACTTAAAAGAGGCTTCATGAAAACAGTACAGGGGTATATGGATCCCACAGAAGTGTTTTCTCGGCACAATGAGTTATAGCTGAAAATGTACACTCTGCAACAAGTGTATATTCTTCAAATGATGCAAGCATAAAGAATGTTAAATCACACAGAATAACACTGGCAGAAAGAAAGGAATGGGTACTCAAGGAATAACTCAGCAGAACATAGAGTGGAAAGTCACTGGACTTGATGTGAGTGTAATGGAAATGTAATGGAGGGTAGAGTCAGGACAGTAGCTGAATTAGTCAGGGTTCTCTAGAGTCATAGAACTTATGGTAGTCTCTATATAGTAAAGAAATTTATTGATGACTTACAGTCTGTAGTCCAACTCCCAACAATGGTCAGCAGCAGCTGTAAATGGAAGTTCAAGGATCTAGCAGTTGCTCAGTCTCACAAAGCAAACAGGCGAAGCAGAGAGAAAGCATTCCTTCTTCCAATGTCCTTATACAGGTCTCCAGCAAAAGGTATGGCCCAGATTAAAGATGGGTGCCACCACACCTTTAATCCCAGATGACCTTGAACTCGGAGATCATCCTGTATTAATCTTCTGGAATTCATAGCCACTATGCCTCAAGATCTCCATGCCAAGTTTTGAGTCAGAAACTTGTATCTCTCAACCTACAGTAATCTGTGGGCCACAGGTGAGCCTTCCAGTTCTGGATAGTAGTTCATTCCAGATATATTCAAGTTGACAACCAGGAATAGCCACTACAGTAGCCATGTGTTTAAACTGTCAGATGTTTCCTCTGAAAGTCCTGTAGATTATACACTGGCTATGGGCTTAAATCTAGAAAACTACTGCATGAAATTCCAGCCTCTAGGTAGGAGAGGTAGTGGCATGTACCAGGGAACATCCAGATAGGATAAAGAAAAGGGATTGCAAACTCAGTATATTTTTCATGCTGAAACTAAAATTCTCAGTTTGGACCTGAGAGAGGAAACCCTCTGTGTTTCTTCACTATAACAAAGAGGGAAAGACAAGACTGACTTAAAACATGGAAATTGATGCTATGCTGTCTCTATGCTTATCTTATTTCTCCAACCAGTTCTACAATGCCTTTCCACATATAATGAAATATCTTCCTGGACCACATCAGAAAATTTTCAGAAATTGGAGAAAACTGAAATTGTTTGTTTTTCATATCATCAAAAATCACCAGAAAGATTGGAACCCAGATGAGCCAAGAGATTTCATTGATGCTTTCCTAGTGGAAATGCAAAAGGTAAGGAATATGCCTCCAGTATCATCTTCCTACAGAAGAACTGACCATTTAGTAACAAAAGTACTCGATAACATTCCCTGTATTTACAGTCCATTAACACTGTGTGTACATGTTATCCTCTTTAGAAGACACTCTGGGAAGTTGATTTTGAGGGTTCCTCCAGCTTCTAGAACACATCTAAAAGTCTAGGAACATAGGGTTTAGTACAATCATTGTTCTGTTTAATATTTCCTTTTTCCATAAGTGGTCTCTGGATATGGGATAGCATAGACTGTTTCTGAATTGAAATGATAAGAAGGAATATATATCATACATAGACATAAATTTGTAGTGTTTGAAAGGAGGAGTAGAATATCTTAAAGGTGGGAGCACCAGCCCTCTGCTGAGATGTGTCTGGAAGATCTTCCTCTTATGGTCATTCTGGGGTTGCTCTAACCTGTATATTACTGCAGTTCAGATTGTAAAATAATTGACAGGGATTTTGATCTTTTTTGGGTTGGGGTTGTTTGTACATTGCCTCTCATATGTTTCCAAATTTCAATATCTTCCATGTTTAGAAAACCAGGGATTAAATTTTACAGTGCTTGTAAAAACTTACAGAATTGTTGCTCTGAATATTTTGCCCCTTTAGATCTTAAGAAATAATTCATTAATTTAATTGTCCACTGATGCTTCATTTACCCCATGTTGGACAACAGCTACTGGGTTTCATAAGGCTTTATAGCCTGCAGGAAAACAATCCAAGTGATGTAAGCTTAACTTAGTTATCCATGACTGATTCAAACTTTTAGAATCTGATGCCAGGTCATTTATTTTAGCTATATTTGAGGACAGTGCAATTTTGGGGAAAATATTTCTGACCACTCAGTCCAGTGAGTACAACACAGCTTAAGGCATGCATACATTTACAATAGTCCATAGTACATCTATATAATAGTCCATAGTATACCTATACAATAGTCTATAGTACATAGAAATAGTATATCTAGCTTCTTTTTCTCACAAAGATGGGTGTTGTCGACTCAAAGACTGTCTTAAAGATTTGGGGCCTAAGGAAAGTGACTGAGGGAACATATTGACTACTGAAGAAGGAATTGGCCTGGTCTGAGATAATATAAAAGTCATTTAGGCTGTGCAAATTATGACTAACAACTGTCATTGGGATGCTTTTAGTGGACTGAAAAGCAATGCTCAGCATTTAGGGTGAAAGGTTATGGGATAAAAAAATAAATAAATTCATGGAGATTCTTGGGGTTACCTGGCCTTACAGATAGCAAAGGATCACCAGGTTGTAAACTTCATACACTCATAGCATTCTGGGAGGAAAACAACTAGACATGCCCCAACCATTGAAGCAATAAGTATGCATGTTTAGCATTCCTGGCTTCTCCAGTGCTCATTTGCATAAATGAATTTTCTTCAATATAACTGTAAGAGTAATTTAATCTTTCAGCTGTATTTCTTTATGCTGTTTCCCCATTTACTGCACAAGAAACAAGATTTTTTTAAAACTGCATCTAAATACCTTAGAAATTCCAAATGATCTATCTTTACTTTCTATGCTAATCTGACTAACTCCCTATCCAATCCCAAAGATATTTGCAAATTATTATTAATCTGTCTCTTTGTGCTTCAGGTGTGTTTCCAGGATCTGTCTCTGGACTCCTTCCTTATAACTCCAAATCCTCCTTCCTCCTCGCTGATCTGGATCCTCCTCTCTTCTATCTCTTCTTTCTCTGGTTGGCAGACATCTCAACCAATTCTCTACCCACTGGGTGATCAACACTTATTGACAAGACAAGGCATAAATGATAAGAACTGCTTATACAAACTTTAGATGGAAGATTCTCAGATAAGCTTTACAATGCCATTTTGAATCAAGATATGAGAACAGTGAAATCAGCATTTGAATAACACAAGAGTAACCTTTACATAATGTACAAAAACATAATTCCTATACATCTGTGTGCACAAGACCTCTTGTCAACTAAACCTAAACTTGCAGATGTTTCTTCAACTTCCATGCTTTTCAATAGTCCTCCACTTCTCTCTGACTCTGATCCTTTTCCCCACTTTGCAGTCTCATGATTATATTGGGACTACTTAGCTAAATTATGTCTTCTAGTTTCAAAATTGCATATTAAGTATATATACAAACATCTCTTTTGATGAATTAGCTAATGTGCACATGTTCTATAGATTAGGATACAGGTGTTTTAATTTTGTTTATTTAGTCTTGGTTTATCTATATGAGAAGAAAAAATATAAGGTTAATGTTTTATACACATGGAGTGCCATCAACTCAAGAAAGAAATGTAAGGGTTGAATGATATTTGACTTACAGCCTTGAAAAATACGAAAACATTACCTTTATATTCTGCATCCCCTATCTTTTGTCCACATCTGAAGAACTGTATAAAAATCAAAAGCAGCAATTAACCTTGAGAATTCTATTTTACTTTAAGTCATACTTAGGAGTAGTTATCTAGAATACTTCAGCCTCTACAGTGGAACAAATGAAACATTGAACTGAATGCTAGAATTTACCCTTTAAGGTTTAGATGAGATTTTTTCATTCCTCTTTTCCCTTTATTACCACCATCCATTGTTCTATACAGAATCTAGTTATATAGGCAAACTGGATGTTGTTTTGAGTTGAGTAAGCTTCTGGCTAAAGTACAGAATTGAATCAACATTGTCATCTGTGACTCAAGGAATTTAAACATCTCTTCTTGGAGTGGACACAAAGTGAATTTCTTCCTTCTTTTCTTCATGTTACTCACACAGTATCCACAAATATATTGTCTTCTCATAGGAGATGATGCTGGCTATATAGTGTTTAGATATAGGCTTGTAACATGAGAAACTATATTAACAAATTAAAGTTTCTAGAAGGAGGGTAAAAATAATGGGGTTTGATAAGAAATAAAGGAGAGACAGCAGATCCACAGATCTTTCTGCCCCTTCTCTGCAAGTGGAGAGCTTGCCTACAGGGAGCGCTTTGACCCAGGGACTCAGGTAAGATAGCCATTTTCTCTCTTGTGCCTTTCGGAAGGCACAGGCCTCAGAAGTGGCAGGGAAGTTAGGACAGGTTCCTTTCTATCTCTGTCTACACCTAGAAAGGATGGCTGATCCGCAGCCCTCTCTGAACCTTTCCCACAAGCAGAAAGCCTATCTCCAGGGTGTCCTTTGACATCAGGACTCAGGAGGGACAACTGATCCACAACCCTCTGCACATTGATCTTACCAGAGGAGAGCTGATCTCCCAGGCTTACAGACCTACAGGGGGTACAAGCTCCAGAGATAGCAAGAACATTTAACACTGGAGATCAACAGATGGCAAGACAAACACAAGAATCTTACCAACAGAAACCAAGACTACTTGTCATCACAGAACCTAGTACTCCCTCCACAGCAAGTCCTGGATATCCCAAAACACTGGAAAAGCAAGATTTAGATCTAAAATCATATCTCAAGATGGTGATAGAGAAATTGAAGAAGGACATGAATAACTCTCTTAAACTGGATAGTTGACTACTTGCTATGTGGTTTTCAAACTTCATAAAGTTTAAAATGTCCTCTCAATGAATATGTCTTGTTCTTATTTTATATACATGCATTTGAAGAATGTAAAGGTAAAGTGATTTTCTTGAGTCATGCAGCTAACATATGATACTGTTGATATCAAAACAAAGTCTATCAAAGGCACTTTCTCTATATACGCTAATGTCTTCTTAGAAATCATGAGAATGTGGTATTCTTGGTTCCATTCACTTGAGTACTGAAGGCTTTATTAACACTTGGAAAAGGGGCTCAATTATATCTGTGTTTCCTTATAAAGTCACACATAGGATTTTTTTCCCTATGGCTGTTTACTTTTAACTTCATCTCACATGGTGGAAACCTTCTATGTAGAGATAAACAAACTTTCTGGATAAATGAATACACACTGTATTTTCCAGTACCTTGATAAAATTACAAGTTTCAATGAAGAAAACCTCATCTGCAGCACTTTGGACCTCTTTTTGGCTGGAACAGAGACAACATCCACAACACTGCGATGGGCTCTGCTCTACATGACTGTCTACCCAGAAATCCAAAGTAAGCATGTGGTTTGTCCTGGTTAGGGTGAAATGATGCTTCTGGAAACTGTGTCTCACATAATACCAGAAGATGACAATGTTGGAATGGGAAAAGTTGGAATAGCTATGATGCAGTGTAAACTTATGAATAGACATATCTTCTAAATGTTTTATTAGGACAGTGTTGGCCCAGAATGCACATATGCACATGTTTTTGCAACATAAAAAGTTCTTCTTTTTCTTCTTCTTCTTCTCCTTCTTCTTCTTCTTCTCCTTCTTCTTCTTCTTCTTCTTCTTCTTCTTCTTCTTCTTCTTCTTCTTCTTCTTCTTCTTCTTCTTCTTCTCCTTCTTCTTCCTCTTCCTCTTCCTCTTCCTCTTCTTCTTCTTCTTCTTCTTCTTCTTCTTCTTCTTCTTCTTCTTCTTCTTCTTCTTCTTCTTCTTCTTCTTCTTCTTCTTCTTCTTCTTCTTCTTCTTCTTCTTCTTCTTCTTCTTCTTCTTCTTCTTTGTTTGCTATGCATTGGCAAAACTTCACCCTGAATACTTTACCATCTCCCTGGCTTGGAATGTGACATCCTGTGATGTAACCTTTCTGACTTCTAGCCTGATCCATGCATTATGTAGTTTTCCTATACGTCCACTTTGGTACTACTCTTATTCTTGCTTTGATTTCAAGACATCTTGTCTTTCTTCAACTTAAGTTCTCCCCATCTAGAAGAATCATCCCAAGGACTATCTCCTTGCTGGAACTAGTGGTATCATTAATGTTAAACACACTTCTCAAAAGGAAAGATTAATAACTCGTTGTCCACCCAGAGAGCTTGGAGTTGACATAGTTTATAGCCCAGTGACATTAACCTTATGTGCTACCAAGCTACACCAAATCCTTCTGCAGACTCTTATCATGCACATGTGTTCTTAGTTAATCTATAGAAACCTTCTTTATGGAAAACAACACTTGAGCTATACAAACATTTGTACTGTATAAACAGTTTCAATTTGGATATATTTTAAGATGTGTGTGTGTGTGTGTGTGTGTGTGTGTGTGCTTGCACATGAGTATTGGATTGAGTAAAATATTCCCAGAAAACATTATCCAAATTGTGCTGTGCTTAAGTATTCCTAAAATAAATTAATCTAGGTCATACCTTTGAAGTTTGGACGAACACTATCTATTGAGTCATGTTGTACTATTTATACACAATTATAATTATCCCACAAATTTATACTCTGCTGTGTCTGGTGTTTGCAGGGATGCTCCCCACCCATCCACTGCTACTGATGTCCCTATTGATATGGTTTGTACATTGTTTTAGTCCCTCTACTAGTTGAGGGATAGTGTTCCATTCCACCTTCTTTCTTCCTCATAGTTTTAGAAGATTTAAGCAGACAAGGATAGGTATACTTTTCATTTCATGGAACACTTGTTTTTATATTTTTCAAATTATAACTAACAATTCATTTACATACCATAAGAACCATTTAGTAAAAAACTTGATAAAACATGAAGTTAAAATAAAACTTAATAGACACTCCTATTTTATCTCAGAAAATGTACAGGCGGAGATTGACAGAGTTATTGGCCACAAGAGGCAGGTGAGCTTGTCTGACCGAGAGGCCATGCCCTATACCAATGCTGTCATCCATGAGGTGCAGAGGATGGGCAACATCATCCCCTTGAATTCTACCAGGGTAGTGACAGTTGACACCAACTTTGCTGGATTCTTCCTGCCAAAGGTAACAATGCATTCCCAGCTTCAAATACTCTAGTCCATGTTGGACATTAACTTCAGAACCTAAGCTTTAAATGTGATGGATATTCATGTCCTCAAAAATATTGTCAGCAGTGGAGAGAGATATCTGAAAAACCTCTTCATGTATCTAAATGGTTTTTAGGCAAAACCTAGCTTAATTTTCCTTGGACAATCTCCTCAATGTCCTGTGCTTATGTGAGCACATAGGTAACAAAAAGTCTATGTCAGACACTGTTTATTTGGGCAGGTCTTGGGACTAGGGACCTACCATGGTGAGTTTCGGAATTTTTTCACAATCCTAAAAAGACAGAATTTAATACATAAAACACATTTGAGGCTCATAGACAAACCCCAGATTAAGACTAGTGTTTCTAACATTGTCCCCATGGGCATATTTCCAGTTTTTATTTATAACCCAAAATGTCACAAAAAATCTGGTGTGAAATATTAATTATAAGAAACTAAGGAAGGGAATAATATTATGAAGTAATCATAACATGTTATAGACTTTTATCTCTGTCAAAACATCTCTGTAATTTTTCAGAGTAAACTATCAATCTCCATTTTCTAGTTTGGAAAGCTGAATCCTAGAAAACTTAAATTTTCATAAGAGTTCTCTTCTACAAAGCAATAAGAAATGGAATCCAAAAGCAAGCTTGTTCCAAGAACTCATATTTTCCCATGATCTATCCATAGTACTTGCTGTATTAGAGGTTAAAGAAACTTATTTCTATTTTACTCCATATATCCATGTTCAATTCTACCTTCACAAAGTAAATACTGATGACATTACTACCTATTTATTCTGGCCATTAGCATTCCTATCCTATGAGATATAATTGAAATTTCATTTCTTGCTGTCTATGATCAGTCTCTGAGAATCTAGGTTAATTATCTAAGACCTTAGAATATATATTTCTTGGAGATACTCTCCACTTCAGACCCAGACAAGCTTATCCATCTATCACTGCACAGCCACTTTCTCTTTAGAATCAGAGGAGCAGCCTCTTTAGTTAGTAGTCCCTTTGTTACTAAAACTCTTATGGCTGAAAATTGAGTTCTGGATTACCCAGATGCTGTTTGCATTTTTTCTATACATTTACTTAACACTAGGCATCAACTCCTCCCACAGATTTTAATATCAATGCTAACATCTATCATGAGGTTATAGAAATTAAAATGGATATGTGTATGAGAGGCTGGAACTTATGGCCTTGACATCAGGAAGGCCTGCTTCCAATTATAACTTCTACACCTATGTAAGCATATTACATAACCATCTACAGCTCAAGATTCTTTACTCACCTCATAAGATGCAAATGAAAATAAAATAAGATTGGGTGTGCAGGATATAATACTCAGAATTACACATTTTTTTATAAATCAAGCCAAAAATTAGTAAGTATCTTAAAACCTTGATTTGGGATTTGAGGAGACCTGGAATGTGGAATATCTAACCATAAGTCATAAGGACTTCCCAGGAGAAAACATTCTAGTACTTTGTGTATGGTGCAAACGAGGAGTGAGAAGCAGTACAAACATGGTAGGTGATTGTTTGAGTCTAAGAGAACAGTATGGAAGGCTACACTAAAGAAGAAGTGAGAAAGAATGGCCCAGGTTTCTCAGTGACAACATCATGAGGGAAAGACTCATGATAGGGGTCATTCATGTACCTGCTTAGACAGAAGTTCGTTTTGATGCATTAATAGAGTTTTCAATAACTGTGGTCTGATTATGTGTTGTCACTTTAACACTCTATAGAAAAGAACCGAGAAGTAGGTAGGATGGCACCACAGACCTGCTCATTATGAGCTGCAAGACGCAATATCTTTCCTTGGACACTTACAGGACATTTCCTAGACATAAAAGTACTAACCTCTTCCTATTAATCAGTTGTTTTGTGTAATAGAGTAGTTCAACGAGCTGATAAAAGTTGCTATAAGGAAATGCCTATCAACTACTGAAATGTGCTTTTTATTAAAAGGACATAATATGTGGATAGTGCAAATGACACAAGAAGTAGCTTGGTCAGAGCGAAAACATTTAGGATATCGAAAGTCTCCAGCATGGGATATTGAGAGTCACTCTCACTTGAGTGTGTTCCAGATATCAAGCTCTGATGTGTTGTTGCCTTCTATAGGGAACCAAGATCATGACCAATTTGACTGCACTGCACAGGGACCCCAAAGAGTGGGCCACTCCAGAAGTATTCAATCCAGAGCATTTTTTGGAGAATGGACAGTTTAAGAAAAGAGAATCCTTTCTGCCATTCTCAATGGGTGAGTTGTGACTAACAGGAAAGAGCTGTAATCTCCTCCTTAGCTCTTCTGCCCTCTTCTCCCTAAAGTCTTCTACTTCAATTGTATCTTCTCCATGTGGCTCTGGCAATAGGTTTTTCTTACCACTGACAATTTCTAGTGTTTCCTGAACAGAGACTGCTTTGGATCGCCTTTATTTCTCTCTGGCTTTATTTCCTAAAATATGAGTTAGAGATCCAACTCTGCCTCTTGTCAGTAAAAGAAAAAAATGGATGATCAACCATATTTATAGAGTTTTCAATGTCACAAGTTATTTTAAAGGTATGCTCTCTTACCTATTACTCAGAAATAGAACTGAGTATTAATAAGGAAATTAGATGAAGCTGGGAGGAAGCACTCCCTACATAACATAACAAATACACAGGACAGTCATCTAAAAGACTCCTGATGAAATAGAGCATGTTTTGATTTACACACATTTCTTTAGAAGTTGACTTTTATTATAGGCTTGAGCAAAACTTTTAAAATGTAGTTAAAACATAGTATCTGTCATAGTTATGGTGGCATTGCTGTAAAGAGACACCATGACCAAAGCAACTCTTCTAAAGTCAAATATTTAATGGAGGTTAGCTTACAGTTTCAAAGGTTCAGTCCATTATTATCATGATGGGAAGGATGGTAGAATGCAGGCAAATATGATGATGGAGTATCTGAGAGTTCTACATCTTTATCCGAAGGTAGCCAGGAAAAGACACTCTTCTGAATTGGACAGAGATTGAGCACTAGGAAGCCTCAACGCCTACCTACACTGTGATGCACTTTCCCTAACAAGGTCACACCTATTCCAACAAGATCACACCTCCAAATAGTGTTGCTTCCTATGGACCAAGTATATGGAATCCACCCCATGTAACTCCCTGGCCCCCATTCACTAGTTCAAATATATGAGTCTATGGGGGTCTTACATAGCCATAGCATAATGGAAAAGACATTTATTCCAACTTCAAAAGTCCCAATAGTATATAACAGTCTCAACAATGTTATAAGTATAATATCAGCAAGGAAAGTGATTCACATTCTGTTTCATCCCACAGGAAGGAGAGCTTGTCTTGGAGAACAATTGGCTAGATCTGAGCTGTTCATTTTCATCTCTACCCTTATGCAAAAATTTACCTTCAAGTCCCCAGTCAATGAGAAACTGAGCCTGAAGTTCAGAACGGGTGCTACCCTTTCCCCAGTCAGCTATCGAATCTGTGCTATCCCTAGAGTTTGATGTCAGAGAATGAAAGAGAATGAAGAACTGGAAGAGCTGACATGTGCAATTGAGCCACCAAGATCTGCACACATGGGAAGGGATAGGATGAAGTAGACTGGGAAAATATGAAAAGATGGAGACTAAAAAAATTGGATCCAGTTCCAAGACAACTATTATCTCCATGCTGTCTCTGGGCAAATCACCTATGAGCCCAGTGACATATCTTATTATCTGAAATGTACAGAAAAATGATCATTCTTTGCATAGACAAACTACTTATATGAATCAGAATCAGAGGAAGTGGTGAAGTGTAAAAACTGTATAAATCATAAATAAGAACATAGTTATATCTTGATTTTTCTCCCTTTCTCTCAATGTGTCACAGGTGTGTAGTTGCTTCAGGCACATTAAATTTAAATTCAGGAAGGAGCTTATAGTTCTTAGAACAGAGAAGGAAACAGAGTGTTTACAAAGTGTGTCTACCATGGCTATGTGGGTTTTCTGTTGTTTTTGTCATTATTAAAGACCAGCCTTAGGCCAAGGCAATCTGATGGGATCAGTAGGATTATTTTAATCTTCTTGTATCAGTTGAGGATTGTTTTGTGACTAATTATATAGTCAGTTTTGGAGAAGGTACCATAAGGTGTTGAGAAGGTGCATTATTTTGTTTTAGGGTGAAATGTTCTGTAATGTCTATTAAATCCATTTGTTTCATAGCCTTTATTAGTTTCACTGTCTTTGTTTAGTTTGTTTCAAGGACCTGTCCATTAGTGAGAGTGGGGTGTTGAAGTCTCTCACTATTATTATGTGGGGTTCAATGTGTCTTTTGAGATTTAGTAAATTTTATTTTATGAATATGGATGTTGTTGCATTGGGAGCATGGATGTTCAGAATTGAGACTTTCTCTTGGTAGATTTTTCCTTTGATGAATATGAAGTGTCCTTTCTCATTCTGCTTTAAAATACTGCATGATGTTGGTACAGGGACAGACATGTTGATCACTGAAATAGAATTGAAGGCCCAGAAGTAAAACCACACAATTAGAGACACTTGATTTTTGATAAAGAAGCCAAAAATAAAGAATGGAAAAGAGAAAGCATCTTCAATAAATGGTGCTGGATTAGATGGCAATTTGTATGTAAAAAAATTAAAATAAATCCATATTTGTCACCTTACACAATGCTCAAGTCCAAGTGAATCAAGGACCTCAACATAAAACCAGGTACATGGAGTCTAATAGAAGAGAAAGTGGGAAAGAGCCTCTAACTCATTGGCACAGGGGGAAATTTCCTAAACAGCTTCAATGGCTAAGATAAAGAATTGATAAATACGACCTTATGAAACTGGAAAGCTTCTGTAAGGCAAAGGTCATAACCACTAGGACAAATTCGCAACCTACAAATTGGTAGATGAAGATTACATTCTTAAAATGCATATGCTCCCCTCCCTAACTGACTGAATACCTTGGGTTGGAATTTTCCCCTCATTCCCCCTGTGTGGATTTCTTCCCCTTTTGCTTGGGAGTGATTCGGAATCTGAAAGCAGTCCTGACAGGCTGAAAGCTGGAGCTGGCCACCTGCGGTGTGGTACACTGACAATTCAGCTCTGAAGATCAAAAGAATTGAAACTCAGCCTGCTTCTGCCAGAACTCCATTTGAAGTCTTTGTATATACAGACTGGTGTGCTTTTATCCCTGCTATTGAAAAGAATCATTAAGGAAGCCCCCAGACCCAGACAAAGTAGCTAGAAAGTAGCAGGCCTAGAGATCCAGTATATAAGCCTGGGAATTTGTAAGCAAGCTGTAAATATTATGAGAAAAGGCAGGTCAAGAAGACACAGAACTATGAAAATAACTGGGCAACTGGAAACATGTTCAGACACGACCCAAACAAGCAAGGAAGTGTTTAGACATCCTCCGGGCAATGGGCCATCTGGCCCCCTTAGATAGGTTTAGAGGCTAACCAAAATAAAAATGTTGATTCAGATAAGTGTCACCCATAGAAAAATCATACACTGCCTCCCCACCCCTCAGGAATTCTCACTCAATATTTCTGCTTCTGACTTGTATGTATTTTTAAAACCAACCAATTATATGTAACCACATTGGTTTCTTTGTTCCCCTAGACCATTTTCCCTATAAAAACCCCTGACTTTCGAGCCTCGTGGTCGCCTTCCCACTTCCTTCGAAAGTCTGGGAGACGATTCTGAGCTCCACCCATTAAAGATACCTCTTGTTTTTGCAGCAAGTGGTCTATTGTGTCTCTTTGGGTATACACCTTCCTGTGACTTGAGTGAGGGCCTCCCTACGGGGGTCTTTCACTATCACCTCTATGCTAAAAACCTAGATTGTTTTGGTTTCGATTCTGCCTTTTTTATACCCAGTTTCCCCAAGTAAAGTTACACCTTGATACATATACTTGGTGTGGTTTCTTTTGTCTCTTCCCTCACCTGCTTGTTTCCACTGGTTCCTCCAGTCCGAGAACAGCCACGGAGAGAGGGCTCGCTGGACGGTCCCCCTTACCCCTGGTTTGTGGTTTTCTCCTTTAAATACCTTAAGCTTCTTGAGCCAGGGCTCGAACTCCTCTGCCCTTGTGTGGGTTATGAGCTCAGCGTTAGTGCACTGGTTTCCCGAATAAACCTCATGTGTTTGCAGCACGATCAGTCTCTCGTGAGTTTCATGGGGGGTCATGTAATCCCAAGACTAGAGTAAGGGTCTCCTTTCTTGAGGGGTCTTTCATTGTGGGGGCTTATCCAGGATTTATGACCACCCTTGACTCTGAGTACCCCTTGGAGGTGAGTTCTTATTTTGATCTGTCTGTCTGTTTGTAGCCTGTAAATTGTGTTTCTTGCTTTCATTCTCAGCAGTCAGTAGCATGGAGAGGGGACAGAGACTCCCTGCCCTTGAGAGGAGGAAAGGGGGTTGATTGGTAGATGTGCCATGATCACTGACTGCTACCCTGGGAGATGTCCTAGAGAACCCTTGGGAGGCCAGGGGAGAAACATTAACACTCCTCGAGAGGAGGGTGTGTCTGTTCTCCTGGCCATTGGACCTTTTAAATTGGATCTGCCTGGGCAGTTTTTGTTGTATTACTCTTTATCTGTTTTTCTGTGCTGTGTTTGTGATTTTTGTCGCTCTTGTGACTACAACAATGGGAAGGACTGTAACCACCCCTTTGACTCTGACATTAGATCACTGGGCAGAGGTTAGGGACAGAGCACATGACTTGTCAATTCAGGTAAAGAAAGGACTTCGGTAAATTTCTGGCCATCTGTTTTTCTGGAGTGGGGTTGGCACTTGCAACCAAGACGGGTATTTTCTAGTTTATTTGTGTGTTTGTTCTGTCTGTATCTGGCCCCTGCTGTGTACAGGGGTAACTGGTTCATCTCGGTGGTGTGGCAGGCATGGCCGAACAACTCTGTGATTTGGCTTTGATTATCTGTGTGTGCAGGAGCACCTGATGTCTGTTACTGGGCCAAATTGTCTTTCTCTGTGTCATGTACCTGGTGAGGTCGAGTTGTTTGTGTGGTAGCTGTTTTTCTGTGTGTGTTTGGATATTGGACTAATGACTTCTACCCCAATTGACTGATAAACAGACGTTAAAACTTGGGCAGCCACTGCAGCAGTAGCTCCTGGAGGCTGGAGGCCATGGTTGCTGCTGGGTCTTGAGCAGGGTAAGGTCTGTGTGCAGCCTGGTGGTCCTGCTGGGGCTGCAGCAGGGTTGTGGAAAGAGCAGAGGGAGAGGGGAAGGAGCACGGGGGCCAGAGGACGCTAGTGTGTGACCAAAGCTGAGCTGGTAGAATGGGAACGTGAGCAGCCAGACCACCCCAATGGGGTCCTGCACCCATCCGCATGTGCTGAGTGCTAGGACAAGTGAATGGGTGAGCAGAGACGACTGCTGCCCTGAGCACTCTCCGTGCCTCTCTTCCCCCTCCCCATGGCATCAGGAGAGGTGGAACTGGCAACACCCAAGTCAAGCTGCCACTAGGCGTGGGTGGAGAACTGGTTGTGCACTCAGGGCTCAATGGCATAATGGAGATTGTGTGGCTGCAAGGATACACTGCTGCGAGGTAGCAGCTGTGGTAGCAGCTGCAGTAGGGGAGAATGGCAGTTGTGGGATAGCGTGGTTCACTGCCCCTTTCAATACCAGTCTCCCAGTGTTACATTCACTCAGCAGCAGACTTCACAAAATCCCAGGGCCAAGAGAGAGTGGGGGTTGCCCCCTCCACCAGCAACCTGTGCTGCCCAGACACACTTCCATGGTGGAGGCAGTGTGCTGTGACCGGCTCCAGGATGGCTAAAAAGGATCAGTGAGAAATGGAGTTTGCCAGTAGATTCAGTCTTTAAAATTATTAGCCTAGGAGTTAAAGTCTATATTCCTTGGTTGGGTGATCACCTGGGTAAGGGAACTCAAGTGCTCCAAAGTTGGGTCACATGACCCAAGCCTGCCAATTAGAACAAAGAGCAGCTGCCTGCCTGCTTTCAAGAGTAATGAAACCTGGAACAGCTGTGGCTGTTGCTGGGAGGAGACTCTTTTGCACGTACAGTTGTCTGTTACTGAGCCAGTGGGAGATGCCTTCCATGCTGGTCCTTGGTCAAATGCACCTGGTCCAATGGTGCACTCTTAGCATTAGCAAAATAAGGAATTTTATCTTGTTCTTTACATCAGAAATGGAGACTTTCTTATTTGGAGACTTTATTATTCAGAGACTTTGAGGCACTGAGAACCCAAATACCACCCAGATAGATCTCATTGAATTTATGATTAAAAGTTTTGCTTTTGTGTTTTTGGGAAAAAGATGTTTAAAGCATTTACACCTTCCAGAAAGCTAGATTCCAGAGAATCAAATATATATATATATATATCTTGATGATACTGGAAATTTGTTTTGAGATTCATATGTTGCAGAAATGTACAACCTTGGTGAATTCCTTCATCAGACTTGCTAAACTGGCCTGCTTGAACTCCCGTTGTCCTGAACTTCAGCCTGATCCAGTCAAGAAACAGACATAAGAAGACTAATTCTGTTTTTCCTCTCCACCCCTCCATATCTCAACCCTCCTGTTCAGCTTGATGAAGCTATGATGAGTCATCTACCCAGTTCCCTGGGCTTTGGGGCTAGAGAGGGTTGTTGATAGGTTGTCTTTTTAGGAAATGTAAAATGGTCATATTTGGAAAGGTAGCCAGATTTAATTGTATAGCAATAATCTCATTTAATAGAAAGCCTTATGATTTGTTATTGAGATAAAGTCACATGTTCCTATTTGGTACAGAATTTATTTTGATACAAAATCAAAGTTATTGTTGGTAAAAAGACCTTCTGATAATATTTACCCTGTACTGAAAATGATTTGATTGGTGCAAAGATAATTTTAACTAGACACATTGTGTGACTAGAATTTAGTCAGGTATTTGAGTATTTCTTCATATAAACTGCTTATTTCCAGAAAGTTTGCTTTCACATTTATATCATAAGTTTTGAGTTTTGTATCCTATGTTTGTAGTAGTAATTGGTAAAAGTTGAGGCTTGAGTTATAAACTATTTACATCTTAAACTGGTATGCACGAAATGAGTAAGAGCTTTTAAATTGAGAATTTGTTGGTAAGATTAGGTGCACAATAGTGTTCTTATTGACTGAGAGGTGTAGCTAATACAGTTCTGTTGTGCATACTTCAACACCAAAAGATGACGTTTTCTATATTCACTTAAGAGATTTCTGGTTTCAGTAAGAGTTGTCTGTAGGCTTACAAGTAATTATTTTATTTCTCTAGTAGACAGGGCTTAGACCTAGTCCTTATTTTACTGCTATTATAGACAGATCTAAGACATTTAGACTTGTGAGTTTAGGGCCGAATTAACAGATTCATGGCTCTGAGGTTATTGGTAGGGTGATTTCAAGATTTTAATTAAAAATAACTGAGAGTAGTTCACAGACAATAGTCCAGATTACTTTACATAGATCCACAGAATGTGGCATTTGATATTATTTATTCATTTAGCTAGAGACTTGTCTCTTCCAGATAGTACCCCTTTCTCAGACTCAAAGAAGAAATTGAGCATCATTGGCAAGACAGCCACTAGGCAAAAGTTGCCTCTTCATCTGCAGACGGTACTGTTCAAAAAGGACACACAGTCCTAGGACAGCTTATATCTGCCAAGACAGAGTAGGCAAGTCCTTAATGTTCCTATTTTCAGATACTCACAGGCCAGAAGGCTGAAGATTGATGCTCCAATGTTTTGAAGTAAGGACTGTCCAGGGGTCCATCAGTCTCTATCAATTGGCAATATTTTTGGAAGCTATGTTAGGCTTCCCATATAGTCTCTATTATCCAGTCATTCCTAGATTTCTGATGGAGTTGAAAGACGACAAAAGTTAGAAGAGAGGCAAGACAAGTTGTTAAGAGAACTAGTACAGGTAGCAGAGAAAGTGTGTTATAACAGAGAAAGAAAAAAGGAATGTTGCAGAAGGACTGTAAAAGGGCATAGTGAAGAAGTAGAATGTTTAAAAGAAAGTCTTTGAAGATGGAGTCTAGTGTTAGAGTCAGAAGGAATAAGAGGCTAGAGAGCTGAAGGGAGATAAGGCAGGAAAGAAGAGAAGCTAGGAAGCCTGAGAGCCTAGTAAGGTAGTACCTGGCAATAGAAGAGATTTAGGGGTTCCCCTGACAGTTATGTTGGAACTGGGCTTAGAGACTGCAGGGACAGCTACAGGAACATCTGCTATGGCATTGTAGCATAAGGTTTATGGAGAGTTAAGAGTTGTCATTGATTTAAATATAAACAGAATACAAAGGACTTTGACTGACCTCCAAGAATCCCTGACTTCCCTCTCAGATATGGTCTTACAAAATAAGAGGGGATTAGACTTACTGCTTCTAAAAGATGGAGGGCTATCCATTGCCCTCAAAGAAGAATGTTGCTTTTATGTAGACTATTCAGGAGTCATTAGAGACTCCATGAGTAAGTTCAGAGAAAGACTAGATAAAAGACAAAGAGATAGAGAAGCACAGCAAAACTGGTTTGAGAGTTGGTTTAGTAAATCCTCGTGGATGACTACTTTGGTGTCTTCCCTTGCTGAACCCCTTTTAATCCTACTCTTACTTTTGACTATAGATCAATGTGTGTTAAATAAATTAGTTACCTTTATTAGAGAAAGAGTAAATGCTATTCAGATTTTAATGTTACCCAAACAATATGATACTTTACAGGGCCAAGAAAATCCAGATTATGAAGATTCTGATATTTAGTTCTATGATTAGAACTATGTACTAGAAGAAGTGGGGAATGAAAAGTATGAAAGGTATAAAAAAAGTTTTTTATGACCACTCGCAGACTGAGCAGAACTAAGAAGAATGCAGGTCAGCCAGTTCAGAGCCCTGTATTCCAGGAGCTTGGCTGACTCAGAGGCTCAGGGCTCTGGTTGCACCTCCTGACTGAACCACATTGAGGGCAGAATGAAGGTCAACTGGTTCTCAAGGCTCTCCACCCTGCAGACTGGTAGAAGATTACATTCCTAAAGTGAATATGTTCCCTTCCCTAACTGACTGAATAACTTGGGTTGGAATTCCCCTTACTTCCCCTGGTTTGTGTTTTTTTCCTTTAAATACCCTACACTTCTTGAGCCAGGGGTCGAACTCCTCTGCCCCTGCGTGGGCTATGAGCTCAGCCCCAGTGCACTGGTATCCCGAATAAACCTCGTGTGTTTGCAGAAAGATCAGTCTCTTGTGAGTTTCGTGGGGGGTCTTGTAATCCTGACACTAGAGTAAGGGTCTCCTCTCTTGAGAGGTCTTTCATACTGAGACTGCAGATGGTTTCTCTACTGATTTCTGGTCATATTACACATCCATCCAGGGGTGTTCTTGCAATATAATCAAAAGGCAGAATTTTATCCTATCTTTTACCTAAAGAATGGAGACATTTTTATTTCAGGCCTTTCAGGGACTGAGAATACAGACCACCCATATTCCTATATATTTATGATTTCTAAAACTTCATTTTTCAATTTTTTTCTATAACATCAAAAAGTGAAAATAACAATATAAGAAAGTTTAGGAAAGTTTTGAGAAATAAAACAGGAGTAAATATAAATCAAGAAAAAAAATTTAAAAATATTTTTTCTAGATAACACAGTGGCCAAGGTATGCAACCATAATTGTTAATGTCTCAAATTTTTGATTGGAGGCAAGAATAGGATAAAGGAGAAGTGCAATCAACAGTATTTAGATTATTTGGATGTTATTATTTGGCCTAAAATTACTTGTAGTGCATCCTGAAATCTGTTGCATCAGACTATCTAGAAAATGAAGCCAAAACTAAAGTCTAGAAAATTCTTCCTCTGTGGCACTGCTACTTTAGAGAATCTCACATGAGCTACTAAGTTTAGAATATATTCACTGATATTGGGCAGAATGTTGTGCAGATATCTATCAAATCCATTTGATATAAGATGACATTTAATTCTGAAAAGTTTATGATTTTTTTCTAGGTAACCTACATATCAGATAATGTTGGGTAGTAAATCCACTTATTAATAATGAATTAGGGTCAATCTGTACCTTTAATTTCAGTAGTATACCTTTTATAAAATTTGAATACAACAGATCTTGGTGCATCTCTTTTTAGTATCATAATGGTTTTTTATTATTAATTTTAATTTCTCTTGATTAGAATAAATGCCATTTGCTGTCTCTTCTGATTAGTTTTAGTTTGAAGTCTGTATTGGATATTTTAACTGCAAATTGTAGTGACCAAACTGAGTGCTAGGAAGGAATGTTAAGAAGAACAAATATTATATCAAAATGCCAAAACCCTGATGGTACAGCCAGAAAATTCAAAAAAAGAAAAAGAAACCACCAAAACTTCTGGGATCGGATATTAGAGTTAGGGTTAGAGTAAGGGTTACACAGGGTTAGGGTTTTGTCAGACTAATAACTGCTGGCTACCTGGTCTAATTTGCTTGGAATACTTAAAATTTTTTATACTTTCATTTTATAGTGTTGTTTATCTTTAAAATAAATGAGTTTGTTTGTAGATAAAAAATTTAGATTTTTGTTTCATAGTGCATTGATATAGTCTATATCTTCTAGTAAGAGTGTCAATGCCATTAATATTTAAAGTTATTATTGAAATGTATGACTCCTTATTGGAGTCCTTTTTTGCCATGTGTGTTAGTTTTTAACTGAGTTTGCTTTGCAGGAGCAGAAATTGCTAAAGCCATTTTAAAGAAGTTAGAAGTTTAACTAAGGCGGCTGGCCTTGAAGACACCATTCATTTTCTTCCAACATAATGCATACCACTCCTTCATGATATTAATCTATTTACATATACAGCCTCTCTTCCAGTATAAAATTGGGTGTAACCTTAAACTTCTCAGTTGTCTCTTCCTCTTCAACTGTTCATTTTGCATTTCTTTCTGTTTTGTTCATTTTTGTTTTCAATTTTAGAGCTGTATAAAAGCAGTTACTAATAACCACAGGATGTGGTTAATACTAATGTATCTTAAAACACCCTTCACCAAAGAAATCAATCTCTTATTATTTAGTTCGATATCAGGCAAGTACTTAAGGTCAGAAAGCAGCCACTTTTCCTCCCAAAATATCACAGGAACAAACTATATCCCAGTTATTAATGTTATATACCTCTGAAACAATTTAATCTGGGCCTCCACAACTCACAAAACTCTTAGAATAACTGTCATCTTAGTTCCTATTCTATGACCCATTGATTTCTGCTTACATGCAAGAGATCACTGGCCCATGACTACTCTGTTATGTTTTAGTTTGTGAAGGAGTGTGCTAGGTCAGAACATAGAAAGAATATCCACTCCTACAAAGATAAATATTTGAACATGCTTTATTTGAGAACTTAGAGGAACAACACTGTAGGGTTGTCCCAGTTTAAGCAGAAGAGTGACTCTGTGGTGAGTCTTTTTCTGAAGAGTATGAGAAGCCCATTTAACAAGTTTGTCAATTGGGGGGGGGGGTAATATAAGCTGTATGCAAAATCTACTTGGCTTATAGGCCATGGCACAATCTGATCTATTGGGTGGTTCCACACATAGAAAAGAACAGGCTGGCTGACCCGACCCGTGGGTCTCAGTAATTCGGGGGACACGAGGAGGGTCGCAACCTGAAAATAAAGAATGGGCGAGAGAGAAGACAGGACTCAAGGAAGCATTGCTTGTCAAGAGCCATTTACTAAAAGAAGAAGCTCAAATTTAAAACAAGGTTCTAGGAGGGCGGGGGGCCATGAAGGAATGCAGTGAAGAGTTACAAGATCTTCTGGGGAAAGCCCCGAGGACAACAGGTAGGGTGGAAATGGTTGGGGAGGTAATGGTTTCTCAGAAGTCAAGGTACACTGATCATACTTTTCTCAGGGCCAAGCAGGAAACTTATCGTTGCCAGGCAGAATATTTGTCTCTGGGTTCTAGTCAGGTGGAGGCAGGTCAGCCAAGGGCCATTTGGTTCCCAACAGCTGGCAACCTGCATGAAGTTTACAGTGAGACACTGAATTAAATATGATAGAACCAAGATATATTTGAAGAGCAAGCCTAATGATTGAGTAACACTAGGAAAATGTTCACTCAAGTAGTCCTGGAGATTGTGACAGGGATGCCTTCTTATGCATTCCTGGATCATCTACTATCTGTGGTGGAACTAGGTGCCATCTCCTTGTCAGCATATAAAATAATGGAGAAGCAGGATAAAGGAAAAATCCTTTCATTTTACACAGCTGCCATGGAACTGCCTATAATGAGCAACAGGGACCATTATCTTCCAGTGAATGTTTACAGGTTGTTTTTCTGGACCTATACTGAAAACTACCTGTAACATAGATTCTATAAATATTGGTTTACCAGCCTTTGTGGGCAACCTCAGGAACCAATTTCAGTCCATCACAATATGGTGTCATGCATAAAGCAGACAATATTTGTGGGAAGGTGACTAGGAATAAATGGGTTTGTAAACATGAAAAAGTTCAGGATTTGAAGAATCTCACATATGGAATCTTGGAAGTCTCACCCTGTAATCATCTGGATGAATATGGTTTATATATCAAGCTATGACTCTTCGTTGTCTTCTTTAGAACACCATAATCATTTGCAATTTGGCTACAGTGCAAAAAGGGACAAACAGGTTATTCTTACCAGACTCTTTCTTCCTCCCTTCCTTCCTTTCTTTCTTTCTTTCTTTCTTTTTTTCTTTCTTTCTTCCTTTCTTTCTTTTTTTCTTTCTTTCTTTCTTTGTTTCTTTCTTTCATTTGTCTTCTTTTAATTGGAAGTTTTATTTCTTTACATTTCAAATGTTTTTCCCTTTTCTGATTTCCCCTCTGCAAACTCCCCATCCCATCCCCCTTACATTGCTTCTATGAGAGTGCTCCCCTAACTACCCACCCACTCACACCTCACCACCCTAGCATTCTTCTATACTGGGACATCAAGCCTTCACAGGACCAAGGGCCTCCCCCACACACATATTGATGCCAGATAAGGCACCTTCTTCAGTGCCTTCTGTCCTTCCCTAACTCCTCTCAGGAAACAGCTGTATCTGGTTCCTATCACCAAGCATTTCTTGGCATCAGCAATAGTGTCTGGGTTTGGTGTCAGCATGAGGGATGGATTCCCAGGTGGGGCAGTCTCTAGATAGCCTTTCGTTCAGTCTCTCCTCTACTCTTTGTCCCTGTGTTCCCTTTAGACAGGAGCAATTCTGAGTTTAAATTTTGGAGATAGGCAGGTGGCCCCATCCCTCTACCGGGAGGGCATGCCTCAACCTCTGCATATAATACCAGACACTTTTAATCCAGAATAGCTTTTTAGGTCTATACCTTCTGGCCTTGGTTCCACTGTGTGTTCAGCCATCTAGTTTATTCTGATTCTTTTGCCTTTTACATTTTTACAGAGTTCAAAATCACTAAGAGAACACAGACTTAATTTAAATAGTAATTAGCTACATTTTTATTCATAAACTGCACCTTTCATTATTTCCTGTAGTAGTATTTAGAACTAACAATGAGCCTTGCTTTTAAAGGCAAATCATAAATATGTCATATCTGTGGAATTTCCATAATAACTGGGCACCAGTGATGCAGGAGCTTGCAAGGCCACTTGGAGTTGGGGTTTAAAGTATCAATGCTGGCAGCATGCCTATGAGGCCTGTGTCACATCAGCTGATTCAGAGACAGAGTACACTGTAAGAGAAACCTGAGAGACAAAGACATTGCTATATAGCAAGAAGCAAGTGGCAACTACACTCACTTGTTGGGTCAGGCTCCCATATCTGAAAAACAATTTTCTATGCATATCAGAAAACATAAATCCATCAGTCACAGTGTGAAAAAACAGAACATTCACACAATCAAAGGAGAACAGACAAACATAGGCACGTACTAGTCATTTCACTTGTGTTCCCAAACCAAAGAGATAGAGGTTCATTACTTCTATCCCAGAGACAAGCTTTATAATTGTGTCCATTTTTTCCTATTTTTCTGTAAATATTCAGACTCCAAAACAGAACAAAACATTTTATTTATTGGTCCAAGTTCCAGAAGTACAATGGCCAGCATTTCTTATTTTGGTTTGTTTTTAGATTGTAAGTTTATGACCGTCAGTGTATGGGCTCTCACCTAAGATCTATCAAGTCAATTTTGGGATTGCTTTCATTTGGAGGCCTATTCCAGGTTAATGTCCAATAATTTGTGGTAACATTATTGTGATCTTAGGTGCCCCTGATTTCCAAATACACCAGAACCTATGCCAGTCTCAACATCTCTGGGCTTCCAAATTGTTGGTTCTTTTCCAGATCTCCAGACATGAGCTTGGGAATCTCCCAAAGACCTCTCTAGAGCCTCCAAAACTCATAACAAATTTTAAGATAGGGAGAAACAGAGTTATTTTACATTGTAATAAGCCATTTTTTTAATTTTTAAAATGTATCTATCTTTAGTTCCTACAGTCTGTTTTGGAACTAAAGCCCAGATGAAATGGGGCAGGGGGAGGTGATTAAAGGTAACTCACAATTACTTCATTCTTGTTGAATTCATAGGTACCTAAAGGAATGCCTCATTGCCCCTGTTCACAGCTATAAACAGAGTTTACAGAAAGCTGAGCAAGCAGTTTCATTTCATAACAGTTTTAAAATTCTAGAGATGTGGAAAGATGTCAGGGTTGCTGCGAGCTTACTCTTTAGAAATTTAGAATGAGTGGCTAGAAAAAAATTACATTTTTCTTAGCCACATCTCTTTCTTTCTCAAGCCAATAATAAACAATCGAACAAGTCCCACATAGCCTATGTCAAAAGATCTTATCTTGAATTTCTTTGTAAAGAGAAATAGTGATATTTTCTATTCTTTTTTTTAAATATCAATATATTTATTATTTGTGTTTCTTTAGGTATGAGTTTATGTCTATGAATCTCATGAAAGTAGATGCTCACTGCATGTAGAAGAGAGCATTATATCTTGCATCTATAGTTTCAGGTGACTGTGAGTCAACCACTATAAATATAGGAAACAGAACCAAGATCCTCAGGAAGAACATTCACTGCTCTAAACCAGTGAACCAATACCACAGCCCCTATACTTGATATTTTTAACAGCACACTTCTACTTCATTATGTAGGAAAGAATCTCCACATATTTAAAGCACGTTAACATGCACACACTATAAACATATTGACTCTTTGTTTAACTTAAACATAAAGGATATCCAAACTGGAAGAGAAGAAATACGTAATTCAACAAATTTGATGTTTGTAATTCCATTCTGCCCTCACATATAAACAAGGGAGTGATACAGAAAAATAATTATGAATAAAATGAAAAACCTCAGGAACAACATACAACTAACAAAAGGGACAAGAATAAATTTTGAATTGATTTGTAGGCTTTGTTCTGAGGGTAAGTACTGGGAAAAAAATGTCAAACAGATTTGGCTCTGGTCTCCCAGATTTTTCTCTTTCTGAAACAAAAAGAAAAACCATTTTTAAAAATCAAGCAGATTTTATGCATGATGGGCAGCAAGTTTTTTACAATAATAAGAGCTGTTTAGAAAGTGTCTCTATCAGGAGTGGCCCATCACTTATTCTGCTTATAAAAACAAAAGAAGCTGTCTTTTAGAACTAATTTACTATCTGTCCAAGTAACTTATACCCAAAATATGAGTTATCCAGTTTCCTCAATAGATTCCAAAATATTAAGAAATAGTCCCTTGATCCTTATTTAACTTTGGCACCTAGTATCTACCAAGAAAATTGTCCATTTCATCCAGATTTAACAGTTTTGATAAGTATAGGCTTTTGTAGTAGGTTCTGATATTTTTTTTTAATTTCCTCAGTTTCCATTGTTATGTCTCTGTTTTAATTTCTGATTTTGTGGACACTATTTATGTGTCCTCTGATAAGTCTGGCTAAGAGTTTATCTATCTTGTTGATTTTTCTCAAAGAACCAGCTCCTAGCTTTGTTGATTCTTGTTTTTGTATAGTTCTTTTTGTTTCTACTTGGTTGATTTCAGAGCTGAGTTTGATTATTTCCTGCTGTCTACTAATCTTGGGTGTATAACTGCTAAAGAAATGGAGACAGTCATTAAAATTCTCCCAATAAAAGAAGACCCAGGATCAGGTGGTTTTAGTGTAGAGTTTTATCAGACCTTCAAAAAGACATAATACCTATACTCCTCAAACTATTTCACAAAATAGAAACATAAGGAACATTTCTCCATTTGTTCTATGAAGCCACAATTAGGATTATAACTAAACCACACAAAGACCCAACAAAGAAAGAAAACTTCAAACTAATTTCCCTTAAGAACATCCATGCAAAACTACTAAATAAAATTTTCACAAACTGAATCTAAGAACACATCAAAATGATTATTCACCTCGATCATAGTCACGTAGGCTTCATATGAGGGATTCAGGGATGATCCAATATACCGAAATCCATCAACTCATAAAAAAAAATCAAAGAAAAAAAGACCACATGATCATTTTATTAGATGCTGAAAAATTATTTGCCAAAATTCAACATACCTTCATGTTAAAAGTCTTGTAAAGATCAGTAACTCAAGGCCCATATCCAAACATAGTAAAAGCAATATACAACCAGCATCAAACGAAATGGAGAGACTTGAAGTAATCCCACTAAAATCAGGGAATAGACAAGGTTGCCCAATTTCTTGCTCTCTATTCAATATAGGACTTGGATTTCTAGCTAGAGCAATCTGAAAACAAAGGGACATAAAGGGATACAAATTGGAAAGGAAGAAGTCAAAATATCACTATTTACAGATGACATGTTAGTATACTTAAGTGACCCCAAAAATTCCACAAGAGAACCCCTACAGCTGATAAACAACTTCAGCAAAGTGGCTGAGTATAAAATTAACTCAAACAAGTCAGTAGCCTTCCTCTACTCAAAGGTTAAACAGGCTGAAAAAGAAATGAGGGAAATGACACCCTTCACAATAGTCACAAATATTACATACCCTGGTGTGACTCTAAGAAAGCAAGTAAAGATCTATATAACAAGAACTTCAAGTCTCTGAAGAGAGAAATTGAAGAAGATCTCAAGAGATAGAAAGCTCCCATGCTTGTGGATTGGCAGGGTTAATATAGAAAAAAAATAGCCATCTTGCCAAAAGCAATCTACAGATTCAATGCAATGTTCATCAAAATTCCAAATCAATTCTCCATAGAGTTAGAAAGAGCAATTTGCAAATTCATTTGGAATAACAAGAATGTAGGATAGCAAAATTTATTCTCAACAATAAAATAACTTCAGGAGTAATCACCATCCCTGACCTCAATTGTATTATAGAGCAAAAGTGATAAAAACTTTATGATATTAGTACTGTGACAGGCAGGAAGATCAATGAAATAGAATTGAAGAAACATAAATAAACCCACACATCTATGGTCATTTATTCTTTGACCAAGGAGCTAAAACCATCCAGTGGAAAAAAGACAACATTTTCAACAAATGGTGCTGGTTTAACTGGAGGTCAGCATGGAGAAGAATGCAATTCAATCCATTGGTATCTCCTTGTACAAAGTTCAAGTCCAAGTGGATCAAGGACTTCCACATCAATCTAGATACACTGAAACTAATAGAAGAGAAAGTGGGGAAGATCCTCAGACACATGTGCATAGGAGAAAATATCCTGAACAGAACATGTCTATGATCAAAAATCAACAAATGAGACCTCACAAAATTGCAAAGCTTCTGTAAGGCAAAGAGCACTGTCAATTGGACAAAATGGCAATCAACAGATTGGGAAAAGATCTTTACCAATCCTGCATCCAACAGAAGCTAATATCCAATATATACAAAGATCTCAAGAAGTTAGACTCTAGAGAATCAAACAATCCTATTAAAAATGTGGTACATAGCTAAATGAAGAATTCTCAACTGAGGAATATCGAATGGATAAGAAGCACCTAAAGAAATGTTCAACATACTTAGTCATCAGGGTAAAGCAAATCAAAACATCCTTGAGATTCCACTTCACACCAATCAGAATGGCTAAGATCAAAACCTCGGGTGTGGATGTGGAGAAAGAGGAACACTCTTCCACTGTTTGCTAGCTGTTACAAACACTCTGGAAATCTGTCTGATAGTTCCTCAGAAAATTGGACTTAGAATTACCTGAGGACTCAACTATATCATTCCTGGGCATATACCCAAGAGATTCTCCAACATATAACAAGGTCACATGCTCCACTATGTTCATAGCAGCTTTATTTACAATAGCCAGATGCTGGTACATTTACACAATGGAGTACTACTCAGCTACTAAACTCAATGACTTCATGAAATTCTTAGGCAAATGGATGGAACTAGAAAATATCATCCTGAGTTAGGTAACGCTATCACAAAAGGACACACATAGTATTCACTTATTGATAGGTAGATATTAGCCCAAAAGCTTGGAATATCCAATATACAACTCAGAGACCATGTGCATCTCAAGAAGAAGGATGACCAAAGTGTGGGTTCTTCAGTCCTTATTATAAAGGGGAACAAAATACTCATAGGAGCAAATATGGAGACAAAATATTGAGCAGAGACTGAAGAAAAGGCCATCCAGAGATTTCCCCATCTAGGGATCCATCTCATATATAGTCACCAAACACAGACACTATTGTGGATGCCAAGAAGTGCTTACTGAAAGGAGCCTGATATACATGTCACCTGAGAGGATCTGCCAGAGACTGTCAAATACAGAGGTGGCACCTCACAGCCAACCATTGGACTTAGCATGAGGTCTCCAATGGAGGAGTTAGAGACAGGACTAAATGAGCTGAAGGGGTTTGCAACCCCACCAGAGCTCCCTGAGACTAAATCACCAACCAAGGCCCACACATGGAGGGACACATGGCTCTAGCTGCATATGTAGCAGAGGATGTCCTTTCTGGGCATCAATGGGAGAAGATGCCTTTGGTCTGGTCAAGGTTTGAGGCCCCAGTGTTAGGGAATTAGAAGGTGGGGAGGTGGGAGTGGGTAGGTGGGTGGGGGAACATCCTCAATGAAGCAGGGAGATGGGGTACTGGATAGGGATTTCAGGGGGTAAGGAAATGGGAAAGTAGATATCATTTGAAATGTAAATTTAAAAATCCAATAAAAAAGGAAATTGTCCCTGTTTTAATGCTCAAAAATGCCTCAGGAATTGAGAAATATGTATGCTGAGAATATAAATTAGGAAAAGCATGCCATGTGTGATGTTGAACCCTCAAGCTTCAGTTGACTTTAATTGAATATTAAAGTGATTTGAAGATCTCAGCAGACAGATCAGTAGTTTGAATTTTCAGTCATATTTCTACACATTTGCTAACTATTAGGGAATAATTGCTTGGCATTACTATTGTAAGATTGATTTTCCCAGTTTACCACTTCCCTCTGCTCTCTTTCAAGACTGAAAATACAAATGTATTGAACATATGCATAAGGATACCTGAGCCTGGTAACAAAGATGTATAATCTTAGCTACTCAGGAAACTGTGACAGAAAAAGTCCGTCTAAGGTTCTCAAGTGGTACAAAATGAGTTCAGGGGCATTCTAAGCAACTAAGGAAGAATCTGCCACTAAAATAAAATGGCAAGGGTGAGGGTCAGATTGAGGATACAATGATTAATCATTTATCTAGTTTGAGCAAGGCCCCATGTTTGCATTCTGACTTAATGAAAGAAAGAGAAAACTACAGGGACATCATGACAAGTGTACTGACAAACGTCTGTTTTTATACAATTATTTATAAGAACATCAGAGCAGCATCAGAATTTTCTGTATTCAATCCTTGCCTGACCAAAGAGCAACTTCTTTGCAACTTCCTTGTGGAAAGAGGAAAAGCAGGTCTCATGCTATCAGAAATCAGGCTGCTGAAACTCTGCCAAATTTCTTTAGTTGCCGGCTATCCAAATGAATCTTGTAGTTTCCCAATAGTTTGTCTTCATCTCTTGACCATTTTGAGCAGTGAATAGATGAACTTAAGTTTACTTGTAAGGGTCCATGATTAGCAGAAGAATGATACCCTGGAATAAAATAGTATGCAAAAGCAAAAAATGGTTTATTCTGCAAAAATCCAGCATGTTGGGATCATCCATTTACCAAAATGGAACCTGAAGAGAACTCGAAGGCCCAATTTAAAACATATTAGGGGAATTCCAAGGAGGAGCAGATGATCTTTATCTTAATTGGTTGGTTCTCCATCTAGAGACATTCCAGAACCATTGCTTGGGGTTGGGGACTGGAAACTATTGCTGGGGAAGCCTAGTAATTCTCCCTGACCCATTGCCCTTGCCTCAGGCCAGGTGATAGGGCAGCTACTGATAGTATAGCAGGTTTACATTGGCTGACTGAGGCATGGTAATTTTCCTATAACTGACTTGCCTGGGCTTACTCAGTTCTTGGAAACAGAGTTCTAGGCTTAGTGTCCTGAACTGCCAATTTGAAGCCTGTCATGTTGTCAGTCTGTCAAAGTCCTCTCACACTAGTATGTGTTTATTGTGTAAGACCCTGACCCCTTGGTCTGTGGTACTTATTTGAAGATGTCCCTGAGTGAAACAATGAGATACAGATCGATGAAAAAACAAGAGGGTTTTTTTCTGGCATGTTAGGGTTGACCCTCAGTCCCTCAAGGATGAGTTACTAAGAAGGTGACCTTGAATGGCTATTACAAACAGTTTTTATACTTTGTAGGGACATAGATTACATCAGAAAGGTTACAGTTCAAACTTCTTGGCTAAGCATATTGACCTTTAAATCTATTAGCTAGCAAGTATGACATACATGTGAACTCTACCTGGAACTTTGCAGGAGGTTAGGTAACTATGAGTCAGTCAGTACATTCTGAGAATTTTTCACTCAAGAAAGGTCCTGTGGGTGGAGAATGGAACTTGGCCTAACCTTGACTCCAGGTGTGAGGAGGAAGATATAAAGAGGGTGTACAACTGGAAAACCCCTTAGGATCCCTCAACTGCTAGCCTAGATTTCACTAAGACCCTTTTTGTAATTTCTTATTTTAGTTTTAGAACAACTTCCATAATGTTTTGAGAATCTCATATAAGATTTTCTGATCAAATGTATCTTTTCTAAACTCTTTTCTGATTTGCTCCCTACATTTTTATATCTATGGAACTTGTTGTCCTCATTCTTTCTTGGGTATGAAGCCATTTGCCGCAGTATGTTTGAACCAAAACATGCCATACACCTAAAGAAATCTCTCTCTCTCTCTCTCTCTCTCTCTCTCTCTCTCTCTCTCTCTCTCTCTCTCTCTCACACACACACACACACACACACACACACACACACACACACACACACACACACACACTGAGATCTTGTTAGAACAGTTAAGTTCCTGGGTAGAGTTGTTCTTCTGTGAACAGAATTCATTTTTATCAGTAGTCATCTACTGCATTTGTTGCTTACAAATTTCTCTTTCCCAATGATCCCTGAACCTTGTAAGATGGGGCTGTAATATTGATTTCCCCCTTAGACCTGAACATTCTGCAACTTCTTATTCTCTGTACATCCACATAATCTGTTTCTATCATCATCTACTTTAAAGTGTATTATCTCCTGAGGTTGAAATGTGTTCCACTCTCTCAATAAGTATAGGGCTAAGTAATTAGGGAAGTAATAAAGTGAAAACAAAGTTCTGGGAATGTAGAAATAAAGTAAAATAAGAGAGCCATATTCTAGCCCTTGTAAGCAGCAAACAATGTGGAAACAAAGTTTTACAGTAGCAAGCAGCAGCTTGAGACTGTTAGCATCAGGGTCTCCAAATCCTGTGGTATCACATGGGCGAGTCTCACATTCCTGTTTCCATGGCAACAGCCATTATATTCCCAGAATTCATTTGGCTCACCTCCCACTTTTACCTGTGGCCACTATGTCAGAACCCATATATATACAGGGACCATTCCTCCATCTCTCTCTCTCTCCTCTCTCTCTCTCCTCTCTCTCTCCCTCCTTCCTCTCTTTCCACTACTGTACCCTCTCTCCCTCTCACTTAAACCTCTTACATGTGGAACTATTTGGGTCTAGTGTGGTATGTTCTGACTCAACCCACTGTTCTAACACATCATTTGGTGCCAAAACCCAGGAATTGATATTTCTGTCAGCAGCTGCTACACTGCCCTACGGCGGGGACGGGCAGAGATCACGACCATGTGGATCGACCACATCACCGGCAACTGCAGCTGCCATGAGTATGAGAGCTTGCACCCCCCTCAGCTAGTGGCTACAACAATCACAGGCTTTCACCATGCAAGCTGCCACTGTGGAAGCCACCACTAAGTTGCAGCAGAGGAACTGAAGCCAAAGCCATGCACTGCACCATGGGACACACAAACTTCTACCATGTGAACTGTGCCCTGCCTGGTCTATCATGTGGGGCTAGTCTATGCTCAGGTCCACACCTACCCATTCAGCTTCATGTTTTCTATTTACCAGTCCACTATAATTCTCACACAGACACCGGCATATTAATTGGTAGGATCAGTCAAAGGGAGGACCTCCAGCTTTCCAGATATGGCCTGGCCAGCCTTCTCTGGGAACTATGGGGTTTATAGTCATGCCTCCCAGTTGACATTCATCTTAGGAGTTCTGCCATTGGTTGCCCCTCCTTTGAAAGCAACTCTTCATTCCTGAATTATTCTGGGCTCTTGCAGCCAAAAAATCCTTGGATCCAAGGTGGGTTGCTTTCCACAGCAGACCCAGGGTCTGCTGGGTAGCCATTAAGGGGTTCTAGTGACGACTTGGACTACTAGCTTGGCTGATACTTCTTGGTTTTTGGACTGTTCTCAGGATGCTACCCACCAGCTAATGAACCAGTCCCTTTCACCACAGTCCTGCCTCCATGCCGCCAAAAACCCAAACTGCTGCCTCAGTTTTCCCTCCTCACCAGGATGCCCCAGAGCCTGCTAGCTCTACCTTTCCAGACCCCTCCCCTTCTTCTTCTGTGCCAGCTGTGGACTGCTCCAAACACCCCACATTGGCAGCTACCTTCTCTCCTCCTGTCACCCACTCTAAGGCTACAACCAAATCTCCAAGTCCTTCCTCCCCAAAGACACCTGACCCAGCAACAGTCCTACCTCTAAGGAAAGTTACTGGAGTAGATGGTCTTGTCAGAGTACATGTTCTGTTCTCGCTTAGTGAACTTTCCCAAATAGAAAACAGGCTGGGTTCCTATACTTCTAATGCTCCCAAGTTTATTAAAGAGTTCCAGTATATCACTCAGTCTTACAGCTTGACCTTCTATGATGTTCATATGATTCTTATTAATAACTTACTGCCTGAGGAATGCAGACGAGTCTGAGAAGAGGCAAGAGTGCATGCAATGGAAGTCTCCAGACAGACGGCACATACCCAATTTGCTCTGAGACAGTGCTGGAACCAGGATCCTGGTGGAATTACAATTCTGCAGGTGGTATTTTAGCCAGGGAAAGGCTCATTACATGCCTTCTGGCCAGTCTTAGAAAAGCAGCCTTAAAGCCAGTAAATTTTGAAAAATTCCCAAGAGGTTGTCCAGGACAAGCAGGAGTATCCATCTCAAGTTTTAGAACGCCTTACGAAGGCTTTATTACAACATACCAATCTGGACCCTGAAAACCCAGAAAGTAAGCAACTTCTGATGACCTTCTTCTTTTCCCAGAGCTACCCCAACATAATAGCTAAACTTAAAAAAACTGGAGAAGGGACCCCTAACTCCACAGGCAGAAGTCAGTGCTGGCCTTCAAAGTGTACCATGGGAGAGATGATAAAGTCCACAAACAAAAATACCATATGCTGGCAAAGGCTGTACAACCAGCCCCAGCCACTACCCTGTACTCATGATCTCCTAAGACTCAGGGACCACCATGTGCCTGCTACAAATGTGGCAAAATAAGTAATTGGGCAAAATCCTGCCCTAACTTCCACAAGCCAAGAAGACCATGCCCTAGGTACCATCAAGAGGGACAAAGGGCTGTTGATTGCCCTCATGTTACTCAGAACATGGGGACATCACTCCCAAATAACCCTCCAACTGATCTCCTAGGCTTGGCTATGGCCTACTGAGGAGACCTGAGCTGCCCTGACCCAACCACTGTCATCACTAGCAGGGAGCCCTGGGTAGATATTGTGATATGTGGGTGGCCCATCTCCTTCCTCTTGGACACTGGAGTTAGTTACTCAGTCCTGACGGAGTTTTGGGGACCCATTTCTCTTTTTTGTTTTCCTGTTGTTGGTGTAGGAGGACAACCTTACTTCCCTCTCCAGACCCTACCACTTAGTTGCATTTTTAGGGGTGTACCTCTCACCCATTCCTTTTTAGTAGTGCCAAAATGTCCTGTCCCTTTATTGGGAAGGGACATTCTAGCTAGGCTGGGAGCCACTATTTCCTTTGCTCCCCACATTCACCTAAATCCAGGCTCACCAGCAGTTCCTCTGCTCCTCCTAGCCAGGCAACCTATTAACACTACCATGTTATTTCCTTTACCAGCTTTTCAGGTAGATCCCTGAGTCTGGGACATCCAGAACCCCTCTGTTGCTAAACATCATTCTCCCATTGTCATCCAATTACTGCACTCTACCAGGTACATAACCCAAGTTCAATACCCCCTCTCTCTCCAGAGCCTCAGTGGACATAAGCTTCTTAATATCTATCACTGTTTCTTGCAAAATATGTCAGAAGTCTGACCCCAACTCAAAATATCATAGCACTTCTTGTCCTACCCATCAGGCTAGAGGTTCCATTTCTGGAACTGACTGGCAACTTGACTTTACCCACATGCTCACTGTCAGGCATGCCAAGTACCTCCTGGTCTTGGTAGACACCTCCTCAGGGTGAATAGAGGCATTTCCCACAACTAACAAAAGAGCTCAGACAGTCTCTGATCTCCTCCTCCAAGAGATCATCCCTCAGTTTGGTGTCCCAGCCTCTCTCCAATCAGACAATGGTCCTAAATTTACTTCCCAAGTCTCCCAAATCCTATCTAAGGCCCTAGACATCCCCTGGCATTTTGACATTCCTTACCACCCTCAATCTTCTGGTAAGGTAGAAAGAACTAATTGCTCTTTAAAAACCACTCTTGTTAAGCTGTCACAGGAACTTTACCTTGATTGGGTTAAACTCCTACCTCTGGCTCTTTTTAGGTTACTTGCTGTCCCAAAGAGTCCTCTCCTCATCTCTCCCTTGAACTCATTTATGGATGTCCAGTCCTAACTCCTGGTCTTTCACCTAAATGCTCTCCCCTCCCAAACCATCTACTTACGCCATTACTTTGCCACCTCCGTTCTCTCCTATGGAACTTTGCTGACCACCATCTACCTCAGCCATACACTGTCTCCTGTCCACTGCCTATCAACATTTGGAGACCAAGTCCTTCTATGCCCTCCAGGTCATTGGCCCTCACCTCTCTCTCTCAAATGTCAGGGCCCCTTTAAAGTAATTCTTGTGACCCCTACAGCTGCTAAACTCAAGGGACTCTCTCATTGGGTCCATCTGTCTCACCTCAAACCTTTCATTCCTCTACCTAAAAATGACTCTTCTTCATACACATCAATCTTAACAGGACAGAGCTCTGTTAAGCTCCAGAGGACAATGAGACCACTCACCTTGTCCCCAATGCCAGAAAATGAGACTCCACTCCGGCAGCCAAGCTTGACCTCATTGGATTAGACATCGGTTTCTCATCCTCCCCCTGCTGTTCATTTCTATCCAGGGAAGTCCGTATATCTGGAGATTTGAGGTTCAAGAAACCCCCACAGATAACAAACAGTCTTTCCAAATAGGGCTGGGAAACTGCTCCATAGCTGGATGCCAGGAACCAATCCAAATTGCTGTCATCCCGGTATCTGTAATCCCATCTAAATATTATGATCTCTATACTTGCTTTCTCCAAGATAACAGATTATTGTAGAAAATAGCCAGACAAATATGGGGGCTGCCCATATTGGTCTTGTCAGATGCATATGCTAGGATCATGGATCAATCATTTCTTCTGTCATCACCACAAGACACTCTTTTTCTACATACAAGACCCATGGGATTCCAGGTGGGACACAGGAGTTGTTGGTAAGCTCTATTGTAAAAATCAGCCCGGGTCCCCAGTAAGTACCATCCATATCCAGAGAAAATATGTCTCAATTGCCCCACCCTTGGATATCAGAAAAGCAGGGGAAATAATCAAACACTCGTCTGAGGTCCTTACCTCTTTGACATCACCCCTCATAAATGGCACTAACTTGTCATTTCGCCTTTAACTTCAGACCTTGACCTCGGCATACTAACTCCTTAATGTCACCAAACACCTGGACACTTTAAAGATTGCTGGTTATGTGTACCCCCTGGAACTAACTCACAATTATCACTTACAGTGTCTCAGGTGATACTTCCAAATCAATTCTTTGGCAGCTGTGGTGCTTCAGAACAGATGGGGACTAGATGTCCTGACAGCTAAAGAAGGTGGTCTTTGCCTTTTCCTCCAAGAAGAATACTGTTTCTACATCAACCAATCTGGGACAGTAAGAAATATAATCCAGGAGCTACAGTCAGACATAAAATATTTCAGGGTCCGTGAGACCTCCAGTTCTGGGATTTTTGAAAATCCCATATGGAAGTGGATACTCCCGTTTGTAACTCCTTTCTTAGTCATCTTTCTGGTGTTATTATTTGCTCCCTGCCTCATTAATCTTGTTTCTACATTTCTTCAACAACAAATACAAAAAAATTTCTAACCAAACTATTAATCAGCTCCTGTTACAGAATTACCAGCCGCTGCCCACAGATGAGCCACTGTCCACAGAGGAACATGATGCAAACATTTACCAAGTGGATCCTAATGGTGAAAGCAGGTACCTCCCATTGACAACACCCCTAGACAGCAGGAAGTAGCTTAAGAGACATGATGCCCTTGTTCCTTTTTCACCATTGGCTTCCCCTTCCCTTTTTCTTTCCTTCTCTTTGTAATATCAAAAAGGGAAGTATGTTAGCATCAGGGCCTCCAAAACCTGTGGCATTGCATGGGCGGGTCTCACAGACCTGTTGCTCGGGCAACAGCCACCATATTCCCAGAATTCATTGGACTCACCTCCCACCTTTACCTGCGGCCACTATGGCAGAACCCATATATATATATATATATATATATATATATATATATATATATATATATATATATATATGGAACATCCCTCCATCTCTCTCTCTCCCTCCTCTCATTCTGCTATTGCCCCCTCTCTCTCAATTAAACCTCTTACATATGGAACTGTTTGGGCCTAGTGTGGTATGTTGTGACATGACCCGCTGTTCTAACACATCAGAGACACTGAGAAGCTGTGTTCCAGAGATAGCCAAGGACATTCTGTAAAAACCAAGTTCTGGTGGTCAGAATGTTGAGACAGAACGACCAGGCCATTCTGACTAAGCTAAGTAAGGCCAAAACAAAAATAACTGGTGGTTGCAATGATGTTAAGGTCCATGAAAACAAGATTAGCAATTCTCAGAAGAACCCCCCAACCCCTCCCTGTGGTGAATTTCGAAAAAGACCACAAACTGTCACCCTGACCTTAGTGCCAACAATCCCCCTACCACCTAGTTACTCAGTCCCTTCCCAGAGACTTTTCAAGGCCAGGTACAGAGCTGGATAGGGAAGTTGGCTGACTAAGCCAAGAACAGGCCCCTGAGCAACCCAACCAATGCCTGATGATATCCTTTGTCCTGTGTTCCACCAACCAGAGTAAGCCAGCTAGCCTTGTTGTAGAAATCTGCCCTCTGTAAAGTATAAAAGATGTCTGCTTTCTGAGTTTGGGGTTGACCCCCTCCCCGTGAGGGTGGGCAACCCCATGTATTTGGATCAATAAACCTCATGTTATTGCAATGATCTATTGTCAATTTGTGTTCTCTGGGCTGAACCAAGTTTACTACAGATGGTGCATTGGCAGGGAAGGCCTAAAGCAGGCATTCCCCCAGATCCAAAATTGGAAAGGTGATTGGAGGTATGCTCGAGCAACTTTGTTATGCTTTCTATTTTATCAGTCTGTGTTACTTTCTGTTTCATGTTGTCTGCATTTCTGTTTTGTGTTGCCTGTGTCTGCTGTCTGTATCTGTAACCTGAGAGGCCTGGGTTTTGTGGGTTTCGGGAGAAACCTATCTGGGGTATCAAGAGAGACCTGACTGGGTGGTCACTGATGGGCCCATAGGGTCTCATGACTGTGATGGGCAGACATGCTAGGTCATCACAGGCCACATAACCTTGAGCATGCTCCAGGGTCAGGATTCAGGGGGATGTTCCAAGAATCCCATTGGAGGCAGCTAGGGTTCAGCTGCCATTCTGAGTCTGGTATTGACAGTATCAGGCATCTGTGGAAATCATGTGTTGGATGCTCTGTTTTGGTTTTGCTTGTCTTAGTCGCTTTCTGTGATATTGTTGTATAACCTGGTTTATCTGGCCCCTGCTGTGTACAAGAGTACCTAGCTTTTTTCAGCATGGTTGGCATGGACGAGCAACTCTGTGATCTGGCTTTGATGTATTTGTGTGTGCAGGAGCACCTGGTGTCTGTAATTGAACTGAGCTGTCTGTGTGGTAATTGTTTTATTCTGTGTTTCTTGGTATCTTGTTCTACACAATTTGTCTGTTGAAGTTAGAAAGAAAATAATGGCAGGCTCTGTGCACCTCAGAGTGGTTGTCTTTTCAGACCAGATGGCCACCCAAGGACTCCTTCTGTTTAGACAAGATGAGGAGGTTAATGCCAACATTTTCCTGCTGGGGGGACACCCAACCAGGTCCCCTATATTGTTGTCTGGGAGGACTTCATCCGGCTGCCCCCTTCATGGGTTCATCCTTTCATTTCACTTTCAGATCCAGATCTGTTGAGTTTGTGCTGTGAGAACTGAGATGAAAAAGACGACTTCCCCTCCTCCTATCCTCCTACTCTGCTCCTAGTAATGGAAGGAGCAACAGCTGCCCTGGAGCCCACAGCACCTTGGCTCTGTCAGTGCGGGCTCCCCAGGGGCCAAGTCAGGGTTGGCCAGAGAGCAGGGCCCAGCAGCTGGGACACAGAGTAGACAGGCAGGGACTCCTGAACAACCAAATAGGTTTTTACTAAATAAATTAATTGGGTTAAAATATTGTCTTTATTATCTGGTTCAAAAATTATTGAATTGGCATCTTGTAAAATGTGGTTTTGTTATTGAGTGAATATTATTGGATATTGAAGCCTTGAGAGGTATGCTTTGATTGCCATGAGGTGGGCACTGTTTAAATTTATGATTGTTGTTCTGTGTTTCATGTTAAAGAAAAAATATGGTTAAAACTTTGATTTAGCTTAACTTGTTTAAAGGCAGTCTCAATTTGCACAGCAAGAATTGATAAGCCACTGTGCTGTGGCTAGGAGTAAGTACATCTGAAAAAATGCTGATAGAGGCTGAGTGTCTGTACAAGTCGCTCTTACAGGGGACAGCAGGTCTTTGCTTGTAATATTGGTAATAGAAAATTAGCTTAATATTGGTAACTCAGGGTTGGAGTCATGTTAAGCAACAAAACATGACATGAGCCAACCCAGGAAAACAGGTCTTCATGATATTTCATGTAATTCTTACCCCTTATAATCTAGTGAAGCCAATGGTGAGGCCTGGGCCAGAGATAAGATTTAAAACAATGTCTTTTTGATGATGTATTAAAAGTTGCACTGTAATGCATTCATATGTAAAAATTGGTAATTGGCAGCTAAACTTTGTACTGGGACAGTAATGCTCTTGATACTGATTTTAAAAAAAGAATGAAAGGTTTAGAAAGCTTGGTTTTGTTTGTCAAAATTATAGTTATGCCTTAATATTACAAAAGCTAGAAGGCTTGCAAGATAAGTTGTTGAGAGATTTATTGCAAGTTGCTGAGGGGTTTAGTGCAAGACGTTGAAGGACAGAGAAGCTGAGGAAGAAAAGGAGGAAAGGAGACAGAAAGACAGGAGGCTAGAGAGCTAAAGAGGGATACAAGACAGGAAATACTGGCCACTGTGGTGAGAGAGGCTAGGGAGCCTCGAAAGTCTAGTGAGATGGTGCCTGGTGAAGGAAGAGAATTCCTGGCTAAAGATAGTGCGACTACTGCAAAGGGAAAAAGGCACTAGACAAGAAAATGCTTCAAAAACCCAAAGAGGAAAACTGAGGCTCAGCATTAACTGACCTCATGTATAAATTAGTACATGAAAGATAGAGATGCACTGAGAATGGAGACTGGCCTAACTTGAGGGAAAAAGCATGTTGCAGAAGGACTGTGGATATGTGAATGTAGAGAAGGCATAGTGAACGGGTAAAATGTTTGAAAGAGGGTTTTTGAGAATAGAGTCTAGTAAAGTGGAGACAAGTGGTGAGCAGTCTGGAGACAAATGGAAAAAAGAGTTAGTTTGCCTTGAAAATAAAAACTGAATAGAAAAATAAACCAAATTCTATCAAAACATGGTAGTAATGCTAAACTGCTAGAACCTTTGTCCCAAGAGAACGCAAACCTAGGAAGGAAACCTGGAACAGCAGAGTTGGTGCATGTGCAGTTGTCAGTTACTGAGCCTGGGGAGATGCCTTCCCTGCTGGTCCCTGGTCAAATGCACCCATCCAATGGTACACTCTTAGCATTAGCAAAATAAAAAATTTTATCTTGTCCTTTACAGCAGTTTTGGAGACTATCTTATTTGGAGACTTTGAGGTACTGGGAACCCAAATACTACCCAGATAGATTCCTTTGTATTTATGTTTAAAGGCTTTGTTATTGTGTTTTTGGGAAAAGGTGATTGAAGTATTTACACCTTCCAGAAAACTAGATCCCGAGAATCAAACAAAAATATATCTTAATGATACTGAAAGTTTGTCTTGAGATTCATATATTACAGAAATATACAGCCTTGGTGAATTTCCTCATCAGACATGCTAAACTGGCCTGCTTGAACTCCTGATGTCCTGGACTTCAGCTTGATCCAGTCAAAACACAGACATCAGAAGACTAATAAATTCTGTTTTTCCTCCCCCCTCCCATATCTCAATACCCCTGTTCAGCTTGAAGAAGTTATGAAGAGTCATTGACCCAGTTCCCTGGGCTTTGGGGCTGGAAGGTGTTGTTGATAGGTTGTTTTTTAGGAAATGTAAAATGGTCATATTTGGAACAAGGAGAAAATAGCCAGATTTAATTGTATAGCCATAATCTCATTTAATAGAAAGCCTTATAATTGTTACTAAGTTAAAGTCATATGTTCCTGTTTGGTACAGAAGTTATTTTGATACAAATCAAAGTTATTTTTGGTATAAATTTCTTCTATCTTAATTTGGAGAAAAATACCTTCTGATAATATTTACCTCATACTGAAAATGATTTGATTGGTACATAGATAATTTAAACTAGAAACATTGTGTGACTAAAATTTGTTCAGGTATTTGAGTATTTCTTTAAATATAGAGTTTATTTCCAGAAAGTTTGCTTTAACAGTTATATCATTAGTTTTGAGTTTTGTATTCCATGTTTGTAATAGTAACTGGTAAAAGTTGAGGCTTGTGTTATAAACTATTTACATCTTAAACTGGTATACAAGAAATGAGTAAATGCTTTTAAAATGAGAATTTTTTGGTAAGTTAGGTTCATGCTAGTGTTCTTATTGACTGAGGTGTAGCTAATACAATTCTGTTGTGCATATTTCAAGACCAAAGATGAAGTTTTCTGTATCCACTTAAGAAAATTCTGGTTTTAGTAAGAGTTGTCTATAGGCTAAGAAGTAATTCTTTTATTTCCCCTAGTAGACAGGGCTTAGACCCAATCCTTCTGTTACTGTTATTATATAGAGATCTGAGGGCTGGTGAGATGGCTCAGCAGGTAAGAGCACCGACTGTTCTTCCGAAGGTCCTGAGTTCAAATCCCAGCAACCACATGGTGACTCACAATCACCCATAATGAGATCTGACACCCTCTTCTGGTGTGTCTGAAGACAGCTATGGTGTACTTATTCATACTTGGGTGAGAGCCACTATTTTCTCTCCGGTGAGTTTCTAAGACCTGAGCAGCCATCCTGGAGGCACAGGCCCCATGAGTCCCAGGGGAGTTGCAGGGCAGTAGGGTCAGGATCCTCTCAGCTTTCAAGTGACAGAGGTGGATCATCTTCCTTCTCTGTCCCTTCCCTGCAAGTGGAGGAGGGCCTATCTCCAGGGAGCTCCTTAACCCAGAGACTCAGGAGAGAGCCACCATTTTCTCTCCGGTGAGTTTCTAAGACTGGAGCAACCAGCCAGGAGGCACGGGCCCCAAGAGTTGCAGGGGACTTTGCAGGGTGGCAGGGACAGGACAAGCTCTAGTCAGAGACACTAAGAATATCTAACACCAAAAATCAAGAGATGGCGAAAGGCAAATGCAAGAATCCTACCAACAGAAACCAAGACTACTTGGCTTCATCAGACAGAACCTAGTACTCCCACTGCAGCAAGTCCTGGATATCCCAAAACACTGGAAAAGCAAGAATTGGATCTAAAATCATATCTCACAATGCTGATAGAGGAACTGAAGGACATGAATAACTCCTTTAAAGAAATACAGGAGAAAACAGGTAAAGAGGTAGAAGCCCTTAAAGAGGAAACAAAAAAAATCCCATAAAGAATTACAGGAGTTCAGAAGTAAACAACTAGAAGCACTTAAAGAGCAAACTCAAAAATCCCTTAAGGAATTGCAGGAAAACACAAACAAACAGGTGAAGGAATTGAGTAAAACCATCCAGGACCTAAAATGTAACTCAAAACAATAAAGAAATCACAAGAAGAGACAACTCTGGAATTAGAAATCTTAGGAAAGAAATCAAGAAACATAGATGCAAGTATCACTAACAGAATACAAGAGATAGAAGAGAGAATCTCAGGAGTGGAAGATAACATAGACAACATTGACAGAACAGTCAAAGAAAATGCAAAAAGCAAAAAGACCCTAACCCAAAACATCCAAGAAATCCAGGACACAATGAGAAGACCAAATCTAAGGATAATAGGTATAGAAGAGAGTGAAGACTTCTAACTTAAAGGGCCAGTAAATATCTTCAACAAAATTATAGAAGAGAACTTCCCTAACCTAAAGAAAGAGATGCCTGCGATCACACAAGAAGCCTATAGAACCCCAAATCGACTAGACCAGAAAAGAAATTCATCCTGCCACATAATAGTCAAAGCACCAAATGCACAAAACAAAGAAAGAATACTAAAAGCAGTAAGGGAAAAAGGTCAACGAACATATAAAGGCAGGCCTATTGGAATTACACCAGACATCTCACCAGAGACTTACAAAAGCTAGAAGATCCTGGACAGATGTCATACAGACCCTAAGAGAACACAAATGCCAGCCCAGGCTACTATACCCAGCAAAACTCTCAATCACCATAGATGGAGAAAGCAAAGTATTCCATGACAAAACGAAATTGACACAATGTATTTCCACAAATCCAGCCCTTCAAAGAGTAATAAATGGAAAACTCCAACACAAGAAGGGGAACTACA
>NW_022196900.1:55859106-55859394 GCF_008632895.1 Mastomys coucha | reverse complement strand
GCAATTGGCAGATTCATCTGGAACAACAAAAGACCCAGGATACCCAAAAGTATTCTCAACAATAAAGGTATCTCTGGTGGAATCACAATCCTTAAGCTGTACTACAGAGCAATTGTGATAAAAACTGCATGGTATTGGTACAGTGACAAGCAGGTTGTTCAACGGAACAGAATTGAAGACCCAGAAATGAACCCACGTGCCTATGGTCACTTAATCTTTGCAAAGGAGCTGAAACCACCCAGTGGAAAAAAAGACAGCATTTTCAACAGATGGTGCTGGCTCAACTGG
>NW_022196900.1:55852709-55858042 GCF_008632895.1 Mastomys coucha | reverse complement strand
GTTATTAGCCCAGAAGTTTGGAATACAGGAAGAACAACCCACAAACCACAAGGAACTCAAGAAGACCAGACTATGCACATTTAATTCTTTCTTAAAAGGGGGAACCAAATACCCACGGAAGGAGTTGCAGAGATTAACTATAGAGCAAAGACTGAAGGAAGGGCAAGCCAGCCTAAATATAGCTATCTCCTGAGAGGCTCTGACAGTACCTGACTAATACAGATGTAGAGGCTCACTGCCATCCATGAACTGAGTACAGGGTCCTCAATGAAGGAGTTGGAGAAAGAACCCATGGAGCTGAGGGGTTTGCAGCCCCTTAAGACGAACAACAATATGAACTAACTAGTATACTCAGAGCTCCCAGGGTCTCAACCACGAACCATGGACTGCACATGGTGGGGTCTGATTGTTCTGGCAGCATGTGTGTATAGTAGAGTATTGCAAATAGGTCTGACTATTGTGATATGATTTTAACATTCCTACATGCCCTTATTATCTCAGTCATGCTGATCAGTTTATAAGGCACTATGCTTCCTAGTCCAGATAAGCCGTTTATCAGTCTGTGCTGTGAGGGTGACCCTAGACAGATGTTACCACTTGTAGCAGAATTTTCCTCTAATTATTGATTGGATAATAAGACAAGAAGCCAATCCCTGTGCGGAAAGAAGAGTGGGCCTTCTGGTCCAAGAGAGGAAGAGGAGACAGATGCAGGAGGAAGAAATGCCCCCCCCTTTTTTATGGTGAGTCAGGGAGCAAGAGGAGCATGATATAGACTGGGAACTGTTAGACCTGGTGGTGGATTCCACCACCTGAAGACTTACAACATAGAATAGTTGATGAGTTTAGGATGATAAATTCCATGCCCAGTGATTGTGTCATCTGTTGATTTTTATCTAAGATTGTCTGGTGTTTTCCATTTTCGACGACTCAGTTGAGCTGGAGAGAAAGAGCTTAGCCAGGGCAGAATTCAGCCAGGCTTTGGAACTGGAAGACTGATCAAAGGACCAAGCTGCTGGGGAGAGGTAACCGCAGTCTGCAGGCTGTGGGAACCTGGGCAGACCACTTGGGGATGGTCACTTGGGGTTGGGGTTAGGAAGACCCCCAATGTCATGTTGGTGCATAGCCAGTTTTAGTGTGTCTTGTTTTTTAAACTACACTCGAAAACTACTATTGTGTTGACCTATGTATTTAATCATCGTTTATCCTCAAAGTGGAGATTCTCTCTGCTTGTAAAATGGAGTTTCTCTGGTTAGAGCACCCTCTGATAACCTGTTGTTTTTCACAATATAGAGTAACCTAGTGTTTCACCCAGCCTACATTCAATATATTGAATATAATACATATAGAAATATGGGGGACTCACCCTGACCTATGGGATGCAATGAGAACTAGTACCCAGTATCATGTTATTATAAGGAACCTGAAACAATATTTGACTATTACTCCTAATGAACATTTCTCTTCAGTTCTTTCTTATTTTGTTTTATTTTTTGTTTGTTTTGTTTTGTGGTTTTGAGACAGGTTTTCTCTTTATAGGCTTGGCTATCCTGGATCGCACTCTGTAGACCAGGCTGGCCTCAAAATTGGAGATCTATCTGCCTCTGCCTCCATCCTGAGTGCTGGGATTAAAGGCGTGTGCCACCACTGCTAAGCTGTTTGCTTGATTTTCTAAGTAGTTAGAGGAGGTATGAGCCTTCGTCCCACTTTTGAACTATGCAAAAATCTTGTGGATGCTATTTCCAAGTATCCTTTCTTACTTGTTTTGCATGTTCTAATACTCCTTCTGTAGCTTGTATAAAATAGACTTTTCTATTCTAACCTGCTGTGTGAACACTATTCCCCTAGCATCTTGTCTACTTCTCTTGGAGGAAGATCCTTACATGTCCAAGAAATGTAGCAGGTAAGATGTTACATTGCCCCTCTCTTAGGACATCAAATGGCAATATGGAAACAACCCCCATTTCCTGTAGCATTCTGCTCCCTGAGCATATCTGGAGAGAATAATGTGAAATACTTAGTATGTTTATCTTTGTCTCTCTGCCCTGTCTTGAGCCATGAGCTATCTTGTAATAAAAGCTTCAAATTAGTCAATCTAGTGAAGGGCTCTAGAGTCCTCTGGTTTGGCTGAATGTCAAATTCTAATTCAATTCTTTTACACTGGTCACTTACAGGGCACATCAGTCTTCCCCTTTTCATTTCTTGCTGGTATGTGGGGTGTAAGCCCTTTGACAGAAAATGATAGTATTTTACCAGTTGTGGAGTATTAATCTCTCTATCACTCTCCTATAAACACATAGGCTTAGTGTGCTACACTCAAATTTAAAATTAGGAAGAAACTTTAAGGTCTTGGAAAAGAGAAGGAAAAGTGTACTCAAAATGCCTTTAGTATTTACAAAGTATGTCCATCCTGATATAATTGGAAGTCATGCACTATGGGAAAGTCTAGGATATGATAGACCCAAGACAAGGTCTAGCCTGGTGATTAAGTATCAAAGTTGGCTTCCTCTATTAGGAGCCAGCTCAGTCACAACAGGAAATTCTAGAGCTTTACTCCTGTAGTCTAGCCTTTGTCCTTTTGAGCTTACTCATACCCAATAATCCAGCCTTTGTTCTGAGCACCAAAAGGGAAGTTTAAGGTATGTGAGAATGAGGCACCCAGAGACAATGGGTCATGTGACTTCCTGAAGCCATTCAAACCTGTAGGCTTCTGTTTCCTTTCTCTAAAATGAGAATAGAAATCTTCCCATGTGATGGCCTGGGTAAGGTTGAGATGTATCAAAATTTGGTCATGTACCACAGTTAAGGATTCAGTAAGGAGCAAGACCATAACTGCTATCTTTCCATTGTACCTGTCTCATGGATTTCTTGGGGACCCATTAGAGATATTTTATATCTATTCACTTCAGTAGAACACCAAAAGTCCACATGATTTCTAGCTTTGTGAACCAGTTTAGTAGAGCTATTTATAGGAGCAGGTGTGATAAGATGACAGGAGTAACAATGGGAAATTCCCTGCTGTGTTTATAGGTGGCTATCTACTGAGTCTCCTCTCCATCTAGTGGTGGCTTGGTGCTTAAACAATTTTAGTAAGAAGCCTTGCTGCTCTGCTGAGCCTTTCTTCTCCCCCAATAAATTAATGCTCCTGGAATCCACCATTAAAGATATTATGCTGTATTTAAGCATGATCACAAATGCTGTGTTTCAGAACTACAATGGTCTTGTCATCCTAGAAGGGAAAATTATGAAGAACCATGCAATCCCAGAAGTCCTGGGGGGTCTCTTCTTTCTTCCACCCAAAAGAAATATTAGGTAGGACCCATCAGTTTTTCACTAATTTTAGTATAATAAATGTTCTTTTTAACACTCCTTCCTAGCACTCACTTTGTTCAATACAATTTTAAGTCAAATTGGCAAACATATCCATCACACTACAGACTTGTTTTCCTTGATTAATCCAGTTTTAGAATTGTAAGGTTCTCTCTTTTAGTGTCCATGGTTTCAATAAACGCTTATGTCTATGCCACGGGTTCCCTGTTTTATGACAACTACTTCCCATCTCTCCAATAGCAGTCTTTGCCTTCAAAAAAAATAAAACAAAATAAAAACAAACAAAAAAACAATATTAGTACTTGAACATTGAGCAGCTTCAGAAGGACCACACCAGGCCAAACAGTTCCATGTGAAGTTTATTGGGAGAGAATGGAGGAAAATTGGCAGGAGAAAGAGAAAGGGGGAAGAAAGGCGGTGGCTTTCTTTATATATGGATAATGACATAATCACAGGTAACGGTGGGAGGTGAGTCAAGTGGATTCTGGGAATATGGTGGCTGTTGCCTTGGCAACAGGTCTGCAGGTCCCACCTATGTGATGTCACAGGTTTCAGAGGTCCTGATACTAACAGTACTTTTCCTTTAATTTAAAGTATGTGTCCCATCTTCCTGGGTATTTGTCATTTCAGTGCCACTTCATGCCGCATTAATGTTCTAATCTGTCCCTCATTGGGATCTCTGATGACCTTGAAATGCATAAACCCATAGAATTATACTGAATCTCACACCTGTACATGCAATGGAGGGAAATATAGAATTTCCTTGATGGAAGCCAATCACAAACCACTATCAGAATTAAAACCTTCTGTCAGCATGCAGTTTCCATGTGCCCCTTATTCTTGGAACTTCAGAGAATCTATAATGCACTGGGAAAAAAAATCAGTTGGTGATAATACTTCATAGGAAGTGAGTGGCAGGTGATAAAGTTCTTGCTGTCCATGAAATACACAGCTGAATGTAGTAAATAGAGTTTACTGAGGACAATTTAAAAAGGCATCTGGGTATTGAAATGGACTCAGTTCCAAATAAAACCTGGACAAAGCCCTGGTTGTAGCCAGGGTGTGTTTGATAGTATCATTAGAAAATCATCAAAGTAGTTATTAATCCTTGTTTGAGTGGAGCTCCTGATTTTTCCTTGGAAAACTAGGAAAGCCCACCTACCCTCCTTCTCTCAACTCCACTCAAACAGAGAAAACTCTGAACCAAGGAATGGTGCTGAAAGGCCAGTCCCACATTTCTGGCAGCCTATGCAAAACATACCTTTCTCACATGGCCAGACTGCCCAAATGCCTGCCCAGGGCCTTAGCTTTTTAGCATACCTAGACATAGCTCCAGCTCCTGACTGTCATGTCAACACTGCCTCCCCAACCCCTAAGATCTATACAGCCTCTCTGTCCTAACCAGAGCATAGGACTTCCCTGGTTCACCTGAGCTTATGAATCCCTACCATCCTGCTGGACATACGTGGATACTCACAGACTACAGGCACTTGAATCACTGCCCCTAAAAGACAAATAAGAGAAAGTCTATAATTGGTAACATAAAATAATTTCTAAAACTCCAAATATTTAATAGAATTCTCTAGGAATTTTTCTAGCAGAATGTAAAATGAATAAAGGTTTACTAAAGAAAAAAGCACAAAACACTTGTAAAAAAAAAAAAAAAAGCAGCAGCCCTTACCCCACCCCTACCCTACCCCGAGCCCAGGGAAACAGAGCTCTTACTGGAGTGGAACAGAGGTGTGGTTTCATTAGTGAAGCTGCAGGGCCTTTCTAGAAACAGACAAAAAACCTAGGAAGTTTTCCTCACAATAAATCCTTCCCTATGAAGTTTTCTATGCAGTCAATAAAGGTGAGGGAAGGTGTCTAGAGCTCTGTATGCTTGAAAAATCTTGTCTCTTGCTTACTTTCTCCAGGGAAAACCATGGATGAGCTTCTTCCATGTTTTCTAAGGTGTCTTCTGCCCCTGAGATTCTCTCTTCTATCTCTTGCATTCTGTTGGTGAT
>NW_022196900.1:55830538-55851686 GCF_008632895.1 Mastomys coucha | reverse complement strand
TTGGTTCCTGCTTACCTCTGATCCTGGGTGTGTCAGAGCACCTGGGAGTGGAGCTTCCTCTGGGTGTCCTGGGACTGGCTGCAGAGCTTGCGCCCTAGGTCTGCTCTGGACCCCAGCCCAGACAGACTGGAAGGAACCCAAGTCACTGTGGTGGCGGAGTTCCTGTGTGCCTGGTCCCTCTGGTCCCAATTACTCCCAGTGTTGGGACAGATGTTGGTTACTGCTCGCCTCTGGTCCCGGGTGTGTCAGAGCGCCTGGGTTTGGAGCTTCCTCTGGGTGTTGTGGGACTGGCTGTGGAGCTGGAGCCCAAGGTCTACTCTCTGATCCTGGGTGTGTCCAAGTTCATTATTTTCCTGCTTAGCTTCCGAGATCAGATGAGATTGGGGGCATTCAGGTTGGTATGGCTGTAGACTATCCATGCATTCTTGTTCTCAAAGTTCAGCTCTGTCTTTCTTTGTATTGGTTTTGAAGCAGCACCTTTCACATTAGTCTCAAATAATATAAAATATCTTGGGGTATTTCTACCTAAGGAAGTAAAAGACATGTGTGATAAAAACTCCAATCTTTGAAAAGAATGTAGAATATAACAGAAGACAGAAAGGTCTCCCAATCTTGAGTATCAGTAGGTTTACTATAATAAAAATGTCCATTTTACTAAAAGCCATCTAGAGATTGAATGCGATCTCTAGCAACATTACCAAATTTCTTTATGGACCCTTAAAGGACAGTTTTCAACTGCATACAGAAAAACAAAAAACCCCAGATATCTAGAACAATCCTGAACAATAAAAGAACTTCCATGTCTCACCATTCTCAATTATAAGTTGTACTGAAGAGCTATAGTAATAAAAACTGCAAATAGTATTAGTCTAAAAACTGACATGTTGAACAATAGAATCGAATTGAAGGCCCAGACATTAATCTATACATATAATGGACACATGCTCTTTGGCAAAGAAGCCAGAAATATATACTGACAGAAGGGAAGCATCCTCAGCAAATGGTGCTGGTCAACCTTGACGTCACCTTGTAGACAAATGCAAATAGATTCACCCTTACCATCCTGCATAAAACTCAAGACCAAGTGGATCAAAAATTTCTACATAAAACCAGATATACTGTACCTGATAGAAGAGAAACTGGGGAATAGCCTTGAATGCATTGGCATAGGAGATGATTTTCTGAACACAACACTCGTAGCTCAGGAACTAAGATTAGTAATTGATAAATGGTGCCTCTTGAAACTGCAAAGATTTTGGAAGACAAACGATGACAGCAATAGGACAAAGTGGCAGCCTACAGAATGGGAAAAGATATTTGTCAACTCCACATCTGACAGAGGACAAAATTCCAAAATATCAAAAGAACTCAAGAAATTGCATTCTCTGATAAGTGGATATTAGCCTAGAAGATCAGAATACACAAAGTACAATCCACAAACTACAAGAAACTCAAGAAGGAAGACCAAAGTGTGCATACTTCGTTCCTTCTTAAAAAGGGGAACAAAATAACCATGGAAGGATTTTCAGAGACAAACTATGGATCAGAGACTGAAGGAAGGATAATCCAGATACTACTCCACCCATATTCAATCATCCCATAGTCAATCATCAAATCCAGACTCTATTGTGGATGTCAGCAAGTGCTGGCTGACAGGAGCCTGATATAGCTGTCTCCTGAGGGGCTTTGACAGTACCTGACTAATACAGAAGTAGAGACTCACAGCCATCCATTGGACTGAGTACAGGGTCCCCAATGAAGGAGCTAGAGTAAGGACCCAAGGAGCTGAAGTGTTTGCAGCCCCTTAGCACAAACAACAATATGAACTAACTAGTACCCTCAGAGCTCCCAGGGACTAAAACTCCAACCAAAGAGTACAAATGGGGGGGACTCATGGCTCTAGCAGCATGTGTATAGCAGAGGATAGCCAAGTCGGTCATCAATGGGAGGAGAGGACCTTGGCCCTGTGAAGGTTCTATGCCCCAGTGTAGGGGAATGCCAGGGCCAGGAAGTGGGAGAGGATGGGGTGGTGATCAAGGTTGGGGGGAGGGAACAGGGGATTGTTTTAGTTTTAGTTTTTGGTTTTTTTCTTATTTTTTCTTTTTCTTTTTTCTTTTGGAGGGGAACCTGGGAAAGGAGATATTGTAAATAAAGAAAACATCTAATTAAAAAAAAAGACCACAAATAATCCAATTTAAAAATCGAATACAGATCTAAACAGAATTTTCAATAGAAGAATCTCAAATGCCTGAGAAAAACTTAAAGAAATGATCTACATCCTTAGGTATCAGAAAAATGCAAATCAAAACTACTTTGAGATTTCATCTTATACTTATCAGAATGATTTAAATTAACAACATAAGTGACAGCTCATGCTAGTGAGAACATGGACCAAGGGGAACACTCCTTCATTTCTCATCAGAGTGTATACTTGTAAATCCACTATGAAAATCAAATTTCCACAGAAATCAATATTTCTGATTTTTCAGGAAGTTGAGAATCCATCTACCTCAAGACCTAGCTACACCACTCTTGCACACATACCCAAAGGACACTTAATCCTACAACAAGGACACTTGTTCATATTCATTGTAGTTCTAGTCATAATAGTCAGGAACTGGAAGCAACCTAGATATCACTCAACAACAACAACAAAAACAGATAAAGAACATGCGGTATATTTGCACAATGGAGTATTACTCATTTTAAAAAAGGCGTCATGAAATTTGTAGGCAAATGGATGGAAATAGAAAAAAACAATCCTGAATGAGGTAACCCAGACCCAGAAAGATAAATATGATATGTATTCACTTATTCGCAAGCTACAATCTGTAGACTCAGGGAAATTAGATAAGGAAGAGTTGCCTGTGGGGGACTCATGTATTTCCCTGAAAGAGAAAAACAGAATAAATGTTACAGCAGACTGGGGTAGGTGAGAACAGAAGTGGCACTAGCATCAGGCAAAGGGACAATTTGGTGGAAGGAGCAACTGTAGAAAGATGGAGTTGGGAGCATTTAAAGGGTGGAATGGAATCCTAATGCAATGAAAACTTCCTGGAATTGATGAAGTTGATCTTAATGAGGACTTAGAGTTATGGGAGATACAGACTCTAAATTGTCCATCTAATGTAGCCAGGCCAAGACTTCCAGCAGTGGGAGTGCATTTCATTCAGTGAAAGTGCTGGACAAAGGGGTTGGACATGGAAATCCCCAAATAACCTAGTCTGATGCTAAGATAAAGGGTAGCTCTCAGGAAACTGACAGTGGATCTCCCATTGCCAAGGACAGCATCCATACAACTCATTGAAAATGAAGAAGTCAAGCTGGAGCCTTCTCCCCTATGTTCTTGTCTCTTTGTTGCAGAAAGTTATTCATCACTCTATCAAAAAAGTACTTAGATACCAACCCAGCCACAAAATATTTGACCTACAGTCTGTTCTGCTTATAAGTTACATTGGAACACTTACGATAGCCGACAGCTAATATCTAATTTGACTTATGCCCCACTCCACAAGAAGGAACCCATATCTAACACTGCTTGGACAACCTAGCACCAGAGACTCGATAGCCTAGAAACCTAGGTCTGAAAAGATGTTCAATTAAATAACTCCTAATAATGCTTTGCTATACTTATAGATCAGTGCTTTATATGGTTATCGTTAGAGAAGCTTCCTCCGGCAGCAGATGGGAACAGATGTAGAGACCCACAGCCAGACATTATGTGGACTGAGTCTAAATGAGATGTCTTCACCAAATACCTACTCTCAGATCTCAGGGGATCCTGTAAATGAGGAAGCAAAAGAGGGTAAGAGTCAGAGGAAATGGAGGACACAAGGAGAGCAGGGTCTCTGAACCACCTAAGAAAGGTGCATTTGAGCACAAATTCTGAAGCAGCAAGCACAGGACTTGTGCGGGTCTTTGTCAGGGCCTCTGGACACAGATTTTAGCTATCAGCTTAGTATTCTGGGGGGACCCCTGAGTGAAAGAATGAGTGGGTCTCTGACTCTTATGTCTGTTTTGGGACTCTTTTCCTACTGTTGGGTTACAGCGTTCAACTTTGATATCCTAGTTTTTGTCTTGTTTTGTTATCTCTTAGAAACCTATTCTTTTCTGAGAGACAGAGTAGATTCAGAGGCAAGGGCTTGTTGGGAAAAACTTGGAAGAATAGAGGAAGGAGAAATTATCATCAGGACATATTGTATGAGAAAATAATCTGTTTTCAACAAAAGGAAAAAAAAAACAAAAAGGGTTGACAGAATACAAAGAAGCTAAGCTTTACTAATTTTCTCTTCCTGTTCTTCTGGCTCCCTCTTAAGGTCTTGGAAAGTTCGAAACTTCAATTTATCTTTTTTCCAATAAAAAATTTGCAAGCAGAATGTATATCTATATGTTTAGTGCCTATGCATATCTAGCTTGCTACATGGTTTAAGGATCTCCTGTATGTGACCCAGGGTAGAGAGTTGCATGCTGGAGACACAATGTGCTTGCAGGTTCCCATGGAAGAACTGTGAGAGAAAAAGTTGGAGATCATTATGGAAAATGAAACAAACCAGATGCAGAAGGACAAACACAGCTTGTTTTCTGCAGTACTAGCTTAGATCAAACTGTGGATGAGTAAATGTGGTCAGGATCTGGGACTAGAAATGGGACCATGAAAGAGAAGGAGCAAATCTTGAGGGGAAAATACATTGCCAAAATGCAGACAGGGATAATCTGGGGAACAGAAGAACCTACAACAGTAGTGTAGGGAATGAGTAGAAAGTCCCAAATATATATACATGTATATATTTGTGAAAATACATGGACATGAAAGTGCCCATTAATCATATCCATTAAATTACATACTAACCCTAAAAAGTTAATAGGGAGGGAAGAAGAACGCAAACTGATGATGGAAAGGTTACCTAGCATGCTCAAGGGCTTCAGTGTTCAGTTCTCTAACACTACAAAAGGGGGAAGGGGAGATTCAAGACCAGGGTATTCTTTCTGGGAAGAGTCTGTGGACTAATTCTCTTATTCACTATGAATAGCTTTGTCAAAGATGGTGAGCTCTTATAAAGAGGCCAGAGCGCTCCCTGGCATAAAGCCCAGAAACATTGGCTGAAACTCTTGTTCCTGTTTCTGAAAAGTACAGCCAATGGTGAATGATGTTTATAAAACAGGTCAGATACACATGATATTCTCTAGGTTACGCAAATCACAAGCCTGAGAACAGAGAGAAAGACTTTGTTTATGGGCAAGGTTCTTAGCTAGTCCATAAATGCTCAAGTGGATTCTTCCTGGAGTCCACCCCATTCCCACCCCCACAGGAATAGCCTCCAAAGGCTAAGACTTGGAACTTGGGAAGGGGCGTGGCTGAAAGCCTTGAGGTGGGGCAAAGGAGTTGTTTGCATCCTTGTAAAGACTGGGTAAAAGTGAAAGAGCTCTGGGGGACAAAGCTCTGTTAAGGCTTAGGGAGAAGATAAGCAAGTCAGGCGAAGAGGGTGACTTAAAGGTGAATAGAGCTGGGCGGAGGAGTCTGCAGGAGATGGGCTGGGCCCTGTAGGAACTAGGGGGCGGTTAACCACAAGCCTGGCTCAGTCCGAGAACTACAGGCAGTGGCCCTAAGGACCTCCCTTAGTTCAGATTTCAGATTCTCATTCCCCCAAGAGCTTGCTCCAGTATCAGCCATGCTTGCCGCAGCGGGCTCCCTAGTAGCCTTCATTTGTTCTGCGCTCCATCTCCGGATTTTGCTGCTGGCTGCTGTCACTTTTCTGTTCCTGGCTGATTTCTTCAAAAACCAGCGCCCCAAGAACTACCCGCCAGGGCCACAGCGCCTGCCCTTCGTGGGTTGCTTGTTCCATTTGGACCCCAAGCAGCCCCACCTATCACTTCAGCAGGTAGGAAAAGGCCACAGTGCCTGGATGCATCCTGGGACTGGATATTGGCACCAGCCTCTGGAGGAGCTAGCTGAAGGCTGATGCTGACAGCCCACTAGCCCATAGCTAAGGTGTACAGATTACAAACAGTTGCAGATTTTCTTGTTATCTGTCGATGAAAGACTCTCAGTGTGATTTTTATGGCCAGAAAACATACTGTCTCTGATTTTTAATTCTTTTAAAGTATGTCAATGTAGATTTGATGACATAATTTATCTTCATAAATGCTGCACTTAACGGTTTTAGATCCAGAAAACATAGTCTCTGATTTATGTAGTTACTTGGAATTTATGGCTTAATGCCATGTCTCACTAATCGTAGGTGTCTTACGTTTCTTTATTTGGAATATTCACCCTTTGAATCTTGTGGTACTTGTGGAAAGAAAACATTAACTTCAGTACCTAGTTTTAGAATATTGGTTCTCATCCTTTTTTATGTCTCTATTCTATAGCACAGTACATTGTGGTGACCCCCAAGAATAACTTTTTTTTTTTGCTACTTCATAATTGTTTTGATGGGTTCAGGAAACCATTGTGAAAGGGGTCATAGCTCACAGGTTGAGTACCACTGTCTTAGATGCTGTTTCTCCCTCAAGAATAAGCATAGGATCCAGATGGCACCCATTGCCAGTTAGGACTCCCTCAAAACAAATTTTCACTTATTCCTAGAACTTGTTTGTCAATATTGTAAATGAGTCAATAAACCTTTCTTGAAAAGCTTGAAACACTCATGGTCACGTTCATGAAAATAGAGTTAAAAGTTGATCCACCTTTCTATGTGTACATTACTTACATCTTCCAGAAGAAATGACATACAGTTATTGAGTCTGTCCTTAGTAGAGACACTGGATAGGCTTTGCTAGAGGTGAAATGAACTTAAAATAGGACTCTTGGTTAAAAAAATTTTAAAAGGCTGTATATAGGCTGTATTGTTATATATATATATATATATATATATATATATATATATATATATATATGATTCCAAGATGAAACCAAAACATTATATTTGTTTAAAATGGTTCATATAGGACTGGGGCTCTGTGACTAATTCTGTAGGGTATACTTACAAATGAGGATTGAAGCCTTTCTGTTTAAAACCACTGTTGGAGCTAGACATGACTTAGAAAAATAAAAGGTAGAAGTAGGATCTGCAAAAAGCCAACTCTTGAGTTTACATGGGGAAGAAACTTTGAAACTACTCATATAGAGTCATTCACCTCAATTTTCACAGACTTTCACATACCACATCATCATGGACATTCAGTTCTTTGATTCTCTGGTTCCCTCTTCTCCTTCCACCTGGACTCTCCATCTCTCACACTCATGCCTGCTTCATTAAACTCTGAAGTCATTGGATATCTCAAGGTCATGTCTTTTTCCTCAAATCTTACATAACGTCTGGAAATTCCCTCTGTCAGACAGCAGCTTTGCCTTCCTGACTACATTCGTTTACTTACAACTTGTTTGCCTTTTTGGGAAGTTGGAAAATGTTCATTATGATGAGGAGTTAGAAAGTTGATATGATAAGACATAAAAACTACCAGTCCATTACTCAGTGAGTACCATCCATGACCAGAGACTTACCCTGTTCCTTCCTTCTCATCAACACAAATTTGTGGCTCACACTCTTTGCTTGCTCATTTCTCAACAAGGTGGAGGGTGGCTGGGATGCTTTAATGAGAAAACAGGGTGACTTTCCCATTTCTACTTTCATTCTTCCTTAAAGAATCCAATGTGGGAGAGATAATTATTTACCTTTCATAGCTAGGTTCTAAGTTTTAAAAGACAGAGCAATTTCCTGAAGAGTCTACAGGCAGTGAAGTACAGAACTAACATGCTCATGTAACTCCAGAGGTACAGGGAAGTCTCCACCCCCAGCATCTTCCCTTTATTGCACTTTCCACATCTAGCTGGGTATGAAGAGAGCACAGCCTCTTCTGGGTAAATAGATAGTTTGATTTATTAATAATTTCATAATTTAATGTTTGCTACAGAAAAACTTTAAAGATAGACTTTCAGCCTTTGGGAAGATTATAATCATAATTCTCTGGCCTTCACTGATTCCTCCAGGATCCTTCCGAATACAAATGTTGATTTAAAACACTTATGATCTCATAACTTAGTCTAGGAACACATTAGTGCTGATTTAATTCATATTGGCTGAACACATGAATTAAATTTTTGGAGAAAATTATCATAGTAGAGGGAGAAGTAAAAAGCAGAGATGAGAGGAAACATTTCCATCACAACAAAATGTGTATGCCATCTGCATACACAAATGTACATCACTCAGAATTAGTTACATTAGTTACACAGGAATCTTCTATACATAGAAGATGTTTGTGGGCATTATTCTCTGGCTAAAGAGGGATGTTTATAAAACTACATGTATACTGACCTTCCTTGACCTTTGGGCTTTCATATAAACTGTATTTTTGCCTTCATTAGAATTCAGGATGCCTCAGAATAGAGAATTTGTCTATTTGTTGCTACACATATCCTCATGTCTTCTCCTAGGGACATAGGGTAGCTGCATACCTAATTCAGATTTGCTGAATTCATTGAGATTTTCTATAAGGAAATTTGTATTCACACCAGCCTGTTATATTATTGGCCAGAAGGCTAAAGACCTCAAATGCTATCACTTTAGTGATTAGTATAGGGAAGTGTGTATCAAAATTGAGCTTAATGCATTATGAGTAAAAATTTCTCAACATTTCTATAGAGGAAGATGCTTGCTTTCCTCTCCTCCCACACAGTCCTCACAGACATCTCAGTATTAGTCTCATTAGCTCCACACATGGCTGCCATATCTGGACACAGACATGGGCTCAATTGTGACTACTGTAATATTTTTCAGTTTGTGAAGAAATATGGGAATATGATAAGCCTGGATTTTGCTAACATTCCTTCAGTGGTTATAACTGGCATGCCCTTAATCAAAGAAGTCTTTACTCAAATGGAGCACAATTTTCTGAATCGCCCGGTCACTCTTCTCCGAAAACATCTCTTTAATAAAAATGGTAAGTTTCTTGATCAATATGTGGTGTGTTTTAAAATTTTGGTGACATAGTAAAGTTTCTTGTCTATAACTTGGCAACATTCCTATAAACCACCTGTTATCTGTAAAGGAAGCAGGATGCCATACTTCCTGAATGAAAACTCCCATAGGAGGACTTACACTGTCTCTCTTCTAGATTTGGGGGAAACCATGTGACGTGTCCTGAACACCAACTCTTGATGCTTTGGTAGTAAGTCCAGCCAGCCATACTGTGTTCTCATTTCCCTTTTCCCACTCCAACTTTCTGCCACAGAAAAATAGATGAGTCATCTTCTTCCCGATGTTATTCTTCTTGTTTAAACTCCTCATACTCCATCAATAAAGTGATAGCATTAGGGGTCTTTAGCCTTCTGGCCAATAATATAACAGGCTGGTGTGAATACTTATTTTCATTTAAAAATAATCAGAATGCCGATATCAGACTTCAAGTGTATTAACCTATTTTGGGAGGACAGTTATAAGAATTTGAGGATTTCTCTGAAAGTTACAAAACTGATGAAAGCTTGGCAGCTTTGCAGGTGAGAGGGTAGTGGTGGATGCTGAATACACCAGAGTGATCTTCCTCCTTGCCTCTAGACTGTGTGTGGGATACTCATCCTTCTTACATTCTTGAGTCATTTATCCATTCTTTGCTGTATATTTTGGCTAGAATATTGTCCATAAAACTTTCTTACATTATGTGTCTTGTCTTATCCATGAGTGTATACCTATTATTCAACTTAACATGTTTAGTAGTGAATTATTTAACTGCTCTGAACAGATCATGTACACAGTACCCTCACTCTCACCCCTGCAAGATCTCTCTGGATTCTCAAATAAAAGATACACACATGCAGAGGTATTTTTAATAGGCCTTCCTAGCTCAATAGCTGGTCACTTCTAAACCTCCCCTTTACTTGCACACACTCCCCTCTAGTATTCCTGGCTTAACACCTTCTAAATCTGTATTTTATCTTTGCTGCCCTGTTACCTTCTGGGCAGCACTCCCCATAGGGCCGCATTCTTTTTCCACCTACATTGTTGGATGATTTTTCTCATGCAGTTCTTAAATCTGATCTCTCTTACTCCAAGTCATGACAATTCTCCTCTTCTCCCCTTCTCCCTCTGTCCCTTTCTAGCACAATAAGAAATCCTTCCCCTGCACCCCCAGTCTCCCTGCCCAGTCATTTGTTGTAAGGCAATTCTTTATTCCCAATCAAAGCCAGCTGGGGCAGGGACCCTGAGGTCTAGAAGCACAGCTTTTGAGAGCTGAATTAAGACAAAGCATTAGAACCTATTCCCAACAAACATTAACTTCTAGACTTGTGTGATCAGAATATGGACTTCAGAGCTGGAGAAACTGAAATGTGAATAAAGCTGCTATCTACTAACTATATTTTATCCCTGTGTCTCAGCTTTTGCATCAGGTAGAATGGTCCTACATTAATTGTTAATAAGCACATAGATATTCTGAAAGTACTAAATCACATAATATACAAGGAATGCTAAATGAATGCTATTGTAAGTAACCAGTAATATTGTTTCCCTTGCTTTGGGGTTGTCTCTTTAGATAGCTGCCAAGTGCCTTATTGACCCTTCATTGCATCATATACATGTACATCCAGTTCATCAGAAAATTTTAAATGAGAATCACAATGCCGTAATGTGGAATCTTTTCTTTCCAGGATTGATCTTCTCCAGTGGCCAGACATGGAAGGAACAAAGAAGGTTTACCCTAATGACATTGAGGAACTTTGGACTAGGAAAGAAGAGCTTAGAGCAGCGAATTCAAGAGGAGGCTCACCACCTTATGGAAGCCATAAGAGATGAGGGAGGTGGGCATTTTGCAGTGCAGGTGAAGGGGGTTGTGGCCTTATGTTTGCTGGACAGATTCTCATTATGTGCCTAAGTGTTTATCCTGGGCCTGCTCTAGGCTAGGCACTGAAGACTGAAGAGTGAACTTATAACTATGATTTTGAACTAGAGGACTGTAGTCTAGCAAATAAAGTGGATTATTAATTACTTTGCTGACTTTAAGTCCTGGTCACCAATCTGACTTTCCAGCCATTGACAGAAACCTTGGTTCATGCCAGCCCTGTGAGTGTGCTGTGGCCAGAGGGCATCCATTATTTCATTCTCTGCATTCTCCAGCATTTATGTGGGGGAAGGGGCAGCTGAGAGATTGTTTTCTTTATAGACAATACAGACATAAATATCTTTAATTGGTCCAACTTTCCCTTTTCCCACCTCCAGGACAGCCTTTTGACCCTCACTTCAATATCAACAATGCAGTTTCCAATATCATTTGCTCTATTACCTTTGGGGAGCGCTTTGAGTACTATGACAGCCAGTTTCAGGAAATGCTGAAGCTACTGGATGAGGCCATGTGTTTGGAGTCATCATTGATGTGCCAAGTAAGCACTCTAATATCTCAGGAAGGACATTAGAATGGGACAATTTCAAATGAACAGGCTCATCTTTTGATATATTAGAGCTTCTGCAGTTAAGATATTGTCATAAAAATGTGTTTAATACAAATGTATACAGATATCTGCATTGATTTCAATGTTTTGATAATATGCAAAATTTGTACATGAAAATAATATTTCTAATATTTAAACAAAGTACCAGCATTTGGAGGATGACCATTTATGTGTGAATGTTATTGATGTTGTTGAAAAGTAGCCCTAGTTCTAGCTAAAGGTTTTTGACATTTCCCTGTGTATGCTGTTTTTTGTTAACTGAGACTAGGATTGGCAAAATGTGTGACTTTTCTGGAAACAATCCTTTCTCGATATTTGGGTTTTTGATTTGATTCCAGACTTGTGATGGTGTTAATAATGTGGCAATGTATATTCTGGCATGAGTGTTCACCTGAACCTAGTCACTCATTTGTCTTGAATTTGCATCAGCACATAAAAAAAAATAACTAAAAGTTCAAAAGTGGTTCCTATTTTTATTTCAAATTAATACTTCATGTTGTGAATCTTGTAATATTACAACATAACATTTGGTCTTCAAACTTCACCCCCAGCTGAGGAAGCCTATGTCCAAATTCTTGTCCCTTCAATCTTTAGAATCTTCTAAACATTCCATACAGATTACTGGTCTTTCAGTCATATTCCTATATGTGTAAGACAGTTTTAAACGAAAACTAACTTCTAAGGTTACCCATATATGTTTCCTAGAAGTTGTGTTGCTACCTTGGAATAAATATATATGAGGTAACATACACATTTATATGTGTTTGAATTATGTGTTCTCAATGGACTATTTGTCCCTGTATCAATTACATGCCATTTTAAAAATTTTTAAACTGTTTCAGTTTTAAAAAGTACCTTAACTTTGAAAATTGAAAGATCATGTAACTGTAGAAAAAAATATAATTATGACCACTGTGCACATATGAATATGCTCCAACAAGGGTCAGCAGACATCCAGTCACATATCACTTATATACATGTCCTACTACTACTGCCTCTGACCTGGAGTTATGGAGCGAATTCCCAATGTCTCTATTATATCTAATAATGTGCTCATTATTCCATCTAATGGGCTAAAATTGCCTTCTAAAATAGAAGAGTTATCTCTTGAACAATGGAGCTCTGTCAACATTATAGTTTTATGATGGCTTTCATTTACATTAATTAAATAACAATGGGTGTCATCATGATATCTTCGTACGTGTGCCAGTATTATTTTACTTACAGTTTCATCTCAGCAAACCAGCTGGCTTCCATTTTTCCCCAGTTTGCTTTTTTATCAAGTGCACATGGATTCTATTTTCACCCTACTTAGTCTCCAGATCTCCTTTCTAACTTCTTGACTTGTAAATTCAGAGATCTTTTTGTTCAACAATAGTGAAAGACAGCATGCATTTAACCTGCTGACCTCAGACTCAGAGCTACTGGACTCCAGGGCCTTACTCAGCTGCTGACCTCAGACTCAGAGCTACTGGACTCCAGGGCCTTACTCAGTTGAGGAGCTTTGTTCCTGTGCACTGAGGGGAGGGAGTCTCCCTATCCACTTCCCAGCCTGATTCTGGTTCTTGCTGTAATCCACACTTAGGCCTACTAGTATTAGGTCCCTCTTCTGTCCATAACTATCTCTCTGGGCCTACTCTTACCCAAAGGCTGCAGTGAGAGACAATTCTGAAATTCTCTGACCGGTGAATCCTCCATAATTTCAGGAGGCCTCTGAGTGGTTCACTTTTTAGCCATGGATTCTCTGTCGAATTGTCAACCAGCTGTTCCACTTCAACTTGTATATCATGACAAAATGGGCTTTTCTCCTCCACTGACCCATTAACAAAAGGAATCAGTATGATCATCAGCTTCACTTACAGGGGTTCTGGGCTCCTCCTGTAGGTAAGGCTGCCAGCTTTCAGCTGCCAGGTCCTTAGAAGAGGCTTTTGAGTGCCTGCCCCCTGGCCCCCCCCCGACCCCCTGCCAAGGGAACTCCCTGGCTCCAGAGTGTCCTGCTTGTTCATCTTTTCCAGGATCCTGTCACTCCTTCCATCCATTCCCCAAGCTTTTTATCTATTTTCCTGTGGGATAAAGTCTGCTCTCCTTATCCTGTCTGTCTTTGTTACTGGCTCCCAGGAGCAACTTGTAGCACACCAAATTACCCAGAACTCCAACTTTATAATTTTTCACAATACATTTGGACACACATAAGCTTAATGTTCTCTCTTCTTAATTAGGAGTGTTTGTTTTGTCTAATACTCTTTTCCTCATTCAAGATATTTCATCTGCTATGCATGGGCTGCATGCACTCAGTTTCACTCAATCGATGCTGAAAAGGATAGGAAAGACTAACCCCCACTGGTTTCCTTCAGTCTTCATCTGGAAATCACTTTCTGCATTTCATTTTTAAACTCTCACGTGCTTCTGTTTTGGAAGTTTCCTTTTAAACCAACACCTATTGGCTATAAATGCTGTACCAGATTTGGTAATTGTTCCCTTTTTATGGGAACACTTATTTCCATTTATTGGAAATAATGGAGTATGAGGGAACTAGAGACACCGATTGGCAATTAAAAGTACAGGCTGATTTTGAAGAACTCCCAAATTTGGTCCCCAACACTCAGGTTGGATGGCCACAGCATATGTGACTCCAAGGAACCCAATATTTCTGGCTTCAGTAGGCACCTGAACTCATGAATTAATTGTGCCCCTTACACAGAATTAAAAATAAAATACATATATTTAAATTATTAAATTGTGAGGACTAATTTGGAATTATTTTATAGTTTAAAATTCTCTGAGTTTTCTCATGTTTTAACTTATTAAATGTTCTCATTTAACATTCCCAGGTATAAATTGAAAGGAATTTTAAAATTTTATATTACTTTAGTCCTGGCCTTAAAATTTGATCATTTTAGGAGCTAGAGATATGGCCTAAGCAGTTATGAGTATTAGTTGGTCTTGCATAGGACCACAGTTCCATCCCCAGCACCTGAACAATGACTTACAACAATCTACAAATTAAGTTTAAGGGGCTCCAGTACTCTCTTCTGACTTCTGCAGGCACCAGAATCATGAAAAACATAAAAGAAAATAAATTAATCTAAATAAAATTGACAGTCTTAAACATCCAGTATCTGAGATAATTATTTTATTCCTCTCTAAAATAATGTAAGATCTTTAGAAACCAGTTCTGCGGTGTTATCTACCTTACTATCCTCATGGCTCCTATTTTATTAAGAATATATACAATTAATTGGTTTTTATGTTCTCTTTTAATCACCCAGTGTTATAATTGGAACCTCTTCCTCAATTCAATTCAGGGTGTTAAAGTCCTTTGATGGTAAAATTGAAATGTCTGTGGAGTGTGGGGCTATAGAGAAAATGAAACAGGAGTCAAGATGGCTCTACTATTCCACCATAAGACACAAAGGAAAAGACAACACTGTTGTGAAATGTGTCACCATATGTCTCTGTGACTGTCTTATTTTTCCCAATCAGCTTTACAATATCTTTCCAAGGATACTTCAGTATCTTCCTGGATCACACCAAACATTTTTCAGAAACTGGAGAAAACTGCAATTGTTTGTTTCTGATATTATTAACAATCACCGGAGAGACTGGGATCCAGATGAGCCAAGAGACTTCATTGATGCTTTCCTCAAGGAAATGGCAAAGGTGAGGAAGATACCTGCTGTGTTGTCTTCTGCTTGCAGAAGCAGCAGCAGTTTAATGGTTTACAGTTGATCCTACATGTTTCCCCGAGCTTATTGGTTTGACATGACACAGTTGTGTTCCATCACAGTATTGCATGATCCTTGTATGGCTGGTGGCCAGGAAAGCTTTGTATGGAGGTAGTAAGAACTCAGTTCTGACTCTACAGGACATAGATCCCTTTTGCTATGTCTCTTTCCTTCATCTTCAATACCAAGACTGTAGCATCTATTTCTCCCTGATCACTGCTTCCATCTTTATATTTCATCTCTTTGATTCTGAACCTTGAGCTCCCTCTTATAAGAATAATTCACTATACTCTGTTTTTGAAAGTTATTTACACATACAAGGTTTATTAAGAAGCATCAAGCAATGTGCAGAGAAATGAATACATGTGCAACTAGGGATAATTGCATAGCACACTACAAGGAAGTTAGATGCAAAGGATACGGTACTTATAAGGTGTATGGTGGCATTTATTTAGGATTATTAGGGTCATTAAAAACAGAGTTCTAAAAGGAGATATCATTTGAAATGTAAATAAAGAAAATATCTAATAAAAAATAAATAAACATATAAAAATAGCGTTCTAAGCCATTTGTTGGGAGACCATGATAATGCCAGATCCTATCTTTATATGTCTCTCTCTTAGCCTTTATCCATGTGTGAATGAGCTGTGTCATAAATGAAAGTTCCAATTAAGCTTCAGAGTCCAATTTTGTTATGAGTTGGTCTAGGGACAGTTACTGACTGTCACACACTACTGTAAGACAAAACAAAATACAGCTGAAGGCTGAAGTTTAACTTTAATGTTTACAAGAGGCCCTCTAACTCTCATAAAAACCTTCCAGTAATACAAAAGAGGCTAGACAGTGGCCAGTTTGCTGTGGTTGATACATTTGCATCATTATGACAATACCTGGCAAAAACAACACAAAAGAGATTTATTTTGGCTCATAGTGTCAGGAAGTTGGGTCCATCACTGCAAAGAAGGAATGCCAGAGAAGCTATGCTTAAAGTAGCAAAAAGCCTATGGTCTGGCCACATAATGATACATTCAGAAGCAGGGACCAAGGCAAGATCGGGGGCCTGGATATAACTTTCAGAGTCCTGCTCTTAGTGCCTGGATACATCCAGCTATAGACTAATCCCCAATATTATAGAACCTCCAAAAATACATCAGATGACTAGAAACCAAGAATTGAAAACATGAGCCTGCAGTAACTCTGAAATTTCATTATAGCTCCAAATCACATCACAAAATATACAGCCTCAATCTCACAAGACCTCTTACTGGTACATATCACTGGATCAGTGGTGTAAGCAGGGAGGAATGGGTTCCTTCTCTGACCAAAGACAGAATAGTAATTTTTTCATCCCCTCTTTTATTTCACTTGCCTTGTATAATATAGATAAAAGCAACATTGTAATTTTTTCTTCAGAGGAAGAGACAAATAATTATTTGTCACACACAGGTATTAGATCATCAGTATTAAGAGCAATTGTAATATATGTATATGTCTAGAGGAAGCTGGAAAAGATGATGTTATATCATAAAAAAAAATAACTGATGGAATCAGAAAAATCTTACCTTGAAAAGATTACTAATCAGATCAGAGAAGCAGTGAACAAAGAGAGTTAATTTGATTCTTTCTGGTATCAACAAAATCATTTGTTGAGTCTTGACTATGTACCTGTGGTATCTCACATAATTGACAATGGTATGTCAGGGTATGTTTTTAATTTTCATTTTTCAAACTGATGAAAAGAAATGTTGAGTGAGTACCCTAGGCTATGTATTGACTTAGTGATGTGGCTGATACTAGAAGACAAATATAATTTTTCTATCCCATTTTCTTATCATTGGACAAAGGTTTTTATAAAGTTTAATCAGAAGAAAGTAGTTGCAGTGATTTTCATCCACCCAAGAGCCATAATGCTTTGGCCAGCTGCAGCACTTGGGATAGGAAAGTGCTTCATGAGGCAGTCAAATGGAATATCACTTTATATGAATTTTTCAATTTAAAAACCTCTGAATAAACAAACACACAGTGTCTTTTGTAGTACCCAGACAAGACTACTACAAGTTTCAATGAAGAAAACCTCATCTGCAGCACTCTGGACCTCTTCTTTGCTGGAACCGAGACAACATCCACAACACTGCGCTGGGCTCTGCTCTGCATGGCCCTCTACCCAGAAGTCCAAGGTGAGTGTGGTGACTGCACCTGACAGGGTAGAATGATGCTTCTGGAATCTGTGGTTAAGATGGGACCAGAAGATGGGAGAGTTCCTGGGAGGGAATGTGCACTTGGAAAGGGACACATTCTCCACATGTTCTGTTAGGAATGTGATGGGTTCACCTCACAAAGAATTGAGCCTAGAACAAAGCAAAGAAGGAAAGTGACACTATGGTAGGTTCCAGCAAAGAATGACTTCATCCTAAGAGCGTCCACAGATCCCCTCCTTCCTTTTGAGCAACACATTCCTATTTGCCCTGGATATTGTGCAAATGCCCTAGTCTGGTTTCTGGAGTCATGGGATATTCTCCCCTCTGTCTATCCTCAACCCCACCCACCCTGCCTGGTAGCATTTCTGTGTTTCATGTCCTATCTTGTTGCTGTCTTATTCTTGCATCTAAGTCATGACAATGGATCTTCCATCTACCAAAAACGGACTGTTCCAATTCCTGACAAATCTAGAAGGATATTGCAAGACTGTACCTGTTTAAGGTGTCTCATATTTCTCCAGGAATTTATTGATTAAGGAACTGTTGTCACTTTCTTCCTCTAGAGATGAACAATGCTCCTCCATCACTGAGCTTTATACATTATTTTATTGTCTTTCCATAATCTGTTGTCCATGACAAAGAATGATCTGTCTCATAATTTCTCTTCCTCTACATTCTAGAAGAGTTTAGAACTGGTGCTGGTTAGAACCAGTTTTTTTTCCATGAAATATTTTGTTTTTCAAATTGTAGCTCACAGTTTATTTATTTACAAAGTCAATTTAGTCCATTTTGAAAGCCAAAAAGATTAAGAGTTCTGCCAATATGATGAAGTCAAATTTGTCCATAATTTTTATTTTATCTTTGGGTGAGAGACTCTCTGTGCATGAATGTATGTATATCTGTGCATCTGCATGTTGAGGCCACAAACCAAATTCTTCAGAAGCGTAGTTCACTTATTTTTTAATAAGGTAAGTTATCTCATTGGTCTGGAATTCAGAAATAACCACTGAGCCCCAGGGGTTCACTTGTCTCTGCATCTCCAGCATATTAGACCTACAAACTTTTGCCATCACATCTGACTTTTTTATATGAATTCTAGGTAGCAAACTTAGGTCTTCATGCTTGCAAAGGAAACATTTTACCAACTGAGCTATCTCCCCAGGGTAAACTTTATTTCTTTATGAATGTGAAATGTTCACTTAATGTGTATCTATTTTTACCTATATGCATTTTGAATTACCATTTAAGATATATTTTTTTCTTAATATTACACTTAACTTTTTGGCTACATTTATAGGGATGTGGGAGAATACCATGGCATAAATGTGGTAGTCATAGGACAACTTGTAGGAATCAGTTGTCTCTTTCACCATGTAAATCCTAAGGTTTAATTCAGATCAATGGATAGTTCAACACTGTCAGCCATCTAGCTGTCCTACGACTTGAATTTTTTTTAAATTTAAAATTGACTCACTTGCATTATAGATTTGACTCCTGAAAATAAGACTTCAAGCATATTAATAGATTTAAATAATATAAGTACAACCATGTTCAATTTATAACCATGTACAGTAGTCAAGAGATGGTAAAAACCAGAGCAACCAAGTGCCATGAATAAATAAAGTATGGAATATACATGAGATCAAAAAAAATTTAGTCAGTGATAAGAAACTCTTTAATTTTTTTATTTACTTTATGTTATGTCTAAGAGTACTTTGCCTGTGTATGTATACTATGTGATTGTCTTGTGTAGGGCAGTGGTCTGTTAAGGCAACCTAGGCCCAGTCGAGTAGTAGGTCTGAACACTGGGGACCCAGTTGGCAATATCTTTGCCTGCAAGGGATGGAATGTGTTCAACCTGAATTCCTGAGTCTTTGGCCCCTGTTTCAGTCACAACCTCTCATAGCTGCCCCCGTAGTAGATATATGCTCTATCAGGTAGATAATGTCCCAAGCACCCAGCACTCTAGCTGGACCCTATCCCCAGTCACTTGACCACAGCCAAGCATGCCCCACCTCACAGACATATAGCCAAGCCTCACATAATATATGGGGTGGTTCACCCCCTCCCCTCTCTGTTGCTTTTTGTTCTTCTCTTGCCCTCTTTCCTCTCTTGCTTTCTTCCTCTCTCTCTTGCTCTTTATTCTCTTCTCTTGCCTTCTTCTTCTCTCTCTTTCATTTGTTCTCTCTTGCTTCTTGCTCTCTTGCTTTCTTTCTTTCCTTTCTCTCTCTCCTTCTCTTCTCACCTCCTTCCTATCCTTTCTTTCTCTCTACATGGACAGCCTATTTTCTCTTTCCTATAATAAAAGATCTCATTCATGCATTGTCTCCTTTTAACTAGAGCACCATGGAGCTCCAAGCCCCAGCAGCAATGAGACTCAGGCATCAGTGGCAGAGAGCCCCAGCCATTGGCAGCAGTGGAGAGACAAATGCTCCACAGTCTTGTACCTACAGTAGTAAAAACAAAAAGCATCAGAATCCCTGGAACCTGAATTACAGATGGCTGATAGCCACTATATGTGTGTAGGAACCAAGCACAGGTCTTCTGCAGGAGCAACAAGTGATTTTAACCACTGAGCCACCTTCCAGCACCAGAAAATAAATTCCGACCCTGAATTAATTCAGGACACTATGCTAAGTTAAAGAATATAATCTGAAAACTATAAATACTCAACTACCTAACTGAAAAAATAGTAAAATAGTATACCACACAGAAGGGAGAATGCAGAGAGAGGGAAAATAATATTTGAAGCATGGACATAGAATTTTTTGCAAGATGAAGCTCCAGCAATAACAGGTACAACAATACGAACATATTAAAGGCTAGTAAATTATTCATGTAAAAATGATTAGATCTTTGATTGGTGGCCCACACCATTAATCTCAACACTTGACAGATTTGAAACTGATGTGTTAAGGGTTCAAGGTGAGCCTGGCCATGTAGGTAGAATGCTGCCTCAAAAGTCATCATAGTAAGCACAATAAATTTCTTATTTTGTATGAAATCAATTTTCATAAGTAGAGAAATAGTGAAGGGCTTACAGTTCCAAATTCATTTAAAATGAAATTTATAGCCAGACAATCAAATAAATTAGTTCAACCTCTCTTACTCTTGAGAAAGAGGAGTCACTTTGACAGACAGCTATTATCAATCACTATTATTATTATTAGCTATAAATCAATCACTATTATTATTAAAAGTTAGTGTAAATCTCAAAACACCCTCAAGATAAAGCAGACTTATTCTTACTAATCATAGCAGAAAACTGAAGCTCAAAGATTGTAGCATCTTCTCCAAGACATGTCCAGCAACAGACTGCTGTCCACAGTCCACACAGATATATCTCCTATAATATTGGACTTTACAGATGTGCTGTTATATGAACATTGTGTCCTCCTGGCCAAACTCATGTTCATCTCTAATTCTCAATGTGATTGTTCAGGAGATTAGTGTCTTTCCAAAAGAAGTACAAGAGGGATTCCTTTCTCCTTGATGGCATGAGGATACAGTAAAGCTTTGGTACCTATGAGATAGAAAATTGTTTTCTACCAGGAAAGAGAACTTATAGTGCCTTGATCTGTGAAGTTCCAAGCTCCAGGACTACAAGGAATACATTTATGTTGATTTTTTACCCACTCAATGAATGGTGCTTGTTTGTAGAAGTTGGTTGTTTGTAGAAGCCTGACTAGATACTACTATGAGTGTATCTGAGATATTTAGCTCAGAGTATATAAAATGTTATGATTCTGTTGCCAGCTCAAAGGAAGTTACTGAATTGACAG
>NW_022196900.1:55817750-55830528 GCF_008632895.1 Mastomys coucha | reverse complement strand
GAGGCTTGAGGAAACTTTTATTTCTTTATATCCTAGACGCTAAGATGAAATAAAAGCAGGTGAAGTCTCAGAGTCAGCTTCTATATCTTTACAAAAAAATCATTAAAGTTTTAAAATTAATAGAATTTCCTGTGTTGTTTTGTTTTCAGAAAAAATGCAGGCTGAGATCGACAGAGTGATTGGCCAAGGAAGACAGCCAAACCTGGCAGACCGAGACTCTATGCCTTATACCAATGCTGTCATTCATGAGGTGCAGAGAATAGGCAACATCATCCCCTTTAATGTTCCCAGGGAAGTGGCAGTTGACACCAAGTTGGGTGGATTTAACTTACCAAAGGTAACTACTCTCCCAGCCTCAGATCCTCCAGTTTATTTCTGCCATCATCTTGGGCACAAAAAAGTGATGTGAATTCCTGACCTAAGAAATCATTTCAATGGGAAGAGAAGTATGGTTTTTTGCTAAAACATTATATGTGTCTTTATGGATATTCAAACATATTATGAGGAGTCTAGAAGGGAAGATTCCTAGATCAGATGTATTTAGGCGGAACCTGACTTTGTTTTCTAATGGATGCCTTAGCATCTTTCTGGTCTAATGGAGGTAAAGGCTTTGCTGCTGAAGCAGAGAGCTGTCCTTATGTTTACTGTTCCTTTTACTATTAAACAATTCATGGCTTAAAGTTTGGTCTGAATTTTTCCAATGCTCCTTGCATTTTTTCTTTCCATTGATTTATCTTCAAATAACCAAACCAAACTTTTATATATATATATATATAGATTATAACATCAACTCTCTGGGTACTGAGAAATATAAATGACTATGTTTGAAGGAGACAGAGAACCATGGCCTTGAAACAGATAGGCCTAGTCCATTGTTGATTTTGCTTTCTACCATAGTACCAGCATATCATATTACCTAGCCAATTACACTTTCAGCTTCTACAAAATTCATTCAACCCGATTCATAGGCTCTATGTCAAAATAAAAATAGATTACATATATATAACCTTATACTCAGAATAGACATTATTATTTATTAATGAAGGAAATGTTTACTAAACACCCACAAAGTTTGAGTCTGGACCAGAGATACCAGAATTACAGGAGATCCTTCCTACAACCTATGAGGACTACTGGTAGGAGAGAATTCTGTTTCTCTGTGATGCTGACAAGTTGGAGTGAGACACAACAGCTAAAGAACATCAGTGGTGCTTCTGGAGGAAGAGATATTGGAGATGAGGACTGAAAGAGTGTTGAGAATTAAGCATGTGTCAAAATGGGAAGAGATATTTTTTTCAAAACAAGAAGCATTAGAACATGGCCTGGTTGAGATCATAAAAGAAGACTATTATGGTGGTAGTGAGAGGGGAACAATAAATATCCTGTGTCAGGTGGGACACAGGATGAGTATTTGATTTAAGATTATGAGAAGCCTGCTTTTCAAGATTAAATGAATGGATAGGCAATGGGACTAAGTCATATGCACAGTCCATTCAGTGTTCAAACTGGGAACAGTGTCATACATACTGAGTGATTTCAAGAGTCTAGAAGGAAAGTATAGCAGTCTCTACTAAAGTTGTAGTGGGAAACTGGAATGGTAGTGATGGAATCAAGAAACATTTTAAGAGTGGACCAGCTTTGCTGATGTTTAAGTAACAGTAGGGAATGGCTCACTTTGGTGACTCTGGATATTGTACCATGCATGTACCTTGATAGAAATGCTTTTTGACACATTGCTGGGTCTTTGACTAACTGTAGTGAGATAGGGTGTTATCTCTTTGGTAGTATATGAAAAACAATATAGAATCAGAGATGAAGGAGATATCCAATCATACAGCTGCTGTGATCTTAATTGAGCCGCAGGTTCATTATCATCCCATGGATGCTTTTTAGGTCCTCTTATCAGACTTATACTAACCACTTTTAGTAAAATAACTGCCTCCTTTAATAAAGTATAGTTTACCTTCATTTGTAAATGGCTGAAATACATATCAGGCAATAACAAATCAGTTGGGGAGAATGAGAAAGTTCAGGTTGTCAAGTATGAAGCTTGAGAATGACCTATCTATGTGGGAGTCTTCATTAAATCTTTACTTTATGCTGTCATTTCTAGGGTACCATGCTTCTATCCAACCTAACTGCACTACACAGGGACCCTAACGAGTGGACCACCCCAGATACCTTCAATCCAGAGCACTTTTTGGAGAATGGACAGTTTAAGAAGAGAGAATCCTTCCTGCCATTCTCAATGGGTGAGTTGTGATGTGCATGAGAGAATTCAAACCCCTCCATGTATTTTCCTTCCTTTCTTCACTACAGTTCTGTGCCCTAGTTGGGATCTCTCCAGATAAGCATGTTGGATCTTTCTTTTTTCTTTTTATTTATTAAAATTTTATATAATATTATATGATCACAGTGTCCTCTCTCCCAATTCTTCTGTTGTCCATTGTCCTCCCTACCTTCTCAGCTACTCTATGTCTTTCATTCTCTACCTCTCCTTAGAAAATAAGAAAACATAGAAATACATACACACACAAACACAAAACACAGATACAACAAAGAATCAAAAATAAACAAAAGAAATACTCACAGAGACACAAACAGACACACACACGCACACACACACATACACACACACACTTACTTACACACACCAAAACCCATAAAAATAGGAAACCATATTATACAAGCACAGCACTTATATAAGGCAAAGACCAGTAAGACTTAAAAAAAAAAAAAAGAGGCCTAAACAAAGCAATTTGAAAGAAAATGTTTACAAAATTGAGCTCATTTTGCCTTGACCATCTACTATTGGCAAGGAGCCTACTGTTAAGTTTGATTAATACACCCAATGAGACTCCATTGAAACAAACTAATGGATTTTTTGCAAGAGGCTCTCAATTGTAGATAGTTTTTTGTTTAAGGGTGAAAGCTTGTGTCTACTTCCCCCTTCCAGTGCTGGGACCCAGTCTGGCTTGAATCTGTGCAGGCCATAAACAATCCACAAACCCACCCACAACTTGAGGGGAGGGAAACTATTACAGTCTTCGATTGGAATAACACTGAAAAACCAGTACACATCATAGGGAACGTATGGAAGAGGGTGATGAGATCTGCCTTGCTTTCAACATCTCTTTCTGATGGAGTGTAAAAAAAGTTCTTTTGTCTAAAGATTTTCAAACTAGTGTGGCATAATGAAAACAAGTTAAATTGAGGAGATTGTAGAAATCTAAAATGCTTCTTGGATTAGTGTTGTGCTATAAGGTGCCAGCATTTTCTGCCTCATTCTGACCTTTGGTACGTGTTTGCTTTTCCACCTATTTTCTCTCAACTTCCTATGTGCAGCATCCCTATACAAAGGAGTTTCAGATATCAGCAACTTTTCTCTTGGCAAATATAAGTAGGTATTGGGTTATTACCTTGCAATATTAGGACAGACGGCACAATCCTTCGTGAAACTTCAAATCCTGCCTGTCTACAGACCAAAGCATGGCAGCTTTATGCTAAAAAGAGTCTTTTGCATCTTAAAATTGGGAAGAACTTTGATCAAAACCTGGGTCATTGCTCTCATTTTAGTACTGATGGAATTCAAGTGTGTTATGTGATGGAAAATGGCCCAAGCACAGTTTTAACCAGGCAGTGGTGGTTAGCTGTCTGTGATCACAGAATAACTGACATAAAGCATTTGAAAGGAAGAAAGGTTTATTTTGACTCTTGATCTTGGAACCATTATTTGATTTATTCTAACGCTTTCAAATGGGACTATCACTTTTTTATATCCTTTTAAAGGCAGATTCATCCCCGTGGGTTAATTGTGAATACTGCCAGCCATAGAGTCATGGAAGGAAACAAACTGCACTTGTGTCAAGCAAGAAAGATTTAGCTCTTTGAAAATAAGTGGATTAGTCAGAGTCATACAGTGGTATCTGATGGAGCCTGCTGCAAAGCATGGGTTCCTGACATTTCAGGTCATGTTTTGTCCTGGCAGAAAAATTCTTCTAGAAGAATTTTTGGAATTTACAATGGAGTTGATTTTGATTCTCTTTTAGCAAGTTACCAGTCATATGCCTAAACATACTTAATAAGATGACGATGAAGAGAACAGAAATGAGTTAAACACATTGCTTGGACACACAGACACAAACTATGATATCAGCTCTACTGTAATGCACAGTTACAGAACAGTTTTGCCTGTAGCATCTGCTTTTAAAGGTTAAAAGGTATCTTCTGATTTTTGTTGCACCATTATCTGCTCTATTGCTTGTATTTATTAAGTGAGTTTGTACAACACTCAAACTATTCACACACTCCCAGTCAACACAGGCCCCTTCTCCTATTCTCCTATGCCATGCTCTCCCAGCATGGCCTGATCTCTGACAGCATTCAATTTGTGATCCTGGACTTTCATCTCCTGTGTTTGGAAGCGGCAAGTCCGATGCTAGACATAAATAAGCAATTTATAGGGCTCGAATTCCAGAGTCCACTCAAACTCTGTGAATGGTAGTTAGGGACACCAGTCCCTGGAGTGCCAGCTGAGTAAATTAATTTTTTGTTTGTTTGATTTGCTTTGTTTGTTTTGTTTTTGTCTTACAGGAAAGCGAGTTTGTCTTGGAGAACAACTGGCCAAGTCTGAGCTCTTCATTTTTATCACTTCTCTTTTCCAAAAATTTACCTTTAAACCCCCAGTCGATGAGAAGCTAAGTCTGCAATTCAGAATGGGTGTCACCATTTCCCCAGTCAGTCACCGCCTTTGTGCAATTCCTAGGCTGTGATATTGAAGGAGGAAAGTATGAAGAAATAGCATCTGCATGGAAGACACTGGTCTCTGCTCTCATTTGAGCAGAGGGTAGGTTAAGGTGACTGAGAGAGTGCATGCAATGAGACTAAGGAAACTGAATCAATTATAGATTCATTAAGTAGAAAGCCACTTACGTGCTTGGTGGCACAACTTTTCAATTGAAGACTTGCAGAGAAAAATGATTCCTTAAAAAAAAAAATGGTTGCAGGAATCATGGGGAATGGATTAAGTGGATATGTAAATCATAAAAACAATTATAAAAGTTACACCTTTACCTTGCCTCCTTCTTTCCTCCTTTCGTTGATGTGCATTTGCTTCTGGACTGTAGTCATAGTTCATCTATATGTGCTTAAAAAAGTAAATAAGAGTTATGGTGACTCTTATGGGGTGAAGGCAGTATAGATGTCCACCTCAAGGATCTCCTATTTGTCAGATCTGCAGTTGCCTTGCTTTGCTCTGCCTCTCAGTGGCCGTTTTGAAAGTCAGTATGGCAGGGTGACTCCCAACAGACAAGCTAAGCAGGTGTATTGGAAGCAGTTTCTATGATTTACATAGACCTTGACCTTGGACCCAGGACATGGTAAAAAGTAAGCACAGAAAAGCAAATTCTGGAAGCATTCTGACTTAAGAAAGACTTTCTGCATCCATACTAACCTTTTTACCTAGGATTCTCCACTAAACATTTGTACAGAAACATTCTTTCACCCTTACTTATCACCCGCCAGTCATTTGCAGCATCTAGCAGAAGCTATAAACTAACTTAGAGACCTCTGCTAGTTAGCAGCTTACAGAAACAAGGTATTTCCTTACACTCACTGCTGTTGCTGTCAAAATCTAAGCCTTAGAGCCTGTCTGTGTTATCCACAGTGTTATTAAAAGAGACTTACCCAAAATCTGTCTTTGAGTTTCTCTGTAGAACTTTGACCAAGGAAAAGAATCTCCAAGTTTTATCCAAGATTGCTTGGTTCTCTGGATGTGGTCTTAATACACCCATGTGCTCCTTCAGTCTAAATGTGAGACCATGCTCTAAATGACTTTCCATACTACTGTTTATATAGAATGTTGTCGTTTAGATCATGGCCTTGCTTAATCTTGACACAAGAAATATAATAATGATAGAAATACCAGAGCCTCATTCTCTCCCCACAGGTACAGTGGGTCCCAAGACCAAGTATCCCGTAACCATAATGAACCAGAAACTTTGGAAAGCAATTTACTGTGACTCCTAGTGGAAATTTCCACCTATGACCCCTCCCCTATTTTTTTGTAACTTCTCGAAGTGGTATAAGGTATGGGTCTTCTTCCCCTTATAATGAAATTAATTGTGAATGAAATCTCTAAAAACATTCGTCTTTTGTTTTAAAGCTCCATCCTCCCCTGTCTTCATTTCTGCCTGACACCTAGTATATAAACCATTTGAGGAGAAATGACCGCACTTAGTTGTAACAGTTGTGTTATAGATGAGTACCTCACAGTCAGTTTTTCTCTGGATTTTGACCAGCTGTGGATTTCTGTACTAGTTTCTGTGTGCTGCCAAAATAGGTTTCTTTGATAAGAGGTAAGAGCTATACTTATCTATGGGCCTAAGGATAAGTATTTATAATGCAGGTTGAAAATATATTGGAGTAGTAGGTTTTCCTCTAGCACCTGTACTTTCACCAGCCATGGGTAGCTAGTAGACACAGCTTTAAACTAGCTTTACAGTGTTTCTGCATACTTCAGTTTAGAGCTTGCAGGTAAAATGCGTTTCTGGATGTTCGGAAGTGACAGTATATACCAGAAGGGGCTGGAGAAAGGCTGAAAGGACCCACAGAAGGTAGAAAAGAAGGATGTTTCACCATGTTTCCCTTAGTTCCCTGAGAATGAGGGTCAAGAATGAGGAGCCACAGAAGAAGGTCTGCTGCAGACCTGGAGATGAGATGAGGGAACTGGATCAGAAAGAACACCAGGAGTCAGAAAGATCGTCAAGTGTTCTGTTTCCTTGGCTGGAATGGTTTGTGTTTTCCCTGGAGTGCCTGCTGAAACTAGAGAGTGTCTGGGATAAAGCAATGAATGGTGTGAGGAAAGATAGTAGGGGAAGATCTATGTGATCCAATGGAGATGGGAGGACAGGGATGGGTGGTCACTGCTAGTGGTCTGCAGCAGAGCTGAGGATATGTCTAAGGATTAGATTTGAAGGAGGCAAGAAAAAGTAATCTGCAGTGAGTTTACCTGTTTCTGTCATTGGTCATAAGAATGACCTTGACATTACGTACTTAAAAAGCTAAAAAGTAAACTGTTTTCAATAGAGACTACTCTTTTTAATCTCATGGTATAAAGGTATCAAATAAAAACTGCTAACTGGTTGCCCCTGCATGGAAAGACTAAGAAAGATCCTCTAAAGCCTCTCAATAATAACTGCAACATAGTTTCAACAAGACTCCCTCAGCTAAATTGTGTTTGACAATGTAACCAGGAACAAAAATGATTTTAATGAAAAAATAATGCTTCTACATAATATATAAGTTAAAAAGTCTGTCTTATAACTGGAAAACTTACAAGACCTACCTAATGGTTTAACAATATGTCCACATGTAATATTAACTTGTTGTTTCACTCTATGTATGTCATGTCATATGGATTCGATATTTTTATTAAGGCAATGTTATACAATATCTTCTAAGCTGAACGATGACCATCTTAAGAACTCCTACTGTGCCTGCCTAGAATAATTACAGCCAAACTTATTAAATGCTAATACTCCTTCAAACACAGAGGAGATATACAAAGTCATTGGTAGACCTTTACCAGAGTATTCTTCATTCCTTCCAGGTGGTTGCATGTGGTTTGGCTCTAGTTCTGTGAGATCTCAATGTTTTCTGGGCATATGAGTTAAAATCTAAAACTAGGGAGATGGTCCACATATTGAGCAATTAAAAATAGCATATATACTGAATAAAGGGCCTGAACACTCCCCTTAGAAAATTGTTTCAAATGAGGTTGTTACTCTTATGTTGAATAGTATTTCATTTTTTAAAATCAAGATAAATGTATGTATAAAAGTTAAACTGACACATAAATATAATTATAGGTGTCTATCTCCCTGGAAATCAGTCCAATTCTTGATTCTTAAAACCTCTAACAAAAAAAAGAAGTGTCAGTTTAAAAAAATATACAGGTAATCTTAATTTGCAGAAAACCATATATAAATTCTTAAGGTTATAATGGTCTAGTAATGTTTTAAAAACCTGACTTAAAGATCTATATCTAATCATATATATGTTTGTTAACTTTATTAAGATTTAATTGTTTGGAGAAAGTAAGTCATATAAGACTGATATTTTGTAAAAGCACATTATCAAAGAATTTTAAAATGAGATTCCCAGACTCTCCATGGATGGTATCTCTGTTTTGAGGTTTATTTAACACTAAAAGAACTTTAATTCAAAACCATAATTTTAAAAGACTCAAACTTAACAGATGAAGTTGCAAAATCCTAATCTTAGAAAAGTTCTTTATTATAAACTGTTAAAGATAACCAAGACTTGGAAGTTAATTATCAGTCACATTATATATGATCAAAGTCTTTAATGTGCTCAGAACTTTATTTGTAGTCATTCTAAGTACAAATGTAATTCATTTACAGAGACAAGCTGAGAGAGAGAGAGAGAGAGAGAGAGAGAGAGAGAGAGAGAGAGAGAAAGAGAGAGAAACCAATTTATATCTTACATAATGTAATCTTTGTCATATGTTGTTAAATTTAAGCCTGAAGCAGGAAACTCAAAAGAAGTCTAAAGTTTAATTAAAGTTTGTTTGATATAAAATAAATATTCAAAATCAGGTATGCCAGAAGAACTGGCTATAAAAAAATGAAACGATTGAGTAAAGTGGGTTACATTTATAATAAATACACTTGCATAGTAAGGAAACCCCAGGCTCAAGTAGTTCCCTTGGATGGAATACAATCCTACCAGATTAAGTGACATGCTAGCCTCATTGCAGAATAAGAATTCATGGGAAAATAACACCTCAACCACTTACCCAGAAGTCTGCTACTCCTGTTTCTGGCTGTGTAGGTGTGACCAGTTCAGGATGCATAAGCCAAACTAGAAATAAACTCCTCTGTATCTATAGAAAAGATGAATTACTCCTCATGTCTCACATGATTGGTAGATGGATTCTCTTTCCTAGGGAAGGAAGGTAGAATCTACACCCACATCTTAAATATATCAAACAAAGAGAGGTGGGTGGTACCCCTCTCTGAGGAGAAGGGGAGGACATAAAGGAGTAAGGATTAATAAGTGTGGGACTGGGAGGAGACAAGGGAAGGGGATCAGGATATAAAGTGAGTAAATAAATAAATACATAAATGAAAAGCCCCCCATCGATAAAAGAAAGAAAAAGTTAATTCCAGGTACTATACCCTAACCATCCATGTTCCAGAATTAAAGGAGACTTCTAGACATTGTGTCATCATATCATCATATATATATATATATATATATATATGTATGTATATATATAATATATATATTAATATATGTATACATATATATATATATTTCTCTCTATGTCTCTGTCTCTCTGTCTCTCTCTGTGTCACATGTGCGCACGCACTATTTCAGTACTATAGTCTCAGTTTGCTGAGATCCAGTCTGCTTCTCTGCCTCATTTTTCTTACATGCAGGGTCCTCAGAGGCTAGAAGAGGGTGTTGGATCCCCTGAGACTGTAGTTATAGACAGCTGTGAAGTGCAACATGGGTTCTGGAACTGAATCTGAGTCCTCTGCAAGAGCAGCCAGTGCTCTTATTGATGAACAACCTCTTCAGCCCTAGAGTCCTAGGTCCTAACTGCATTACTTGTGTCAAAGAGGGCAGAAGACAGTAAGAAAGAGAGAAAGAGAGAGAGATAGGATATAGAGAGAAACACACAGAGAGAAACAGAGAGAGAGAGACAGAGACAGAGAGAGATGGGAGAGGGGAGAGCAAGGGCTGGGTCCTGGGGAGATATAGAGAAGGCTTCAGGAGTAAATTGCATTGGCAATGTACTTTGTCCTGCTCAATAGCTGAACAGACAGCTGTCATCATCCATGACAGACTGTAACTTTGCACTCATCCAGCTGTTTTGATGTCCTTCATACACTTGTAGATAACCACTTATTCATGCCATATAAAATAAGTAAGACCAGAAAACTTTATGGTAGCTGAGTTGGACTTTGGTGGAAATAAATGAACTTTGGTCTATTGTTCGTTCTCTACCTATGGTCCATTTCTTGGTACAAAAAGTTAGCACAGCAGCTATGATAAACGATGATGTAATAAGCATTTATTTCATGCTATTTCATGGCCATTTTAATTGCATTTTGACTTTCATTCCTTTTGGAGAACAGTCAGGAATGTTGTAGCTCTATTGTATAAAAGTTCTGTGTTTCATTTTTCAAGTATCTTCTACACTGACATCCATAGCTAATGGACTAATTTACATTTCCTCCAAAAACTCCAAAAGCTCTATAAAGATGTTGGCAGAAATTAGCATATTGTAAAGAGGCATATGCAACAGCCCCTACCCTCTCCACTTTCCTCCCACTGATTATTAAATTATTAGAACAATAGTCCATAAAGGAATTGGAGTTTCATGTGGAATTTCACTCTGAATGGAGAATTCTGAATCCCTATGCCAGTCAAAACAGGAATTTGCCATTCAGAAAGAGATTTCTCAGTTCTGACAACTTGTCACAAAACCTTACTGCAGAGACTGGAGCTGAGACAATGATGACCACTGTGACAGGTCTGGCTACACCTTGGTCAGGCCTACTTAGTTATGCATATGTCTTTGCTCCTGCTTCAAACCAAAGCTCATGATGAGACCCACCAAAAGGGTATTAGTGGGTCTTTGGACTTCACTGTTCTTCAATAAATCTCATATATTTTTTGTTTGTTTGTTTGGGTTTTTTATTTATTTATTTTTTTTTTGCTAATACTTATCTGTTTAATTGACCTACTGAAGAGATTTAACTAAACTAGTTTCTTAGGGCTGCCAGAGCCCAATCTCTGACCCTAACACTTTAATGACCCTTCCTCGTCAAAATAGGTTATTTTTGTTTTAGAGATGGCAAACAGCTTAATTGAAAAAAAATGAGATCTTAATAGAGCTTGGATTTGCATTTCCCCAGTGTCTAAATATGTTAACCTTTTCCACATATTTAGTAACCACGTATACTTCTTTTAAAGCATAGCTGTTCACTTTATTGGTCCATTTATTAGTTAGATTACATGTGTGTTTGAGTCTTGTCTATTTGGCTGGTTGTTTGCATTTGAATGAATAACTGCCAATGATTTTCTCCTGTTCTTCGGGCAGTCCCATCACTCTGCTATCACTATTGCTGTACAGAAGCTTTTTAACTCCTTGAAATCTCATGTGTCAATTATATCCCAACCTGTAAGAGCTCAGAAGGTCGTTGCTGATTCCTGTTTATTGAAGGGTATCACCATTGCTTTCCTATAAAGGTTTTAAAACCTTATGTCTTGCATTAATCTATTACCTATCTTGCTCTGCTTTTAGTACAGAATTAAAGATAGGCACACCTAGTTTCAGTCTTCTATATTAAAGAAACCAGTTTTCCCAGGAGCAATTAAAAATATGCTATCATTTTCTAGCATTTATTTTTGGTATATTAGTTGAAATATAGCTGTGAGAGTTTACTTCTGAGTCCTCTACTTCATTGCATTGTTCTGCGTGTGTGTTTTATGTCAGTGTCACTGTGATTTTGTTACTTTGGTTCTATAGCATAATTTCAAAGTATGTATTGTGGTTACCTATTTCCTTCTGAGTATCATTGGTATTTGAATGGCAATTGCACTGAATTTGTAAGTTAGTTTGGGGAATATGGTAATTTTCACAATATTAATCTATGAAACCATGATAATTGGGACTCTCTGCATTTTCTGGAATTTTCCTTAATTTCTTTCTTCTTTGCTTTGCAGTGTTCTAGATGTCCATTACTATCTTACTTGAGCTTATTCCTAAGCATTTTATTCTTTTTGATGTTATTTTGGAGAGAATTATTTTTATAATTTCTTTCTAAGTTGGCCCATAATTGTATCAAAAAGCTACTGGTTATTGTATGCTATCTTGGTATATAGGCTGCTTTAGTTAGTTGACCATTAGTCAAAAAGCTTTTGGTATAATCTGTTGCGTCTTCAAGTATAGGATCATATAGTCTATAAAGATAATTAGCCTATTTCCTATTCTATGCATTGACTTGAATTTATTTATCTTAATACAGGGCTTTGGAGAAATGTACAAGGACAATAATCACTATGTATGGTGAAAGTAGATATCTTTGCTTGCTACTGATTTTAGAGAAAATGTTTTCTACTTTTCCCCATTCTGTATGATAATATGATATTGGCTTTGGGTTGCTGCAAACAGCCCTTTTTTTTTTTTTTTTTTTTTTTTTTTTTTTTTTTTTTTTAGTATGACCCTTGATCCTATTTGTGAACTATATTGAACTTGCTTATCTGCAAATTTTGAATCTTTATTGTATGCCTGGAATGAAACCAACTTGACCATGGTGTATGATTTTTGTTAAGGTGTTGTTAACTTTGTTTTGTAAGCATTGTGCTGTTTATATGTCTATATTCATCAAGAATATTGACCATATTTCTCTCTCTCATTTCTTTTTTTTGTTTTGTCCTTGCCAGATTTTGATACAAGGGTAATATTTCCCAGAAACATTGAGTACGAGAGCCTTAGCTCTCGTACTTATTCCACTTTGTGGAACAGTTTGAGGAGTGTTGGATCTGAGGGACTCCATTCAGGTCTGTTTTTTCCTTTATTGGGAAATATTTCATTATCTAAATCTCCGTATTCCTTATTTTTCTGTTCATACTTTATATATTCTTATTCAATTGTATATAAAAGTCAAAATTTGAGATTTAGCAAGAGCAGGTAGCACTAGAGTTAACCAGATGGCGGGGGGCAAGCATAAGAAAATAAACA
>NW_022196900.1:55776260-55816135 GCF_008632895.1 Mastomys coucha | reverse complement strand
CTAATGTCTGTGCCACCCTCCAAGCAGAACCATTGTTCGTTGAAACAGTTGGTGAATGACTTTATGGAAAGACCATCTTAATACCTACACTATTTCTTAAATGGATGTAAGCTGTTCTCTGTGGGCTGAGAATGAAGTCACTCACTCAAGTCAAATAGCTTTGACCCTAGCAGGAAATCTGTATCCAAAAATCAAGCCTACAATTCATTTCTTAGTGCAGCAGAACTATCAACTCTCAGCTTAGCTACGATGGAGGTAAAATCCTTTGGTGATGTGAGGGTCATTGAAATACAGCCTTATTACAATGAAACCCAATGTATAAAATTTGTTCTTATTTTGGGCTTGTACCACAGTAAGAGCCAAGATTTTAAACTTTACTAAATACAAAACAAACAAAAAGACTTTATATAATTATGTTCATTTAAGAAAATACTAGTAGTGAGTATTGTTTTGAAGTATACAGTTAATATGTTTGGAGTTATTTAAAATTTATATTGAGAAAAATGTATTTTCACTATTGCTATAGGTGAGCATCTACATAAGACTGTTAAATTGATTGTTGTTTTATATCAAACAACTTTTATAATACTCATTTTTATTGTTATAATATTTTATAAATTTTAAAGAGTATGACAAAAAATACTCTATCAATAAGTACTACATTTGTGAATATGTACATCCAAAAAAAATCAATAAACTTTCAAAAAAAAGTTGAAATTTTATTTATTTATTCTAGATTTTCAATTTATTGAAGGATGAGTTTTAAAAATAAACCCTAACAATTCTCTCAGAAGTATCTGTCTTAAAATTATGATTTCTTTTTGGCTGAAGTTGGTGCTTGATTTTCATAAACATTGAGCTGTGTCCTCAGCTTATTTATCTGATTTTTCTAAAAATGTAAGCTCTAAAGAAATATTGGCCTGTCTTAGATACAACTTGTTTCTTCTTTTTAGTAATAGAATATGCCTTAGTTTCTGAAGAGAAAAATTGCATTAGTAGATTTTCCTCCTTGTATGCTGCTTTGAACAAGCTAGAACAAGCTATTACTTTGTTTTGTGGTTTCATGTTCTTTCTAACGAATGGCTGACGGACATTCATCTCATACATATGGCCAGGAATGGTCTTCTGTCCTGTGTTTCTAAGATTTTTTTGTAACTATTACCAATTTGGGATAAAGTGTGGATATAGTTTTCTCAGACATCTTTTGAACTGAGGTCCTTCGAGTATATGAATTTGTTATCATATCACATTAAAAACTCAAATGTATAAGGCACGTTCTACCTAGGCAGATGTTTGAAGCCTGGGTCTCACATGGTAAAAGGAGAAAAAGAACTCCACAAGTAGTCCACTGATCTCCAGAGGCACTCCATATTTTAACCATGAGCTTTTCCAGGATGTTTTATCACACTGTGAATCCAGAGATTGTGTTATTTAATGAAACAAAAACAAACCTGTTCCTAGTTGTGGTGTGGCTCAGCCCTTAGCACACACCTTTAAAACCCTGGTTGGAATACAGACATGCCCTTAGTACATACCTTTAATCTCAAACAATGAAGGTAAAGTGAGTTTGTAGAAGGAAGTATCCATGTTTGAAAGTGAGGCCTAATTGAGTGGTACACAAAAGGATGAATCAGATAAAGATTTGATAGAATAGGATATGCCCAAGTCTCAGAAGAGAGAGAGAGAAGGGAAGCTACTTAAGAGAGAGCAGTGCAGAGGAGAGGAGGCAGTTTTATTGGGAGTTTCACACAGCCAGGTTGAAAAAAGAATATGCTAGACACAGGTGAAGACAGAAGTAGGAAGAGAATGAGTGAATAGAGACTAAGTCAGATTGCTAGAAGTGATATGAGGACAAGCGGTGCAATTTAGGAGAAGCTGAGAGAAGACAGATTAAATCTGCCAGCATGGAGAGGTTTTGAGTCAGAACAGCTGAATTGATCAGCCAGCAAGAGACCAGAAAGCAGAAAAGACTCTAGGCCTAAATTAGATTATATAGAGAGTAGGAGCTTCCAGGACTAGGCCTAGGTTAGTAGACTGAGGCAATAAGCTGCTGGAACAACAATTACATCAGGGGAAGAAAAATTATTCTTATATTGAGCACATAAATACATAAATTAAATAGATAAATAAATAAATAAATTGTTGAGGAATTTAATCTAAACACATGGCTGCACTGGTAAGGGATTCCATCCAAAGAACTTCTCAGGTGTGTGCTCTGGCTGGATTGACACATCTTTAATCCCTCTGGCTAGAATACTAACAATGAATGAAGGTAAAGTTAGTTTGTAGGAGGAAGCAGTCAAGTTTGAAAATAATACCTAATTGAGAGTCAGATAAAGTAATTAGTTAGAGAAAGATTTGAGAGAATGAGTCAGAGAAAGGTTACACCCAATTCTTATAAGGACAGACAGGAAAGAGAGGCAACTTTAGATCCTAAGAGAGCAGTACACACACGCACACACACACACACACACACAGAGAGAGAGAGAGGCAGAGAGACAGAGACAGAGAGACAGAGAGAGGAAGAGGGAGAGGGAGGGAAGGAGGAAGGGAGAGGGAGGTAAGAAGGAAGGGAGAGGGAGGGAGACAGAATGGGAGGATGGGAGAGAGTGTGGGGAGGTGGCAAGCAGCAGTAAAATTAGAATATATTGCCATAGTTAGTATGAGGCCAAGCAGAGTAATTCAGTCAGAGCCATTTTCAGTCAGTTGGAGAGGAGCTTGGACCAGAACAACTGAGTTAAACCAGCCAGGCAGAGTTTAGAAAAAGTGAGGAGTTTAGATCAACATTTTGGGAATCCCAAGATACTTTATTATTGATGGTCATATATTTGTTAGGCACTTTGTATTCCTTGTTAGGCACTATAAGATATTTTAGTGTAGTTACATTTCCAACAGATGTAGTTACATACTAAAATATTTGGTATATTTTCTGGAGAGAAGAGGTATTTCTTCATTTCTCCCCATAAGGGTGACATACAACACTCAGTTGATTTAACCCAGTAACTGATATATGTGATGCTTAGCATGGGGCTCATGGACATTCTTGACTTAAAAATGGTATGAAAAATTATTTAAATATTATGTTCCAAAAAGTTAGGTTCTGTATTTACCTGAAGACACTTATTGTCACACAAGTAGCAAAAAGCAGATGTTTGAAAACAAATGTTGAATATTTCCTTATTTTAAAAAAGTGTTTGCAAGCACCCAAATTTAGGTATCATACTTACAAAAGGCTGCACTCAAGCTTCTAGTTTTTCCATTCCTTTCAACAAAATTCAACTGCATGACCACAGTGGTACATGATACAAAATGGATTGCAAACCAAAGGACACCTGAGACTGAGAAGAAGTATTTGTTCTGGATTAGATAACATGAATGAATTCTGTCATTTACTGAGATTTGGGCACATGTGTTTGTTTATAATTTCCCAAGCAAAAATAAAATAAAACATGACAAAAGATGAGATAGAAAGAGTGAGCTTATTCAGCAGTAAGCCTGCAGGATGACAATTACATCTGGTAAACAAAAGTTGCTTTTACAATTTATAGCCTTGTTATAGGTCTCAGAGTTGAGTCCCCAGAACAACAATAATAAAGATAATAACAGTGATCAGGACAAAAGCGTTCCTCCAACAAGTGTTCATTGAACATTTGTCAGGGGCGCACTTAATTCACCAAGCACGTGCCTGTGTCTGCTAAAACAATATGATTTGATGCAAGGAAGTGAGATTGCTCCCTGCCATACTGTCCAGCCCAGATGTGTAAAGTGTCACTGGGATTAGCTTTGTTTGCCAGGTAAATTTGCTTACACAATCAGGCTCCCAGATGCCCCAAGGTGTTCTCTGGAGTTCATGCAAATCACAAATCCTAGAACCACAACTGTCTTTTCAGAGGGAAAGACTTCCTGACTGAAAAAAACTATCTTAGACTGTCTTTTAATATTACTGTTAGTATTGTTGTTGTTATTGTCGCTGTTGGTGGTGGGTTTTGTTTTGTTTTGGTTTTGTTTTTGTTTTTTTTTTTTGTTTTTGTGCCAGTGTCTCACTATGTAGTTCTACCTGTCCTGGAACTCTTTATGTAGACCAGGCTGGCCTTGAACTAACAGAGATCTGCCTCCCTCTGCCTACAGATTGCTGGAATTAAATGTGTGTGCCACCACTCTGTGATCAATTGTTATTTTAAATTTTAATTACAATATAATTACATCCTTACTCCCTCTTCCTTTTTCTCCTTCCAATCCTGCTCTTGTCTCTCTCCACTTGCTCCCTCTCAAATTGATGGCCTCTTTAATTGATTCTTATAGTTATTATATATATATATATATACACACACCTATGTACACATTAATATATAAATACAACTTACTGAGTCCATTTTGTTGCTTATATGTACATGTTTTCAGGGCTGGCCACTTAGAATTGAAAAACAGAAGGCTACAGTCTGGGGAAGACTGAATCTCCCATTAAGTAACCCTTAGTTGCCTGTAATAATTTTTTTAGGGATGGGGCCTCTTGAGATTCCCTGGTTCCACCTTATCATATCTACTGGTGCCTTTTAAAACCAAATTTCCTGCGTGTTCTCCTGGGAACCCAGTGCCAGGGACCCAGCCACTACAGAAGCAATCTGTACCTGCAGGGCAGAGCAAAGTGTGCCTGGGAAGGAAGTTTGGGAAGGAAAGGGTAAAAGCTCTGAGGGGCGGAGCTAAGAGCTCTGTGCACGTGATCAGGGGTGCTTCTGCCCTCCGGTTTCAGCAGATTGAAAACAACTCTCAGAAGCGTTGCCACCACCAAGGAAACTGGGAGAGGCACAGAGGAGTGGTCAGGAAGGGATAGGGAGGGACTAATGAGGAGACCGGTTTAGCAGGGTGTCCTTGTTGTTAGCACCTGGGACTTGCCACAGCTCAGACCTTCATTCCTCAGAAGAACCAGCTGCAGTTCTAGCCATGCTCGCTGCTGCAGGCTCCCTGATAGCCACGATCTGGGCAGCGCTCCATCCCAGAACTCTTCTGGTGGCTACAGTCACCTTCCTGCTACTGGCTGACTACTTCAAAAACCGGCGCCCCAAGAACTATCCCCCAGGGCCTTGGGGTCTGCCTTTCGTGGGCAACATATTCCAGTTGGACTTTGGGAAGCCCCACCTCTCAATCCAGCCGGTAGGAAGGGGTGAGGGTGCCTGGCTTTGTCTGTCCTGATTTAATCCTGAGCTACTGGAACAGGGAACTTACTAAGACTAGAAGACCAGGTTCAAAGGCTGGTGATGGCAACCTGCTATCCAGAACTCAAAACCTGTGTCCTCTTTAAGAAATAAGCTGTTCGATATTCAAATAGCTGGAGATTTTCTTAGTCTTGTATGAAGGGCTTCCATTGTAATTCTTCCTGTGTGTGATTTTTCAGTCTTTAAGCCATGGTATATTAAAGGAATGATAATAAATCTAGAATAAGCCCTTTCAATGTGAGAAATGGGTATGGGTAAAGAGGGCTACCTCAGCTTAGTTTGTTAAAGTGCCTGTAGAGAAAGCAAAATGTGTTTTTCTCTTGACAAGATTTCTACAAACATCAGTCTTCTTATTGATCCTTGTTTGTGCTTTTAGTCCTTGCTGACTGTTCATCTACTAAGTTTATCAACTCCAGGGCAAGGTACATTGGTGTCTCCAACTCCACTGGAAGTCTGCCTGTTTTTCCACTCTTTTCTTGGAAGCTCTCTCCTCCCCGCCCCCTTATATTAGAAAGACTGTTATGTGTACACAGTATGCATGAAAGACTGACAGGCCTTTTTGGTGTATGATCGTCTTCCCACTTTATTTCTCTTTATCTATAATTGTTTTTTCTGCTTAGATCGTGAATACTCCAGCCATGTTTGATTAACCCTGTCACTTTCTAGGACTAGTGAAGTCTGACTCCCTCTGATTATTTGTTGCTATTTAAGGGCATACACACATATTTTTTTTTTCTTATTTTCTTTAACCTAATTGTTTTTTTCTCCTTTTCCTTCCTTTTTTTTTTATTTTTTTATTTTTGGACACTTTTTGAGTAGTTGCCTTTTTATTCCTGTTTAGTCTTTCTTTTTTTTTTTAATTGGATATTTTTTTATTTACATTTCAAATGTGATTCCTTTTCCCCAGTGTCCCCTCCTCTGGAAACCTCCTATCTCCTTCCTTCTCACTCTGCCTCTGTGAGGGTGCTCCCTGGCCTTCTGCTCTGGCCTTCCCTTACATTGGCCCCAAAGGCCACTCCTCCCACTGATGTCCAACAAGGCCATCTTCTGCCACCTATGTGCTCAACAGGCTGATGAGTTTTTGTTCTCACCATTTTCCACAGGAAACAAAGTGACTACAAGCACAGAGGACCCTGTCTCCTCTCTAGGGTACTGCTGTCTCTCGGGTGTAGTCTGCACACACACACTGAGAATCACTTCAGACACTAACCTGCTCTTCAGTGTCCTCTGAAGCTGGAACTCAAAGGCAGAAGAGCCCGTTGTCTTTGGCCCTTGCTCATCCTCCCATAGCTCGCTCTTTCTTCTGACCACGCTGTCTTTCCCCTGATTGTACAACATTAGATCGACTCTCTGTTGCCCTTAATGTTTCTAATGTTCCCCCCACTTCACTCTGGCCTTTCTAGTTTTCCCAGGAAAGCTATTTCCTTTCTGCTTTCAAGAGGTTTCTCTGGGCTTGTAGTTTTCCTGCTGACATTGGTTTTGCTTCAGAACTTAAGTGATGTGTCTGATATCCCAACAGTGGCTTGTGATAAAATAAGGGTGGGGAAGTCTTCGCAGTCCAGTTATTATTTTCATCCATTTATGGGTGCGTTTTCATATTTTCTACTAAGTCAAACATATAATAAGAAGCAGAATTGAGATACAAAGAAGTCAGATGTCTCTCAGTCCAATGTCTTGAGTACCATTGTGCCACCTCTGTGTCACAAACCCACTCAAACTTCTTGATGGGAACGAAGGGTGTTCACTTGTGACTTATGGTGGTGAAAGTTCTTGGCCCAAGGAATCCTCAGTAACATTACTTTTCATTGGATTTGTCTTAGCAGGTATTTCATCCAGAAGTGTGCCCCTGCTCCTGGTCCTCCCAGGCAATTTCTAGCTTTACTTCATCTAATAATTCACTAACCTCCTTCAACTTGCATGCTGAATAGGACTGTGAACTACTTGAAATTAAAGGCTGGAATTCCTTATCACATGGCCCTGACTTTTGGATAGTGTGCTCTAACAAGGCTTTTCTCCTATACTCCTGCAGGCACTCATTTTCCAGTCCATGTATCTCTACTGCCTGACCCACAATATCAGCATTTCGACCTTTTTACTGTGTTTTTTTTTACACCTCACCATTTAAAACTCACTAAATCTTTAGTTCTTGCTCTTTCTTGTCTCTTACTCTCACCTCTCCCCCTTCTTCTCCCCTCTCTCCATGTGGCCATGGCAGGCCTCTACTTTTCTATCTTCTCTCTCTGTCTCTTTCTCTCTCTCTGTTTTCTACAATAAAGCTCTAAAATTATAAAAATATAAATAAGTAAAACTTCACTAAAACACCATTTCCCCTAAGAAAGGAAATGTCTTCACTTCCCCTTCGATTTCTAACAGGAGTATAGTAGACGTCATCTTAGGCTGTGTATTTGCATATATTTTATATACCATCAGCCTATCTCAGAATATGACCAATGGGACTGAAGAGGAATTAACTCAAAGAAATTTACACAATTGTACATAAATGAATACATGTGCACAGTATTATAGTGAAGATTAGATATATAGTCTGAAAATTTCAAGGGACTTTGTGGTCTACAAAGTCTAATAACCACTGCTACTAATATTTATTCCTTATTTCCAAAGATTTATTTTATGTTTATTTATTGAATAAAAATGATTTTCATGCTAAAAGAAATAAATCCTGTATTGCTTAGTTTTTGTCAACTTGACAAAACCTATGCATTACATGGGAGAAAGAAAACATCAGTTTAGGAATTGTCTCCATCAGATCAGTGTGTGGGCATTTGCTCTTGCTTGCTATTTACTATAGGAGGGACCAGCCACTGAGATGATGTCATTCCTTCACTTGATGACAGAATATCACTTGTAAGATTAAACTTTTCTTCACAAACTGATTTTAATCAGTGTTTTATCACACCAACAGAAAACGAGATAGGGCATGTGCATATTGAAAGAAACACTTAAAACCCAGTTTTGCAAATGAGACAAAGAATCACCTGACCATGAACACCCATACTTATACACTGCCACATACTAACACTTTCCCACTCAGAAATAATTTCATATACTTGCTCATCTGTGTTTCCATATTTGAACACAATGAAAATAAACTTATAGTTCCACTGTTTATTAAAGTTCTCAGTATTAGTTGGCAGTTTCTACCCATCAATGGAAAAAATGAGGCATACTTATTCACAAATGTTTAAAAGATGCAAACAAGTGACTTTAAAAAGTACAATAACCATAAAGTTCACAGGAAAGGGCAGGGATTCCATTGGCAAAGTGTTTACCACATAGCACTGAGAATATGTGTTCAGTCCCCAGAACCTATAAGAGAGGGTTATAGTAGCCTGCCTTTATAAATTCAGAGTTAGAAAGAAGAAGACAGCCAAACTCCTGAAGTTCACCAGCTAGCTAGGCTTGGCTCCCCAGTGCCCATGAAATACTCAAAGTAACAAAGTAGGCAGCTCTTAAATATGAAACCTGAGGTTGACCTCTGGTACACACACACACAGCTACATACCCACAACTTATACAGAGCTCTAAGAATTCATACTAACAGACCTTCCCATCTACCACTAATGGAAGGAGGAACTGCGGCTCTTTTTCTTTATGCTTCCTGGGTGCTCCTTTTCTGTTGCTAAGTACGGACTTCAGTAGGGCTGAGATATTTGTACTCATGGCTCATTTTTCTCATTAATCCTTAGCTTCTATTTTAATTCAGCTTCACTTTGTTCTTCCATAATCCACATGGAGATTTACTTCTAGTACTACACTTGATGTATCTTATTTCTTTTGTTAAATTTTATATCTCTTATTTCAAGTCATTGTTATTTGTGTTCCTATTATTATTTTCAATTTTTACCTCTTATTTCACCTGTTAGAGGCCCTTAAAAAACAGCTTGTTTTAATCTTCCCATGATATAGTGAATGTGCAGTGAAACTGTGGCTGCCTTATGGTGAATGCCCAAAAGTCTTCTGGGTAAATAAATATACATAGAGGAATTGATAGAGATGACAAATTAGAGAATTGTAAAGGTCAGGGCTTACTCATTTTCACTGGTGCACTACAAGATAAAACTTACTGATCCACTTCTGCTGAACTAGACACATACATAGACAGAGAGCTGGTAAAGATGGAAAAAAATTCTCACCCAGTACTTAGTCTCAGATGCTGAATACTATTGGAAGATGTACAGAATCTATGTGGTTCACATTGCTAGTTAGGTTACACTTAAGCCAGATAACTTCTATGTTGTTATTGAAAATTAGTCAATAAATTCTTATGCAGCATAAAAGCTCTCAACAGATTGATCAAAGTAAAGTTAATTCCTTTTCATTGTACATACCTAAGTCTGGTATCTTTCAAAAGAAAAGATACACACTTACTAGCTCTGCCTTATGAACCAGACAAGACAAATGGTGCTAATTCTTACTGAAGTTATCATGACTAAAGAACAATGGAAGTATTGAGTCTAAGTCATTAACTATAATTTGTTGTAAGAGCCAGGAATGAGACCAAATCATTGCATTTGCTTTGACATGGTTTACAAAGGTCCAAGGCTTAGTGATTGACATGATAGGATGTAAGTAAATAAAGATAAGGAGAGGAAGGGCAGAGGACCACTGATACCTGGAAGAATTGAACTCAGTTAGATACTACTGACAACACCCAGGATGACCTGAAGCAGAGGTGGGTCAACTCAGGGCTGACTTGTAAATGAACAAGTGGAAGGATCTTTAAAAATGACTACACACTCAGCTTTGCACAAACCTGTATGTTCTGCATCCTCGTTGATATGCTCATTGTCTGCAGCTACCTCTTCTCCCTCCTCCAAATGCCCTTACCTACACCCTCATGCCTGGTACCCACTCTTTAACTGACAGTAAACTCCAAGTCTTATGAACACGCAAAAGACAATTTTTTTCCATAAATATTAAGTAACACTTGGTGAAGTACCTCCACCAGGCAAAAACCTTTTTCTTCACTTATAATTCCTTTTCTTCTTTAGTAAGATGAAGAAAATCCTGACTATGGTAAAAGAATTATGCAAAATGAAGTAACACACAAACCATACTGTGCATCCACTCAGTGGGTGTGGTTGTCTGGGACTGGTGGGTTATTGTCCTGGATTTTGCCATGCACTTTTATCCCAGAGTCTTTGGACACAGAGTCCATTCACATCTCAGAGATGCAGTGGGTGACTAGAAGCCAGAAACAAAACAAAGCTTTTGAGGGGGCTGGGGGTGGGGATGATATCTTGCTCATCCATAATGGGGGTCTGAGATTCGAAAAGAGCATAGGGGACAGCATCACATACACATCCCTCACAGAAAACTCTCAAAATGAATCCAATTAGCTTCACACTTGCTGACATCCTGGATACACAGACACACACACACGCTTAATTATAACTATTGATGTGTTTTTCAGTTTGTGAAGAAATATGGGAATATTTTTAGCCTGAATCTTGGTGACATATCTTCAGTGGTCATAACTGGACTGCCCTTAATCAAAGAAGCCTTTACTCACATGGAACAAAACATTTTGAATCGCCCTCTCAGTGTTATGCAAGAACGTATCACCAATAAAAATGGTAAGTTTCTATAAGTTAATTGAGCAGCATGAAGTGTGTGTTATAATGTTTATGATGCATTGTAGGTGCCTGTTACAACAATTCCACAATCCAACCCCAACTTGAATTGCCATCTTTATAGGAAATGTGAGGTTACATTTTTTTATTGGATATTTTATTTATTTACATTTCAAATGTTATTCTCTTTTCTGGTTTCCCCTCTGGTAATCCCCTATCCCATCTCCCCTCCCTCTGCTTCTATGAGGGTGTTACCCCACCCACTCTTGTCTCCCTGCCCTGGCACTTCTGTACACTGGAGCACCAAGTCTTCACAGGACCAAGGGTCTCTTGTTATATTGATGCCTGACAAGGCCATCCTCTGCTACATATGCAGCTGGAGCCATGTGTACTCTTTGGTTGGTGGTTTTGTCCCTGGGAGTTCTGGGGGTTCTGGTTGGTTGATATTGTTGTTCTTCCTTTGGGGCTGCAAACCCCTTCAGCTCCTTCAGTCCCTCTCCATTGGTGACCCTGTGCTCAATCCAATGGTTAGGTGCCAGCATCTACCTCTGTATTTGTCAGGCTCTGACAGAGTCTCTCAGGAGACAGCTATAACAGGCTTCTGCCAGCAAGCACATATTGACACAATAGTGTCTGGGTTTGGTGTCTGTATATGGGATGGATTCCCTAGGTGAGGCAGTCTCTGGATGGCCTTTCCTTCAGTCTCTGCTCCACAATTTGTCTCTGTATTTCTTCTCTTGAGGATTTTGTTCCTCCTTCTAAGAAGGACTTGAAGCATCCACACTTTGGTCTTCTTTCTTCTTGAACTTCATTGAATTGCATCTTGGGTATTCTGAGCTTTTGGACTAATATCCACTTCTCAGTGATACATACCATGTGTGTTCTTTTGTGATTGGGTTACCTCACTCAGGATGATATTTTATAGTTCCATCCAGTTGCCTAAGAATTTCATGAAGTCATTGCTTTTAATAGCTGAGTAGTACTCCATTTTGTAAATGTACCACATTTTCTGTATTCCTTCCTCTGTTGAGGGACATCTGGGTTGTTTCCAGCTTCTGGCTATTATAAATAAGGCTGCTATGAACAATGGAAGCATCCATTGAAGGACTTAACAGTGTCAACTCTAATATGCATTGAAAGAACCCACACGTCTCGCAAAAACTAACTCTAAATGTGTTGGTAAGAAGTAATCACACATACTGCCACAGACGGACACACTGCTCTCTTATTTCCCCTACACTATGCTAACCCTATGGCCTAGAAAAATGAGTGTGAGTTACCCTGTTCTTGCTGCTGTTGGTTGTCTTGTATAAAGCTTCTTACACTTCATTACTGAAGCCATGCTATACAGGGACCTCTAGCCTTCCAGAGAGTGTTAGATGAAAATAGTATAAGTACTCAGTATTATCATTAAATCAAGTTACATGTTACAAAATTGGAAGCAGAACTTCAAGTGAATTAACCTTCTAAAATTTTAAACATTTCATACTTATTCCCTGAGACAATCAATCACTAATTGTGTATCATTGACTATGTTATCTGCTATGAGAAACACAGTGCTTGGAATAAGCTATTAATAGTGAATATAATAGAAAATACACATCTTTATATAACACGCAGTCCATAAAATGAAAAACCCTGGTGTAATTAGCTAATTAAATCATGTATGTCTACAATGTTAAGGGGGGCTGTCATTCATTAGTAGTTTCTAAGATATACTGAGATTCAGGTAAAACTTCTTTAAGTAAAGACACGTATTGAGTAACATGGAAAAACAATTAACAAAGAAAGAATATCCCTAAAATAACAAGGAGGACCAAGGCCTTGAAAAACTGGAAAGATGTCTAGTGTGGCAAGCATTGTACCTAAATGACATAATGAAGTGGATACAAGCTCGTAAATTTGGCTACGAACAGCCTAGATATTAGTTTTCATGTGAACAGCAAGAGTGGTGTTGAGTAGAGAGGAGTACATACTGCACACTCTGAGGATCATTTAGTTTTTCAGGTAGGAAGTGGAAGAAGGCATGAAATTATCACCATTGGTTAGAAAAGATGGGATTTTGAAAAATAAGTTGAGAAGTGAGGAAACTTGATTATTTCCTGATGGTGATATTGAAGGCACATGAACCAAAATTATTCAAGAGAGAAGCTACATGACCTGATGATGCACATAGAGGGCAGGAGATCAAAGATCTCAGGGGAAGTGCCAAAAGAGTGGCTTCTGTGGTACAGTGGATGCAAGGAGGAACAATGAGAGATGATAAGGTAGTTGGTATTGCTAGCTTCTGTTTGGAGTTTCAGGGATACATAATAATTTCTGTCACAGATGTCCTGAGTCTAAATGCTTATAACTGTCAACATCAAGTAGGCATGTGCAAGGTTGTAGAATGCACACTTTATATGAGTGTCAGGGTATGACATTTAAATGGTAGACATGATGAGATTTCCTAAAAGGGAATATGCATCAAAAAGAGATGTGGGGTAGTCTCGAACAACTCCAATATTTCAAGAGTTGGTAGAAGAAAACAAGCCACCAAAATTTGTGGGGATTTTGACCCAAAGAATTAGGAAGAAAATCTGGAACTGCAGAATGCCAGGTGCCACTGGGAAAGGTTTTCAGCAAGGAAGTCTCTGAGTTGCTGAAGGAGCATTTCTGAGTGCTGAAAGTGTCTTGTTCTTGATGTGTAGGGAGAAGAGAGACCAAGGCTTGTGTTTAAAGTGTTCACAGTTTTTCTGAAAGTTACAAATAGACGTGAGCATGACGTTGCATGTTCCATGAAATAGGTGGTGGATACTAAGCACACTAGAATGGTTGCCTCCTGTTTTTTTCTAGGTGGAGTACATGTGCTTCTGATCTTACTGAGTCATTTTTTCATCTTTTAAAGCCTGTTTTTTTAAAACAAGGATCCCCCTTAAAATGTCTTTCCTATATCTTTAATGTATAATTTATTTTATAACTAATTATAATTTATAATTTAAATTTATCCTTTATCTCATTCCTGTTATTCAGTTTAACAGAACTTTGTAGACTTTTCTGTCTACACTGGAGCTAGGAGAGATGCATTTGAACACCATGTTAGCAAACAGCTGTTTTCCCTTGAAAAGTGTAATTGGCATATATTCCTCATTTTCTTTTGCAGCAATTAGAATGGACCTGTTGCTGGGTGGAAATAAGTATGCAGAGTTTCTAAGAGAAATAGATTACATAATATTTAAGAAATATCGGTGTGTGATGTTGAAGATCTCCAGGCAATGTTAGCCATCACGGCTCTTGCTTTCTAATATTCTGTCTAGACAGCTATCAAGCCCATCATTGGCCATCCTCCTTTCCATCACAAATGTGTTTAACAAATAATTCACAAGGTACTTTTAGACCACAATGCCATAATGCTGAATCTCTTCCTTTCAGGACTGATCTTCTCCAGTGGCCAAATATGGAAGGAGCAAAGGAGATTTGCGCTGATGACACTGAGGAATTTTGGCTTAGGAAAGAAGAGTTTAGAGGAGCGCATGCAGGAGGAAGCCTATCACCTAGTGGAAGCCATAAGCGAGGAGGAAGGTGAGTCTCTCAGGTGCAGGGCCTGGGCCTCTTTCGCTCATTGAACAGATTCTTACTAAATATCTAAGTAATCATCCTTGCCCTTCTCTAGGTCTGGGCACCGAGGATTCAACAATGAGCATTTAGCCATGATCCCAGCCCAGATGTTCAGCAGCTAAGCATACAAATGGGTCAATAAGCCCAGTGGAGTACCTATGGCCTGCTAATAAGTCTGAATTCCCAGGCATTAGTAGTGGGCTTGGTGCATGTCAAACCCCACATAGTACACTCTGACCAGAGCCTCTTACATGTATACTTCTGGAATGATTATTTCTCTGTCATATGAAGTTAATTTATTATAGGAAATAGAAACAAATTAATAACTTTGAAGGACTCATCTCTCCCTCTCCCTATATCCAGGAAAACCTTTCAATCCTCACTTCAGTATCAACAATGCAGTTTCCAATATCATTTGTTCTGTCACCTTTGGGGAGCGCTTTGAGTACCATGATAGTAGGTTTCAGGAGATGCTGAGGTTACTGGATGAGGTTATGTATTTGGAGACAACAATGATATCTCAGGTAAACACTTTTCTTTGTATATCTTTGAAAGGTAGAGCTTGTAAAGCTAATGTAATGTAATGTTTCAAACGTATTTCAAATTTAACTCTTGACTGCTATAAGAAACTTGATATCTACAAAATATTTCTAACATTTATTTGAAAATTTTTAGTGTTTATATTGGTCTATATACATGTATAAGTAACGGGTGGATTCTTTGAGAATGCCAATTTTTACTTGAACTCTTTTCCAATGCCTTTATATTCATTTCTCAGAGTCATCATCTGAATTTACTTTGTAGCTCATCACCTTGTTTTGGGATTTCTCTTTGTGCACTGATCTTTGTTATCAGGAGACTAGCAGTGTACTGTCTGAATATGTTATTGTTTTCTCTGTGGTCAGGTGAATGAGTTGTTCCTAGGTTTATGGTATTACGAATAACAGTTCCATGTCAGTATTCACGTGACATACTCATTTGTCTTATATTTGCATCTGGACATATAAGATAAAGATTCAGAAATATGAACTTTTCCTATACCCATTGATACTTGATCCTATCAGTCTTCTTATATTAGAAAATACAGTCATTTGGGGTTCAAATGTCTCTCAAAGGAGACCTCATTATTTATCTCTAACCCTTATAGCTCCTCAAATACTCTCCATAGCTTACTGGTCACTCATCTATTCCTGGGAATATGGAAGACAATTGGACAGTTGTAAGGTGAAATTAGTCTCAAGTGCTTGATTTTATCAGCCTGGTTTTCCTTCTGCTAGCCCCCAGCTTGGTATGTACACATTTGAGGATGTGTGTGTATATGTTTGTATGTTTTAAAAACACCTTCATAGTTTTTTTTTTAGTGTGCATACACACATATATACATTTGTTATGTGTATGTATGCACACAAGACATAACAACTTTAAGAAGTAGGCTCTTCCATCATGTGTGTAACAGGAGTGAAAAAAACTGTGTGTGTGTGTGTGGTTGTGTGTGTGTGTATGATCATTTTTATTTATAACTGTTATGGTTTATTAAGTTGCGTTCCCTTTGTGTAATGTCATCTTTTACCTCTTTTGACTAGTTTGGATTTGAAGTCTGTTCCATCAGATATCATAACTATACCAGCTTGCTCTATTTCTGTTTGCTTTATAGACTAGTTTTCTTTTTTATATCTTTATTTGTGGATATCTTTACCACTAAGATGTGTTTCTTAGGTATCACACAAACATTGATCTCATTTGTCTTATCTTTGCATCTGGACATATAAGATGTATGTAGATAGTGACTCTGTTCTCCAAGGCATTATGATCATGCTCATTACTTTACTAATGGATATTTGAATGGAGCATGTCATCAGCATTGTGCTACATTCCTGATATTTTTCTGCATAGCTTAGTCTGTTACTGATGTGTTCCAGTGTGCATTTTTGACACATTCAGTTATTACTTTAAAAGACATTTTTTACTTATTCACTTTATATCCTGCCCACTGGCCACCTCCTAAAATCCTTCCCCTCCAACTTCCCTTTCTCCTCTGAATGAGTGGGCCCCCCCTTGGGTATCCCTAAAACCTGGTACATCAAGACTCTGCAAGCCTAGGTGCTTCCTCTTCTACAGAGAGAGCAGATAAGGCAGTCCAGCTAGAAGAATATATCCCATGTACAGGCAGCAGCCTTTGGGACCACCCCTGCCCCAGTTGTTCAGGTCCCACATGAAGACCAAGCTGCACACCTGCTACATGTTTTATTTTATACAGTTCCCTTGCTGCATGTGTCTTCTGTTGCTGATCTATTTCCACCACATTGCTGATTTCCTCATTCATTTTGCTGACCTGTCCCTTTCTATTGCTGGCTTTCTACTCTGGGTCTTTTATTAAATTCACCTGTTTGCTTACCTCCTCAAAGTCACTTATTCTTACTAGAGTCCCTTTGCAACTTTTAGAGAGCATTACATACTTGTGTTTCTGCATTCCACTTTATGCTGTCTTGGACATATCTTTTGGAGTGTGTGAAAATAACAGTTGCAGACGTTTTAGATTTACCATATGGGGGCTACACATGGTTCCAGAGAGAATAAATCTGAAGCAGAGTTACTGGTCCATTAAAAGTTCATTTTCTCTTTAAGAACTTCTATTTCTATACCATCAAATTCTGCATGATGCATCCAAGAGTGGATTAATTCTCACTTATGGTATCCCCATAAGTGTTTTCTCCTCAAGTTCAGGGATGCCCTCACTGAAAATTAAGGAAATGGATAGCAAGACTTATAGGTATGAAACAGGGTATGAATGAGCTCAGTTGCACTTAGTGTCTATACTATCTTGTGTTCCTCATTATAACTCTTACTCATGGTAGTTACCAGTCCAGCAGCTCCATGTTTTTCTCCTCCTAGTGAGCCGAAGTTAGGAAGTCAGTGGAGATCAGAGAGTGTGCAGCCAACTTCTAGGTGTGTATTAGGGGAAAAAAAATCTTACAAGGGAACAAAAAGGTGACAGAGAGTGATAATAAATGTTCTTGGAAAGACAAGTTACACCATTTTGTTAGATAGCTGCAAAAGTTCATTAATTTTTACGATGCCCTCTTACATAGAAAAGGGGGCAGTATAGTGTCTGCAAATTGGTACAGAGTTGTGCAAGCAAATAGAGATAGCAGTCCACCAGACATCTGTGGAATCCTTTGTATGTCTCATGTCATTCACTGCTCAGATACAGCAAGACCCCATTAGTACATTGTATATTATCAATACTACTCTGTAATAATATTAATATCATTAATACTGTTATTATGCCTGTTGCAACTTATTATTACTAGAGGCCAGAGAGGTAGAAATCACACCCATGTATGTCTTATTTTAAATCTTGTTGATTTATATTTTGTTATGCTATCTGTTTACGAAAAATATTGTTGAAACCTCATTCACCATTTACTTTACTTAAGTAAAGATTGCAATTTTATGATATGGGGATCAAAGTACAGTACTGGAACCAGAATGTATAGTTACCTGCACCACACTTCTTATTGGTGATTTCCCATAGGTGAAATAAGTCATGTCAGAGAACTAGAGGAGTCCAAAGATGTTGGTCCCTTCAAGGATAACCAAGTAAAATATCTCCAAAGAGACTTGGCCAGTGCTTTATGAAGTGAGGGGTATGGTTTAAAAAAAATCAGGGACACATTTTAGGCACAATGAATGGTATGAGCCGGGGAACTTGGTGTGCTCTCAAGGTCTCTGTGGTTGGATTATCTAGAGAAATGATAAATATTTAGGGGTTCCCAACTCTGTAGGATGTACAGATTTTGTCCAATTCTGAGTCTAGGGACAGCCTTTGAATATTGAAAGTAACAGAGTCAAGCATATGATTACACTGATAAATATTCTTTCTGGAATTGTAATGGAATTGATAGTATAATAAATAACAGTGTTGAATGCTGTTTTAATGTCCAAATAAAGAGGTAGTGTTATATAGCATGTAACAGACTGTTGAACTTTAAGTGTTTGGGGGCTCAATATATTTTTCATGTCAGAGTTGAAATATTTTTGAGGAAGAGGAGAGGGAAAAAAGCTCATCCTACAATTTCACAGTAAGAAACATGTAGAAAGACAAGACTATGTATGGAAACACTGTAAAATGCCACCATGTTGTCTCCATGACTATTTTATTTTTCCCAATCAGCTCTACAATATTTTTCCATGGATAATGAAATATATCCCTGGATCGCATCAAAGAGTTTTCAGAAACTGGGAAAAACTGAAATTGTTTGTCTCTTGTATGATTGATGATCACCGGAGAGATTGGAATCCTGATGAGCCAAGAGACTTCATTGATGCTTTCCTCAAGGAAATGGCAAAGGTGAGGGAGATGCTTCTGTGTCTTCTTCATAGAGACAATGTATTCATTTAATAACTTTCAATCAATCCTGCATCAGGCTACCACACAGAGTTTAACTTGGCAAAGATTTATTCTCCTGCAGCTCTCATGACTTTAACTCTTATTTACCACACAAGGTTCATTGAAAGGCTATGGAAACTATGATGCTGCCTCTCCAGACTCCAAGAGAACACAGCTATCTTGTGTTATGGCTCCTTCAATTCCTAAACTGTAGCATATCTTTTTCTTTGATCTATTGGGCTTTGATCTTCCAGCCCCCTTCTTACAAGGATAGTTCAGAGTAATTGTCCTCTCTCACCAATTAATCAAATCTACAAAGTGTATCTTAGCTCATCAAGTAGCATATGAGGGTTCCAAAAATGAAGATATAGACATCTTTGTATATCAATGCTTTATATAAGCCATATAAGTGAAATATTATGCCGTATAAGTAGCATTAACTCAGGGGTGTTAGAAATTTACGGTGTCCTGCCTGTAAATGCTGATACTTCCCTTTAATCCTTTTTCTTTGCCTTTTACCAATACATGAAAGAAATGTATACAAAGAAAAATTAGTAATTAAACTTCAGAGCTTTATTTTTGGGTGAGTCAATACAAAGCCTATTACTCGCCCATTTTAAGCACATTGCACCACACAGGCAAAATTTATCTGAATTCCGAAGTTTAGTTTTAATGTATAAATGCGGCATCTACCTTCTCATGATTGTGTGGTTATAAACACCATCCAATCATGCACAAGCAAAAGAATAGTTGTGTATATTTGTACTTTTGCATCTTGTGACGATAACTTGCAGGAACAATTTAAGAGTTTGAAGGTCTATTTTTGGCTGATATTTTCAAGGGGTCCAACATGAAGGAAAATATATGGGAAAAGGATGCGGTGGAGTCAGTTTATTTCATGGTAGACCAAGAATCTCAAACTAGCCAGGACACAACCACAGGAATCCCGTTTCTGCTTACTGACCTCCTCCAGATGGACGCCACCTGCCAGTGTTCCAGACTATCCTAAAAGTGTCCCAGCAGCTAGGAACAAAGTAGTCAAAACTTGAGCCTGTAGGGATCATTTTAAAGTTAAGGTATAACACTATTTTTAATGCTCTGACCAAAATAGGCTTCTAGCAGATACACATCACTCAATCTGTCCTATGAGCTTTGACTCATTAGATTATAAATTCCTTTTTTTTTTAACCTAGGGCATAATAGTAAATTTCTTTTCATGGTCTATCAATATTTCATCTTCCTGACACAGTTTCAATAGAAATAACATTTTGTTCCCAGAAGACGGGTCAAATTATTTGCTATATGGAGTACAGGTGTGAGACCATCAAAATTATAAGCAATGTAAACAATGATACTTCTAGGGGGGATTAGAAAATAAGGAATTATATACCAAAGAACATTTGATAGAATCAGCAAGGTTAGGTATGAAATATTAATGAAGAGATCAAAGAATCAATAAACACAGAGAATTCACCTCAGTCTTTCTGAAATCAACAGAAACACCTGTAGAGTTTTTGGTATGTGACTTTTGCATCTCATAGAGTTGATATGACATGTTAAGTTGTATACATTATCTTCATTTTATAAACTGAATCAGATAAATGTGAAATGAAAGTTTTAAATCACATAGTGACTTAGTGACTTAGCTGATACTGGAAGTTAAATATCTGTGGGTGGGTTTATTCTGTCATGTTTGCATTTCCAAAAGTGTAGTCACATAAAAAATAGTTTCTTGATATTTGTCCACTCAAGTACTAGAAGCTTTTGGTCAGTCTACAGCAGTTGGAGCAAAAAAAGTACTTTCTAATGAGGTCAAGCTAATATTATTTTCAAATGAATCCTTCCGAACTCATTACCAAGGATGAAGAAGACCCTAAGTGTCAAAATCTCCTTGTATTTGGACTGTGGTAACTCTTATGATATCACTGAGTCCTGAGGAGGTTAAAGGTAACATTACTTCAAATAGCAACATTCCCATTTGTTACCCAGGGTCAGAACCTGTGTATTTAAATAATCACAGATTTTCTAACTAAACACTGTCTTTTCTAGTACCCAGAGAAAACTACCAGTTTCAATGAAGAAAACTTAATCTGCAGCACTTTGGACCTCTTCTTTGCTGGAACTGAAACAACATCTACTACATTACGGTGGGCTCTGCTCTACATGGCCCTCTACCCAGAAGTGCAAGGTGAACATATGCTGACTGCACCTGACAAACTGAATTCTGCTCTGGAATCTATGGCATAGAGAGGGCCATGGTGCAGTGAAAGGAGGTGGCATAGCTGTGAGGCAGTGTGTACTTGGGAATGGAAGTGCCTTCTGCATGTTCTTTTGGGACTTAGATGGATTCCAGGGGTGTAGACATGTACAGAGTACATCCTCTCATCTCCTTCCTTTTTTAGTAGACCCCTCCCATTTTACCTTGCACTCTGTTCAAAATCTTTATTTTGCTATTCTATACACTGTCATAGCATCTTTCTGCCTTTCCTGCTTCAGATCCACCCACTCTCTATGGTGCCTTTCCTATACTCCATGTCCTCTCTTAGCCTGGTCCTTATTTGTGACTCTAAGCCATGATATTACATCTTCCCTCTGCCAACAGTATTCTGTCACAATGTTTCGCCATTCTAGAGGAATGGTCTCAGGTATTACTTTTCCAAGTCATTTCAAATTCCTTCATGAATTTGATGACTTGGGAATAACTGTCACTCTTTTCCTCCAGAGATCACAGAATATACTCCATGGTTCTGCTTAACACATAAGTTCTTTCTCCACTGACTGGCATCTGTCAGGGCAAGTGGTCCATCCTATCATTCTTATTCCATTAGATTCTAGAAAATTTTAATGATTTGAAGATAGGAACATTTTTCCTATTATAGAACATGTGCTTTGTTGTTCCTCTTCTTGTTCTATTTCATCTTGTTATTGTTTTTGTTCTTTGAATTTTTTGGTTTTTTTTTTTTTTTTTTTTTTTTTTTTTTTTTTTTTTTTTTGCCTTAAGACAAAAATTGCATAGAAAAATTCAGAGTACTTCCCATGTGGTAAAGAAAATTTTGTTTATAGAACAATCCCTGTGTGTATGTAAACATGTGGAAGCTGTAACACAGCTACAAGGATCACTCCTCGGAAACCATTTACTTTTTGGAACAGGATTACTCATTCACCTGGAAATTGTCAAGGGAACTACAGTCAGTGTCTATCCAGTGAGCCTGGATATGGGATCTGCCTGTTGCCACCTCCTTAGTGCCCTGGGATTAGAAGTGCATTCTACCATATCCAGCTTTTATCTGTGAATGATAAGAATCAGACTTAGGTCCTCATGCTTACAGGACAATCCCTTTACTGGAGCTATCTTCCATGCCCAAATATTTTTGTTTATGAATGCAAAATGAATATATGTACCTGTGCTTATGTGTATGCATCTTGAGTTTCAAGTAAAATACATATTTACCCGAACAATAATCTTTTTAGGTTTTAAAGCTAGCTAATGAGTTAGCATACAAACTTGGCTTCTAGAATAGCAGCTTCAAAATATCAGTAGATTTACATGAAAAGTTACACGTGTTCATTTTGAAATATACATAATAGTCAAGAGATAGGACAATTGAAATTATTAACTAACCAAAAATTGATGCATGAGTTACAGCAGCTCTTCATCTAGAGAGAAAAAAGTTCTGATGGCCACCTAGTAATATATGAGTTATCAGAAAATTGCCCTAAAGTTAAATAACCAATCAATAAATCACATTAACTGCCCTAATCAACTCAAATTAGTTATGTTGAATAGTTACGTATCTATCCAAAATGACTGAATGGAAGCGGGGAGAACCAGCAATTTTATAATATCAGAGTTTCGATTTTCCAAGATGGAAAAGTAATAGCCACTGCTAATACAATAGGAACACATTTAATATTATTGAACTGTGCAGTTAAAAATTCTGACAAGAATTGTGATTGGTGGTACCCAACATTAGTCAAAATACTTGAAGAGCTTGAGGCAGGGATGTCACAGTTTGAGGTTACTTGGCTACTTATATAGAACATAAATGAAAAATTGTTATTGTGACAAGTTTTATGCCAAATTTATTTTCCTACCAGTTTATTTTTATATAGATAGTAGTGTAATCGATATACATTTATTTCTCTGTCAGGAGAAATCTCTAAGCCAGATTTTGTGATATGCTTTTTGTTACATATTCCTTTTAAATTGTTGCTGAAATTGAAGCTACAGTGAAGCTCAGCTCTCTGAAAGTGGGCATCCCTGAGCACTCCTTTCCCTAGAAGGGGAAAGAGAAAAGCAGACACCCTGCTGTAGCAGACCATATTCCAAAGATGACAAATCATGTTTATTTACTTTTTTTTTTTTTTTTTTAGCTTTTTAAGGCAGGCTTTCACTGTGTAGCCCAGACTGTCGTGGAACTCACTCTGTTAACCAAGCTGTCCTAGAACTCAGAGACCTGCCTAATTTCTGCCTCCTTAATATTGGAATTAAAAGGATGTGCCACTGGGACCAGCTGTTTATTTGTGGTTTACTTACCAGAACTGAGTCACATGGCCATTGAGTGACCAAGGATTCCAGAAGCTAGAGTTTTTTGCTGGATAACTGTTCACGCTGCATTGTCATTTTGGAAGACAGTTAACAATCATTACCATTCTGTTTATTCATAGAAATTTCAAACTGTACTTTGGATAAGACATAATTATTCTCATTAGTCAGATGTGGGATCTGAACTATAAAGAATTTCTTTAGCAGTGTTGTCCAACAATATCTTAAGAAATTGGAGTCTACTGATGTCCTGAAGTGTGAATGTTTATGCATTCTCCATTAATTCACTTGTTGCAACCTAATTACCAATAGTATGATGTTAGAAGGTGATTAGTCCTATGAAAGGAATTAATGACTTTAAAAGAAATACCAGTGAAACAAGGGAGACAGGTCAAGAAGTAAAGAATCTTGCTTATTAGTCATCTGCCATAAGTACACTTCCCAAAAACCTCATGGTAGAAGAGAAAGAACTACAACAAGATGTCCTTTGACCTCCACTGTCATGCAATAAAACCCTCCATTGACACAAATTCAAAATTTTGAAGAGTATTATGCTTTAAATTCTTACAAGAGATATTTATATTTTCTATGATATGAAGAGAAAACAATGCTTTTCCATCTATGAGGCAGAAAATTGTTGCTATCAGATAAGAAATTTCTTGGTGCCCTACTTTAGAATTCCCAGGCTCTAGGACTGTGAAACATGAATGTGAATTGTTTACAAATCTGCTTAGTATAATGAAAGTATACCACACTAGGTTCTGCTCTGAGATTAGCAATGCTGATCATGCCTACTCATTTCAAGATATACGAAAAGTTATGATTATGTTGTAGGCTCAAGTAGAGTTATAGAGTCTTTTTTTTTTAAGTCAATCATTTGAAGGGTTAAGAAAACATTTCTTTATAGCCAGGACACTAAAGTTAGATAAAAGCTGATAAGGTCTTAGAGACAACTTGTTTATTAGAAGAAATCATGAAATTAAAAAATTAATAGACCCTCCTGTTTAACTTTTAGAAAAAGTACAGGCAGAGATTGACAGAGTTATTGGCCAGAAGAGGGCAGCAAGCCTGGCTGATCGAGAAAGCATGCCCTACACCAATGCTGTCATCCATGAAGTGCAGAGGATGGGCAACATCATCCCCTTGAATGTTCCCAGGGAAGTAGCAATGGATACCAGCTTTAATGGATTCCACCTGCCAAAGGTAACTGTATTCCCAGTTTTTGATATCTCAGTCCATTTTTTATGTACTCCTATGAACCTAAAGTAACTGTGACATATATTCCTGCTTCAAGATCACTTAAATCAGCAGAGGTAAATTATGTTTGCTATAGTACTCATTATCCTCTATGCGTCTCTACAGATATTTGCACATATAGTAGGGAAAAAAGACTCCTTGGTCAAATATGTTTAGGCAAAGCCTGGCTTTATTTGCTAAAGGCCTTTCAGCATCTTCTTATGCCGATGGCTCACAGCAGTCAGCAGTTCTCTGCTACCTGTCTTTACTCCAGAGAGGAGCTCTCAAGACTAAAAAGCTTCCATGTTAGAAAATACTTCTACTTCTACACAATCCTTGAAATACATAATTTGAAATGTGAATAAAATTTGAGTCACTAGTACTACCATTATGGTGAGACTGTTATTTCTAAAACAGTGACCCACAGGCTTAGTTCTAATGTTATTTACACACAAGTGATTTATACCTCATAAGAGAAACCATCCCAAAATGCATTAGATACTATGTAATATTTGTTTGCTGCAGAATTTTCTCTCCTTCAAAATGGCATATCGACTTCTCAGAATAACCATCCATCTAGTTTTGAGATTGGAAAGTTCAGGCTTAAAGAAATTTGGTTTGCAAAACCAAAAAAATCTGTCTACTATAAAATAATAAGAGTGGGAATCCAGAACCAACCCTGTTCTGTTTATACTGGTCATCCCATACTTCCTCCATGGGATTTACATTATTTTGACATGAATAATTCTCCTTTGATGTTTCGCCATGTGTCCCTGTTAAATTACTCAGTTTTATGGACTGAATCCATACCACATCTCCCAGATCTCTTAATACTCTGCATAGGGTTTCCTGAAACTTATACCTTCCATGCCCCCAAAGTTAAAATTCCTTCTGTTCTTCTTATTTCAACATGGGCGATCAAATTGAACATTTCTTGGCTGTGACAAAATTCCCAAGGTTTCAGTTCAGCATGGAAGGGGGTTGGTGAAATGGCCAATCAAATCACATAATGATAGCCAGGAAGCAGAGAAAAAAGTCAAAAGGAGGTTGGATTTTTAGCCCTCACTTCTACTCTTTTTATTTCATCCAGGCTATCAGCTTGTGGGATGGTGCCATCCACAGTCAGGGAAGGTCTACTACCATTAGTTGATTTTCCTGTGATTGTCTTCACAGATACTAGCATAAGTTGATAGAGACATACTACAGAGTTGGTAAAGAAAATAATGAGAAGTGGACACTGGGGTGTGACTAAGTCATGTTCTTGGGTCTAAGAAAGCAAGGGCAGCCTGCACCATGTTGGCTCTTGGAACCAATAATGTTATGAAAGAATTGATCAAGTCACTGAAGGAAGCGTGAGTTAGTGTGAGGGAAACGCATACTCTGGAAAGTCCTGGCACAATGCTAGGAAGCCTGGTGAACTGGTCTTGTTTCACTGGATATGTAAATATTTTCCTAACCATGCAGAGAACTGGGTTCAGAAGCCTCCATATTGAAGACTAAGAATGGAGACACAGAGGTTAAAGACACACCATTTCCCTTCATGGACTTGCCATTGTCCTCACTATAGGAAGTAGCTGAGTTGGTTTTTATTCCTGTCTGCCACATAATACTCTTTTGGATGCTATAATGTGTGTACCTTCCTCTAGACATTTGTTCAGCATTAAAGAGCAATCTAATGGGCTGGTAAATCCAGGCACTTATAGTCATTGTAAAGATTTCTAGACAAAGAGAAAAGTACTGTGACAGGGGCAGGGATCTAAATGTTGAATGTATATCTCAATTCCAATTTAGATTGAATTAAAAATAGTGAATTCAGTATAAATGCTTGAACACTAGAGAACCACCTACGTTCTTACAGGTCTGCTCCTTATATCAAGACTTGAATCTTTGCTGTCATTTCTAGGGTACTATGGTTCTAACCAACCTAACTGCACTGCACAGGGACCCAAAAGAGTGGGCCACTCCAGATGAGTTCAATCCAGAGCACTTCTTGGAGAATGGACAGTTTAAGAAGAGAGAATCTTTTCTACCATTCTCAATGGGTGAGTTGTGATGAACAGGAGTGAGTTCAGTGCTCCACCGCAGCCCCTCCTTCATCTTGTCTTCAGATGGCCCAATTTGACTTTATTTTGACTTTGGTTGCAACCCTGCAGTCCCTGGACTTGCCACTTCTTCAGACCCAGCCTAATCCTCATTCTCCCTTGCCTCTACTGGGTATTCCAGCATTCCTCATTCTGTTTTCCAAAACACTAAGGATAGAAACTCACACTCTAGCTCTTCTTCAGTAAGATGGATATGTGCCACCTTCATAAGATTTTTCGGTGTCCCAAGTTATTTTTAAGGGATGCATCTACACAGGGAAATGGAGAAGATTTGTAATGAGATGATGAGGAGAAATGAGGGAGTAGTTACCTAGTCACCACAATGGAAACATGAAGCAATAATTGTAAAAATCATTTGCTTAACTGGATTGGATTCTGACCTATCCAAGAATTCCTTGAACAGGCAAGTCTTTTGTCTTTTATCATTTTAAGCATGCTTTAAAAATTCTAGCTAGATATTTTTGTGTTGTGCAACCTGGTAGTCAGGAAAGGAGATATAGTGCTCTCTCTCTCTCTCTCTCTCTCTCTCTCTCTCTCTCTCTCTCTCTCTCTCTCTCTATCTATCTCTGTGTGTGTGTGTGTGGCATATCTCTTTCTAACCAGCCAGTTATGAACAAAATCTTACAGTCATACAATTGTTGAAGCAGTAACAAAATGTTCTATTGTATTACAGTTATTGTCTTCTATGCTTTGAACATATATTTTCAAATAATTTTAAAGTTCCTTAGTTCCATAAATGGGTACCGAGTATATATTACATGTTAGACATACACCTAAGAGCATGAAAGCTGTAGAATAATGAGCAGAGAAGCCCCTTGTATCATGTGACTTACCACAGCCTTTCAAGATGGAATGAGTGAGCCCTGCAGAGATGAAGACACAGACCTAGCCAAATGTGATGCACCTGGGACTCAATGTCTACCAGATGTTCTCACACTGAAGCTTGTCTTTCCTAACACTGCCTCCAGAAGGTGACTAAGTGCTGCACAGAAGCCACACTGCAATGCTTCAAAACGTCAACAAGTTTGCTTGATCATTTGGGGCAGTGCCACTTTTCATGACCCCTAGGTTCTGCAAAGGAGAGGTTTGAATTTGCCCTCTTACCAATTTGGATCCAGAGCCAGTGTTTCTCAGTGTTGTGTTGCCCTAGGTGTGTCTGGCTGGACTGGTTCTGATCTCTTTGTCTTTTCACCTGGGCTTGTCTATCCCTTTGTTCACTATTCACAACTCCCTTTAATAGAAAACCTGATAGGACACAGTGACTCTGTCCAGAAGTTTTGAATGATAGGACAAAATCTTAGCTATATATTTCATTTACTCTACTATTTCATTATTTTCTTTTTATTGGAATTAGATTTTAGATAATACATCTGACCACAAATTCCCCTCACTCTACTCCTTCCAGTATCTCCCCAACTCCCCTCTCACCCAACACTCCACATCCTTTTCCTATTCATAGTAGGACACCAAGAAAAGGCAGCCCAAAAGGAGAAAGCAAGTTATAATATAACAAGGCAATCTAATAAGTGTCCTGAGTGCAGGCCAAAGTATTAGAGATAAGGACATTCCCACTGTTACTGGTCCCACAAAAACAACAAGGTAACACCTATAATACATATCCAGAGAACCTGGTATAGCCTCATAAAGGCCTGGTGCTTGCCATTTTAGTCTCTGCGAGCTTATGTGAGTTCCTACCTAGTTGAATCAGTAGGACACCTTTTCCTTGTAGAATTCATCCCTTCTGACGTCTATACTCTTTCCTCTCCCTCTTCCATGGGATTCCAGGATTTGTGAGAGGAGGGACTATGTCTCTCTGCATAGTGTTGGGCTGTGTGTCTCTGCACCCAATCCCATATGATGCCAGAGGAAGCCTCTCTATGACACCTGGATGAGACACTGATCTATGAGTATAGCAGAATATCATTAAGAATCCTTTCAGTGATTTTCTTTCATTCTTTTTTTTGTCAATTTTGTTTGGTTTTATCCTGTCTCTGTTAGTTTAGGAGTCAGATCAATGAAATATGAAAAGTGTGGAGTTATATCCCCTTTTACATTTCAAATAAATATTTTGTGTGATATTTCCTGAGATAAGTGAGAGAAATGTGAGCAGATCCCTATCCATGGCTTCCACAAGAAGATGTTCCTCTAGGGCCATTGCTGCCAGTGTACATGAATTACAAGCAAATTGTAAGTAGTCTCCATAGTTCTGAACCCCTGTAGTTTAAGATTCACTGATTTCTTATCCTTTATATCATCTAGAATCTTGATGTACAACAAGCATCTCAAATTACATCACTTAGTAAGAACCTGTTGTTGCTCACAGGTTTCCTGATAGTTTGGTGGCTTGGCTCTTCTTCATTTACTTTCTGGCTGACTGCTGGACTATGATGATCTCTGGAAGGGCAGAATTCTCATATCATCTCTCACCCTCTAGTGAGCCAGTTTTCCATTCGCATGGTGGTGATTATGTCCCAATTGGGAGGACAGAAACATACAGGCCTGGTGAGGCCCAGTTTTAAAAGGTCTTTTGTATTTTGGTGATGAGTCACAAAGCCAGCCATAATTGCAGAGGAGGGACATTACTTAAGCCTTTGTTTGGAATAGCATAGAGGTCACTCTGCACACAATATGGAAGCAAGGCTAGAGGACAATTGTCCCTGTTTTATTGTCATCATCTCAATTTCTGATGGAGAAAAATAAAATGGATTTGCTTAGAGATGCACCATGGAAACCAGGTAAACTGAGCATCATGGACAAACCCAAAAGACCTGCTTGATTAACAAAGCAAAGTGAATTTTTTAATCATTCTTTGATTTTTTTTCCCCATCCTGCTTCCTGTTCTTGCCATTTCTAGATTTAAAAGAAGCCACCAGGGGAAAACAGGGTATATTTCAAAGTTGCTCCTCTCTAGGAAAAGTTAACTAGAAGTAAAAAGATTTTCTGTGTCTCATCACTGAAGATGAAAAGCTATGTTTACATGAAAGTGTTCTCATTTATGCCTTCTTCTGAGTGAGTCAACAAACTCAACAGTTTCATCATAGGCAAGCTTGACAGGTTCTCTATTAACAAGTGATGTCATAGAGCATATGAACAGGGTTCATAAAGATGATTTGGGCCTAGGTTAGTCCTCTTCACTCAAGTCATTTTTCTGGTTGTTTTTGTTGCTGTTGTTGCTGTTCTTGTTTTTTGAAAGCAAAGGGGTCAAGTAGCCTTTAGCTCAAGTTGTTTGTCAACTTTCACCTCACTGAAACAATATTTGAGAGGAACAACTTCAGTGGAGGAAGCTTTGTTAGCTCATGGTTTTAGAGTTCTCAGTCTGTGGCCATGTGACCTGTGCCTGAGATGAGACAACATTTGTTAGAAGTGTATGGCTGAAGAACATGACTACCTCATGGGGACCTGGAAGCAAGAAAAGGAAGCAACCAAATTAAAAAAAAAAAAATCCCAACAAGAGCATGGCTCACATGGACTACCTTAGGCACATATGTGTAATTTTCTGCCCCTTCTTAGTGGTGTATCAATTGGCAATCAAACCTGTAGTTCAGGGCACTTGCTGATAAATGAAGAAACAAAAATTAAACAACATACATTCAAATTATATGGCCTAGATGAACATTGGGATACCATTCATACTCCTCAGGGTAATACACACACACAGAGAGAGAGAGAGAGAGAGAGAGAGAGAGAGAGAGAGAGAGAGAGAGAGAGAGAGAGAGACTGACAGTATACCCTTGAAGTAATGTACCCTTTACTAATCCTGTGAGATCTTGTGAACTCCTCCATCATAAGGTAGTACGGTTTCCCTTGTTAACTATTCCACTTTTACAATCTTCCTCAGTCTTTGAATCCCTTCATTCACAGTAAATCAAGAGATGTTAGGCCTCATAAGCTCACTAAAAGTAGACCACCTGGGAGGCACATGTCATACGTCCTGTCAAGTAAGTCATCTCCACCTTTGTTAATCCTGCAACATATAGTCATTAAATGCATCCTAGGAAAATTAGAGAAATCCTGTTTCAAAATAAAAGGTTAAAAGAGAGACAGGGATATTTCAGTTAAAGTATACAAGTATGTAAAATGCTAGTCTCAATACCTACTTGTAGGAGAGAAAGAGAAAGAGGGAGAGAGAGAATGTGAGCAAGTGATAATGGAGGACAAGAAAAGAAAAAAGAACAGGAAGGGAAAGGAAAAGATGAAACAAAGCAAAAGAAATTATGCTTCTCTAGTATGAACTCTAACACCAGCCTCCACATTGGTTTGTATTGTGAAAGGACAGAGTTGGTGAACTGTATGTATTATTATTATTAGCATAATTTACCCAGTCAGTGGAAAGATGAAATAACTGGAAAACAATGGATGCTCATAAAAGCTCTTTCTCAGAACCAGTCTATACATCTCAGTAAACTTCTTCTTAGGTAGAAAAGCCAATCTTAAGCCATAGGCTTTGCTTTGGATTTTATATTATTACTTCTTTTCCACTCTAAATGTATTGTTTAGAAAATAGGGAAGCTAATAACAAGTAGCTTAAGTTAGCTGGCATGGTAGTTCACCTAGTCACTTACTAGTCCTGTGAGCATAATGCTCTGATTTGTTCCCCAGACTCCCCACTAAAAGCTGAACATGCCAGCATATGTTTGTAGTCCTCTTGTTAGACAGCCAGAAAGAGAAGAACCATTGGCCACACAGCCTAGGCTGCTTTGCAAAGACCCAATCTCAAAAATAAATACATACATATAGAAATAAAGTGGGTGACCTTAAGAGATCAAGACCCATATCTGACTTCTACACACATGTACACACATGTGTACACACAATGAGCACACATGTGCACAAAGAAATTCACACAAACAGGGCCTTAATGATGTGTTAGAGATTGAGGAATGCTGCAACGCTTCTGGGATGCATGGTGAGGATGTTCAGTGAGGAAAAGAATAGTGGAGTGCTAGGTTTGTCCCTGATCACCAGAGATCATGCATCTAAACCCAGATATTCAATATGGAGCCTGGCGAGTAGATCTGTGCAAAAATGTACATGGACACAAATGCTTAGGTCTAAAAACCCAGTGAAATAAATACACCTTGTTCATGTGTATATGATCTAGATCAACAGCTCCTAGAGTTGAAAGAATGCCTACTGCCCAGGTCTTACCTTATACATAACATTATTCAAGTAAAAGAACCAGGACACCTGTGAAAATGACATTTTCCAGGGTGGCAAAGTGAAAACATATGTCTCGGATATGTTCCTATGCCAAGGGTCAGGAAATACCGCTTTGAATCAGACTCAAAATCAGAATGACCAAATCTTGAAAATGTGAGACTTAATCACCATCAAAATGCATAGAATCAGCTCAGGATTTGAGGTATGATGGTGGGAACACCAGGCTCTTGATGTACCAAAGTCAGCTGAGAGAGTGACTCATCTGTTTTTTCCCCACAGGAAAGAGAGCTTGCCTGGGAGAACAACTGGCCAGGTCTGAGCTGTTCATTTTCTTCACTGCTCTTATGCAAAAATTTACCTTCAGTCCCCCAATCAATGAGAAGCTGAGCCTGAAGTTCAGAAATGGCCTCACGCTTTCTCCAGTCAGCCACCGCATCTGTGCTGTCCCTAGACAGTGATGCTGGAGAAGAAAAGAGATAAAAGAACAGGAAGATATGATGTATGCCCCGAAGCTTCTGTACTTTTCTCACATGAGAGGAGAAAGACATCAGAAAAGGAAGGTGATTCAAGAAATACTGAAGAAATTTGGCTTAGAAAAATTGAAGCAAACTCCTAGAAGGCTGGCCCCCTGATTCGGTGGTAGACACATCATCTGTGAGCTCAGTGCCATGCTTTTTTCATCTAAAAGTTTTGAGGAGAATGGTGATTCTTCCTATAAACAATGTACATTAAATTGAATTTAAAATTAATTAAACATCAAATTAATTAATTGTTATTTAAAAAGTAAACTTTCTAAGTGCATCATGAAACATATCTTGATTGGTGTATCATCAGTTTGCCTCCTTCCTCCTTTCATGCATGTGTATTTGTTCCTAACCCATTGGAATGTTAGCCTAAAGTGGTGCAAAGGAAGAATAAGAATCAGAACTGAGCTTCTGATTGCATCCACAGAAATAGGCTATTGAGACTCTCCCAGATGACAGATCTATCACTAACTTCTGTGGATCTATATCTAAATAGACCTGGAAACCAGTAAAGCAGGGACGTTTCCTTACTCACAGGCAGGCAAAATAAGTGGTATAAAATCAGTTGCCTTTTTTAATTTTAAGTTCGTATTGTTTTATTGAGAATTTCATTTCATGTACCCCCAATCCAACTTATCTCCCCCCTACACCTCACATTCACCTCATATCCTCCACCCTTGCAACCTCTGGCAAACCAGAATAAAATCTGTCATTGTGGATGCTGTTGTATGTCAGTTTGTCCAACAGTTTATTGCTTTGGAACTGATATGAAGGAGCTAGAGGAAGGACCAAAGGAGCTGAAGAGTTTGCAGCCCCTTAGGATGAACAACATTATGAACTAACTAGTACCCTCAGAGCTCCCAGGAACTCAACCACCAACCAAGGAGTATACATGGTGGGACTGATTGTTCTGGCAGCATGTGTATAGTAGAGGATTACAAAGTCGATCATCAATGGGAGGAGAGGCCCTTGGCCCTGTGAAGGTTCGGTGCTCCAGTGTAGGGGAATGCCAGGGCCAATAGGTGGGAGAGGATGGGGTGGCAAGCAGGAGGAGGGGGGAGGCAACAGGGGTTTGTTCTTATTGTTTTTTGTTTTTGGGGGGTTTGGTTTTTTTTTGGAGGGGGAACTGGGAAAGGAGAAATCATATGACATGTAAATAAAGAAAATATCTAATAAAAAAAAGAGGGAGGAGAAACTGTAACCAGAATATAATGTATAAAAGAATAAATAATAAATTAATAATTAATTAATTATTAATTTTATTATTAATTAGTAATAAGTAATAAATTAGTTAAATAAATAAATAATGAAAACCTCTTCTACAAAAATTACCTAAAGTCTTTCTTTTACCAAGACATGATACTATAGTTTGTCTTTTTGTTTGTTTGTTTTGATTTTTGGTTTTTTCGAGACAGAGTTTCTCTGTATAGCCCTGGCTGTCCTGGAACTCACTCTGTAGACCAGGCTGGCCTCGAACTCAGAAATCCGCCTGCCTCTGCCTCCAAAGTGGTGGGATTAATGGCATGTGCCACCACCTCCCAGCTATAGTTCTTTTAATTAGATTTTTTTATTTACATTTAAATTTTTATCCCCTTTCTGGGTTTCCCCTCCAAAAACACTCTATGCCCTCTCCTCTTCCCCTGCTCAACAACCCACCCACTAGTGCTTCCTGGTCTTGGCATTCCACTACACTGGAGCATTGAACTTTCACAGGACCAAGGGCCTCTCCTCCCATTGATGACCAATATGTAGCAGGCCATCCTCTGCTACATATGCAGCTGGAGCCACGAGTCCCTCCATGTGTACTCTTTGGTTGGTGGTTTAGTCCCTGGGAACACTGGGGGTACTGCTTGGTTTATTTTGTTGTTCCTCCTATGAGGCTGCAAAACCCTTCAGCTCCTTTGGTCCTTTCTCTAGCTCCCTCATGGGGGACCCTGTGCTCAGTCCAATGGTTGACTAAAAGCATCCACCTCCGTTTTTGTCAGTCACAATAGATCCTCTCAGGAGACAGCTATATCATGCTCCCGTCAGCAAGCACTTGTTGGCATCCACAACAGTGTCTGGCTTTGGTGACTTTATGAGATGGATCCCAAGGTAGGGAAGTCTCTGAATGACTTTTCTTCAGTCTCTGGTCCACACTTTGTCTCTGTATCTCCTCCTATGGGTATTTTACCCCCCTCCCTTCTAAGAAGGACCAAAGTATCCACACTTTGGTCTTCCTTCTTGAGGTTCATGTGGACTGTGAATTGTATCTTAGGTATTCTGAACTTCTGGGCTAATATTCACTTATCAGTGAGTGTATACCATGTATATTCTTGGGTCCATGTGATTGGGTTACCTCACTCAGGATGATATTGTCTAGTTCCATCTATTTGACTAAGAATTTCATAAATTCATTGTTTTTAATAGCTGAGTACTACTCCATTGTATAAATGTACCACATTTGCTGAATCCATGCCTCAGTTGAGGGACATCTGGGTTGTTTACAGCTTCTGGCTATCATAAATAAGGCTGCTATGAACATGGTAGAGCATCTGTCCTTATTACATGTTAGAGCATCTTCTGGGTATATGCCCAGAGTGGTATTGCTGGGTCCTCAGTTAGTACTATGTCCAAATTTCTGAAGAACCACCAAAATGAATTCCAGAGTGGTTGTACCAGCTTGCAATCCCACCAGCAATGGAGGAGTGTTTCTCTTTCTCCACATCTTTTGATGTTTCTTAGCCATTTGGTATTCCTCAGTTGAAAATTCTTTGTTTAGCTCTGTACCCCATTTTTAATAGGGTTATTTGGTTCTCTGGAGTCTAACTGCTTGAGTTCTTTGTATATATTGGGTATTATGCCTCTATTGGATGTAGGGTTGGTTAAGATCTTTTCCCAATTTGTTGGTTGCCATTTCGTCCTGTTGACAGTATCCTTTGCCTTAAAGAAGCTTTGTAATTTTATGAATTCGCAATTGTCAATCCTTGATCTTAGAGAATAAGCTATAGGTGATCTATTGAGGAAAATTTCCCCTCTGCCCATGTGCTCGAGGCTCTTCTCCAATTTCTTTTCTATTAGCTTCGGTGTATCTGGTTTTATGTGGTGGTCCTGGATCCACTTTGACTTGAGCTTTTTACAAGGAGGTAAGAACAGATTGAATTGCATTCTTCTGCATGCTAACTGGCAGTTGAACCAGCACCATTTGTTGAAAATACTATCTTTTTTCCACTGGATGGTTTAAGCTCCTTTGTCAAAGTTCAAGTGAACATAGGTATGTGAGTTCATTTCTGGGTCTTCAACTCTACTCCATTGATCTTCCTGCCTACCATTATACTAATACCATGCAGTTCTTATCACAATTTCTCTGTAGTACAGCTTGAGGTCATGGATGGTGATTCTACCAGAAGTTCTTTTATTTTTGAGAATAGTTTTCACTATCCTGGGTATTTTGCTATTCCAGATGAATTTGAGAATTGTTCTTTTTTTTATTTTTTTATTTTATTTTATTTATTTATTTTTTTGAGAATTGCTCTTTCTAACTCTATGAAGATTTGAGTTGGAATTTTGATGGTGATTGCATTGAATCTGTATATATTGATTTTGGCATATTTTTACGATATCAATCCTGACAATCCACTCAAAAGATAAACAGGCTGAAAAGGAAATTAGGGAAATGACACCCTAATAGTCACAATAGTCACAAATAATATAAAGTATCTTGGTGTGACCCTAACCGAACAAGTGAAAGATCTGTATGACAAGAATTATCTTGCTTTTTCTAGGGTGTAGTTTCCCTCCTTGTGATGAAGTTTTCCATTTACTTTCCTTTGAAGGGCTAGAACTATAGAAAGATACTTTGTAAATTTCTTTTTGTCATGGAATATGTTGGTTTCTCCATCTATGATTATTGAGAGTTTTGCTGGGTATAGTAGCCTGGGCTGGCATTTGTGTTCTATTAGGGTCTGTATGACATCTTCCCAGGATCTCCTGGCTTTCATAGTCTCTAGAGAGATGTCTGTTGTATTTCTGGTAGGTCTGCCCTCATATGTTACTTGACCTTTTTCCTTACTGCTTTTAATATTTTTTTTCTTTGTTTGTGCATTAGGTGGTTTGACTATTATGTGACAGAAGGAATTACTTTTGTGGTCCAATCTATTTAGGGTTCTGTAGGCTTCTTGTATGTTCATGGGCATCTCTTTCTTTAGGTTAGGGAAGTTTTTTCTATAATTTTGTTGAATATATTTACTGGCCCTTTAAATTGAGAATCTTCACTCTATACATATTATCCTTAGGTTTGGTCTTTTCATTGTGTCCTGGATTTCCTGGATGTTTTGGGTTAGGAACTTTTTGCTTTTTGCATTTTCTTTGACTGTTGTGTTAATGTTTTCTATGGCATCTTCTGCACCTGAGATTCTCTCTTCTTGTATTTTGTTGGTGATGCTTGCATCTATGACTCCTGATCTCTTTCCTAGCTTTCTACCTCTAGAGTTGTTTCCCTTTGTCATTTCTTTATTGTTTCTATTTCCATTTTTATATCCTGGATGATTTTGTTCATTTCCTTCACCTGTTTGGTTGTGTTTTCCTGTAGTTCTTTAAGGGATTTTTATGTTTCCTCTTTAAGGACTTTTACTCATTTACCTGTATTTTCCTGTATTTCTGTAAGGGAGTTATTTATGTCCAACTTAAAATCCTCTATCAGCATCATGAGATATGATTTTAAATCAAAATTTTGCTTTTCTAGTGTGTTGGCATATCCAGGACTTGCTGTTGTGGGAGAACTGGGTTCTGATGATACCAAGTAGTATTGGCTTCTGTTGATTAGGTTCTTGAGCTTGCCTTTCGTCATCAGGTTATCTCTAGTGTTAATTTGTCTTTCTGTCTCTGGCTGGAGTTTGTCCTTCCTGTGAGCCTGTAAGCCTGTGTCAATACTCCTGGGAGACCAGCTCTCTCCTGGTAGAACTTGTGTACAGAGAGCTATGGTACAGCCCAAGCTCTGGGTGTAGATGGTGACAAGGAGGATCCTGTCCCAGCATATCCAGTTCTCCTGTTCCCTGTGTGCTCCTGGCTGATTCTGCTTTAACCAGTCATTGGAGAGAAAGTGGCTATCTCACCTCTGAGTCCTGGAATGAGAGCACTCTTGGAAGACCAGCTTTCTCCTCATGGGAGCTGTGCACAGCAGGCTATGAAACAGCCTTAGCTCCAGGTGCAGACAGAGACCAAAAGGATCCTGTCCACTATTCCTGTGTCCTGCATGCTCCTGGTCAGCCTCATTCCAGACAGTTATTGGAGAGAAAGTGGAGGTCTCACCTCTTGGCCTGGGAGTGAGAACACTCCTAGGAGACCACCTTTCTCCTTGCAGGATCCATGCATAGTGGGCTTTGGAATTGTTACTACAGGTTTTAAAGAAGAACACCTCACTTGTGGCACCCTGGACCTCCTCTCTGCTGGAATAGATACAATATCTTACAGACTGCACTGGGTTCTGCTTTATAGGAGTGTAAACACAGAATGTTAGGGTGAGCATGTGGTGAGTGCACCTGGGCAAGGCAGAATGTTGCTTCTGAAAGTTGTTGCTTAGATAGAGTCAGAAGACAAAATAGTGGAGTGGAAGACATGTAACAACTGTCAGATAAAGTGATTTGAAGAAAGGGTAGGCCTTCACATATCCTGTCAGGATTGGAATAAGTCCTGGGGAAGACATTACAGTCTATGACTTGAAGGATCTTCAACTCTAGGGTTAAATAGAAAAGCCTGCTGTAGTTGTGATAAGTTCTAGCAAGGAGTAACAGTGTCCCATGAAAACCCACTTGTACCCCCCCCTCTTTCTTTTCAACACTGCCATCCTATTTTGCCTTGGAGATTACCAAAATGTCTCGGTCAGATAACTGCCATCATATTGATGTGAGTTCTGTCTGTCCAGACTTACATAGAGACATTCTTCATTATGTCTTCCAAAATTACATAATCCACGTAATACATAATACATGTCACCTTTAGCATTGCCACTAATCTTATCTCTAAGTAGAGTTTGGGCCTTCCATACCAAAAATGAACTATTTTAATCTCTTGAGATTTCAGAAGAATCTTCTCTGATACTGTCCCTTAAGATGAAAACTCTATTAAGAATGTATTGCTTTGCAAATTACTGCCATTCTTTATCAAGAGAGGCACCAATGTGCCACATTACAGAGCTGTGCACACTGCTTATGTCTCCATAGGAACTTTCTCACCTTCAGAGATAGTGGCCCATCCTATCATTTTTGTTCCTCTAGATTATAGAAAAGTTTTTTGGATGGAAGATAATATATTTCAAGTCATGAGACTGTTTTTTCAAATTGTGGTAAAAGTTTAAGCATAAAGTCACTGTAGCACATTCAAGCCTAATATTTTATCCTAAGGTGAAAATATGAGTAGTGATCTCAATATCTCCCATATAGTAAAGGTAAACTGGTTATTTCTTGAGATTCACACACTTTTTGACAAAGGTCTTTCATTGGCCTGGAAAACACCCAGTAGCTCTCTGCCTCTTCAGGACAATGGGTTTAGAAGAGCATGTCACCATATCTGGATTTTTATCGTGACTTCTAGGGATCAAATTCAAATCCTCATGTGTGTATAACTAATGCTATATCTAATGAACATTTTTGTTCATGCCCAGCTTTTATCTTTATTGGTTGACATGTACATATTATTGCTCTATCTATCTATAGGTATAGATATAGATTATAGATATAGGTTCAGGTATAAGAACAGATACAGATAATATATGGATACTTATATGTTAGTTACCTATATTCTGTTTCTGTGATATAATACAATAACCAAAACTAATTTATATACTGAAGAGTTTATTTTCACTGGTAGAATTGAAAACTATGCAGGATGCAAAGCATTGGAAAAGAGAATGAGGAATCTAAGACATAGATCTCAACTGAAAAACAAAAAGCAAAGAGAAAATTGAAAGTATGGCAAGAAGAGAAACCCTTAAATCCATCCCCACTGACATATTTGTTCCATCAAGTCTCAGAATCCTAAAGATCCATGATTCATAAATAGCATCACCTCTTAGAACTAAAGGTATAAAAATGAAAGCCTGTACTACATTTCTCATTTGAATGTTATGATGAAAAATGCATTTAGTTGAACTCTAATGTCCCCATAGTCTTTTAACAGTCATTATACTGTTCAAAAACTCAAAGTTTCTTCTGAAATTGAAGGCAATCTCTTAAATGTAGCCCACTATAAAGCCAAAACACAGATTTATATACTTCGAGCACACCTTGAAAGAGAATATACATTCCAATTCCAAAAAGGTAAAATGGAGGTATAGTGAGGACATACTGAAACAAAGCAAGACTGAAACCCAAGAGGTCAAATACCTAAGCATATACATCAGTGGATGATGTCTGGACATTTAGCATCATGGGACTTAGATGGCTCTACCCATTTAGCTTTGTTGCTTACAACATAAACTCTCTCTAGGTCTAGCCACAATCTATGTGTGCAGCTATTTTTTTTTTTTTTTTTTTTT
>NW_022196900.1:55773600-55776193 GCF_008632895.1 Mastomys coucha | reverse complement strand
TTTTAGAGATGCCTCATGGATATGGTATCTCCAATGTCTTGTGAATTCTACTACAACCCAGGCTTCACATTTACAATTTCGAGCAATGATGTTTCATAGGCTTCTCATGGGTCTTTCTTTCAAATATCACATTACCTCGGTAGCTAACTGACCAAAGGAAGAATCATCAACCCCATCACTCTTGCATCTTCCATACTTCCAAAACATGAAGATGACACTGACAAGTTGAATTGCTCCATTGTGATGACCCCTTGATCCTCACATTTGTAGAATATTTTTTTTAGAAGTAGAAGACTTGGTTTATGGTTCTAAGAGACTATAAAAGTGGAGAAAGCATGTCAGCAGATAGCCAGAGAAGGAACCTAGTAAATCATACCTCAACTACACAAGAAGCAGAGACCAATCTGGAAATGGGACACTAATACTAACATTCAATCTAACCCAGGTGAAATATTTTTTTCTAGCAAGGCTACACTTCCTAAAGGTTTCATACATCTACAATCAATGCAGGAACTTGAAGAAAGTGTTCAAATGTCTGATCCTATGGGAATCGTTTTTATTCTAACTTCTTTAATATGCATCTAGGGCTACAATTGCAAACACATGTCTGCCTGAATATTTATGTTTTAGAAAACCTGAAAGCTACCAAGAATAAGATGTGAAATCTGTAGTAGAGGCTCCAGAATAATCAGAAGATTTACAAGACGTACATTGTACCCATGTTCCTTTTGCCACATGCACAGTAATCAAGACATAGGGCCAACTGGAGCATTGATGGACCATGAATAGATAAATCATATCATCCATGAGCTAGACTGGCAATTCAGCCATGAGGTAAAGAGGTTTTGGTAAATATTCTCATACAGATGAACTTTCAGGACTTGGTGCTAAGTTAAGTGATCAATTGCAAAACTGCATAAACTATTTTACTCCCTCTGAAACTATTTATCTAGAATACTAACTTCCCTAGACATAAAAGTTAAATGAAGATGTGAACCTAAGTGTATTTAATAGATTCCTTTACAATTACATCCATAATAATATGAACGTACTTAATAGTTATTGATTTGTACACTTAAACATTGCTATGATGATCTTCAGTTTGTAGACTCGTAATTCTTGAGATTCTGAAGCAAAAATAGTTCAAGTCTGGTGTTATTTGGCTACAAAGGAAGACCCTGCTTCAGAAACAAACCATGGCTCTTGTGATAATTTTTGTTATATGCATATCCCCACATGAGTATTTATAGACTATGGTGCACTGATAGATTTTCATTTTACTAACAACAGGTAAGGATAAACTAGACCTGTAACACGCCTACTATTCCAAATTCCTTTAAAATTTGAATTTGTGTTGAATTGGCATTGAGGATCAATATTCTATAAGGTGACTCCCATGAGGACTGCCTTTATCTACAGGAAATGGACAGGATAAGGAAACAGGGAGCCATATTTTCAGATCAAGTAGCAGGATAGAACATCATGCCTGTTTGCATTTTACTGGGCAAAACATAATCAAATGCTCACATTGACTTCAAATGGAATCTAGGAAAGTAAGTTTTTAGCTGGATAGTAGTGGATACCCCATTATGATAGAAAGTAGGGGGTATCTAGCAGCTTAAAATACTTGTTCTGTTTATAGCAGATCATGCACTTATAAAAAACATTCTTAAAATGAGTCCCACTTTTCCTTAGGAGTCAGATAAGGAAACTGAGCCTGGAAGAATGTAAGTAGCTTCACCAGTAACAATGTTCACTAACACTTTGCAATGTACCATCCACTCTGATAAATCTCCTTAAGAAGTTACAGTCTACAGATATTCAGTAGTTTGAATGTTTGTGTCCTCCCTGTGATCTCAGTTCCTGATATTCAATTACTATTAAGCTTTGTGAATTGCAGTAGTGGTTTTTAAAGAGTTACCAAAAGGGCAAGTGAGATGGTTCAGCTGGTAAAGGTGCTGGCTGCAAGCCTGTCCTCGTGAGTTCAATCCCAAGAAACCAGGTGACACAAGAAGAGAGTTGACTCCTGTAAGTTGTCCTATGAACTTCACTTTTTCACTTTGGAACACTTACAAGTGCACACAAATAGGAAAACAATATATTTTAAATGTCCTTTTGTAAAAGAGAAACTAAAGAGGTCCCCTTCTCCTTTGGACACTATGACACAGCAAACTGTTACCATCTAGAGACAGAACATTAGTTCTTTATCAGATAAGAAATCTTGAGAGACCCAGGCGGGATCCACCATTTTCTCTCGGGTGAGGTTCTGAGACTGGAGCAGCCAGCCCGGAGGCGCCTTAGGCCAGAGACCCGGGCGGGATTCGCCATTTTCTCTCGGGTGAGTTTCTGAGACCTGAGCAGCCAGCCGGGAGCCACAAGACCCACGATTCCCAGGGGAGCTGCAGGGTGGCAGGGACACGATCCTCTCAGCTTCCAAGTGACAGAGGAGGTTCAGCGTCCTTCTCTGCCCCTTCCCTGCAAGTGGAGGGCCTACCTCCAGAGAGCACATTAAGCCAGAGACCCCAGGCGGGATCCACCATTCTCTCTTGGGTGAGTTTCTGAGATCAGAACAGCCACCTTGGAGGAACAGGCC
>NW_022196900.1:55752075-55767976 GCF_008632895.1 Mastomys coucha | reverse complement strand
GAGGGGAAACTGGGAAAGGAGAAATTCGCATGTAAATAAAGAAAATATCTAAAATAAAAAATAAAAAATAAAATAAATAAATAAATAAAAAAAAGAAAATACTATGCCCATTTAAAATACTGAATACATTTAATAAATATATTAATGGAGAAAAAAAAAAGAAATCTTGCCTTCCCACAGTCAAAACTCTAGCCCATAATTGTTCCTGTCTGAAAGAGCTGCAGGAATGGAAATAAGAGAAGCCTGAGGAGAAGAAGGTCCAGTGACAGGCCCAAAGTGGGATCCAGCTCAAGGGGAGTTACTGAGGCCTGACACTATTACTGAAGCTATGGAGCACTCACAAAAAGGGACCTAGCATGGATTTCCTCCCAAAGACCTAACAAGCAGAGGAAAAGAGTCAGATTCAGATATTTGCACCAAGACTCCATGCCCTACATCAATGCTGCCATCCATGGGGTGCTGAGGATGGCCAACACTGTCCTTTGAGTGTTTCCATGAAAGTAACCTATGAGGAACACAAATGTAAAAGTAACATTTATTTCTCCCCAAAGGAATTATTTAAAATGAAAGAGAGATATTGTGATAAGAAAATGTGAGAACTCCTTCAATAGGACTAAGTGATACTTATGTCTGTCATGGGAAGTACAAAAAAGGAGAATCCTTGGTTGATCTTACTCAGTGTCAGCTTTATTTGCTATAGAACATCTTATTGTCTTCCTATGCTAATGTGTGCTCACAAGAGTCAGTATTTCTTTGCCATATGTGAGCTCACAGGCATTTCTCCAGCATTAGCTTACTCCCCTATAGTTAGGAACTTTCATTTTTCACAGAGAAATCTAGTCAAAAGTAAAATATTAATTACAAGAAAGAGATAGGAAAAAGCAGATAGTTACAAAACAAATATTGTATTGAAGATACTTATCTCAAAATGTCTTAATCTTCTTTTCATGTGTATTGATCCCCTCTTTATATATTAGAAGGTTGGGTGAAATAAGTTTACCTAAGCTATCTCTACTAAAATATAAAATATCATAAGACTTGGGAACTTAGAATTTAACTTCATTTAATTATCTGTCTTGCCCAAAACTATATTAGACATTTAAATATCCCCCTTATATTTTTATCCATGGATCCATTTTACATTCCCTCTGTTCCCAGATCCCAGCTTAGTGTCTCTATAGAGACCTCTCCAAATCACATCACACTATTTCCTTCCAAAACACAATTATCATCCTTTGCATTCCTTCTGTTAAAATCAGACATTTCTTTGCACTGACAAAATAAAATTCCTGAGGTTTCAGTTCAGCACAGCAGCAACTGGATGCACAGCACATCAGTCTTCATGATGGTGGCCAAGAAGCAGAAGGAAAGCCTGATGGAAGATCTCTCTCCACCTCATTTATTCCACCTAGGCCTTCAATGTGGGGAATGGTGGAACAAGGGAGGGAAAATCTACTGCCATTGGATATTCCATGATCTCTGGAGAAAGTCTCACAGCTACTATCACTGGTAATCTGCTGTAATCTCCTAGAAAATTATGTTACTCAGAATGAATTGTTCTCAGGAAAGTACTCATAGTTGGGATCAGAAGAGTCTACCCTGGAAATATAGATAAAAGAATTCCTTTAACCCCAGAGTTACAGTCAAACTCAACTCATGTTTTTTAACATGGCTAGTAAATTTCAACTCTAACACCAGCTCTAAATAATCAAACTGAATAATATGCAAGTGAAGCAAAGAGGCATGGCTTTGACCTTACATGAACCTAGTTTCAAAAATGGCTGGCTCTCTGACCACTCTGTGGCTCTAAGAAAATTATTAATCTCATATAGCATTGATTCCTACATCTCTACAATTCAGTGGAAGCCATGACACAGAATAATGTGCAGTAACCACAGAAAGACTACTCAAACATGCAGAGATTTCCACTCTATAAAACAGGCATAATTTTTATTACTGACACACAGGGAAATTTTCTGTTTGTAAAAGATCCTGAACAAAATGAGTGAGTACTTGCCATATTATAAATCATGAGAATGCCCAAATGAAAGCACCCTAGTTCTGTCTAGAATTAGATAGGCCTGAGTCAGGAGCAGAGTCTGGGAGGGAACAAGAGAGGTTCTAAAGAAAAAGACGCTAGTTCTGAGAACAAGTGGAGTAGGAGACTTTAGTCAGACAACGTGGGGGAGGAAGAGTTCACAATAAAGGAAACAATGTATAAAATAGTTTTGAACTAAGAGAAAACTGCTGTTTATATGGGAAAAAATTAGAAAAATATTAGCCTATGACATCCTAAGCAGTGGGTAAAACTGGCCCTGAAGTATCAATAATGGCCCTTCATAATAAGACTAATAAAAACATTCTACAGAATGGATTATGAAAATGATGAAAGGTGAGCATGTGGAGTGGTTATCTTTATCCCATATTCATTGTCATCTGTGCTGTAGGTATGCGTCAGAGAGCACGGGGGCAGCCTGAGCTAAGATGGAAGTGAGAATGGGGCAGCCTGCACTAAGGTGGAAGGGAGAGCCAGTAATTGACATGACAGAATCTAGAGAGATTGAGAGAATGGTTATGGTATAGAATAGGGTGGAAGAATCAGTGTGAAGTAAAGGCACACTCTGGCCAGTGTAGGCATCATGTCAGAGAGACTGGTAGACTGGGATTGCTTACTGTACCTGCTTGTTGTATTCTTAACACAGCTGAGGGACAGGCTTTAGAGGCTCCATACTGAAGGCTAAGAAGTAAGAAGCAGAGATGAAATACAGACCATTACCTTTGCAGACCTTCCCTAATCCTCATTGTAGGAAGTAGCTAGGTTGATGGTTTTTCACCTATTATCCTTTTATTTTACCCCTTTATGCTCAAAAGTCTCTTTCCTATCACATGGTGACCTATTCCCACAAACCATCATTTTCTAATGAAAAGAACCCTAATGGTCCTGGAATATCCTAAGGACACATAGTCCATCATTATATCTGAAGTAAAAATGGGATTTGGGATTAGGGTGTGAACAAGAATAGGGTATTGGGAGCCTCCATCGCTTATATATGTGTATTCCACATTTCAAGTCTTGAATCTTTGCTTTCTCCTTTAGAACATCACGGTCCTGACCAATTTGACTGCTCTGCATAGGGACCCCAAAGAGTATGCCACTCCAGATGTCTTTAATCCAGAGTACTTTTTGGTGAATGGTCAGTTTAAGAAGAGAGAATCCTTTCTGCCATTTTCAGTGGGTGAGTAGTAATGAGAAGTAATAATGAGAAAGAAACAGGTCAGATTCTACCTCATCCCTTCCATTCTCTTTTCTCTCAAGATCTCTGCTCTAATTGACAACCTCCATATAGCTCCACCTAGTGCAACCAAGGTCTTGTTTGGTCCATTGTTTCAGAGTCCTTTGTCTGTGGTCAGCCAGCCACTAAGCCTATGCCTGAAGTGACAATGAGCAAATTTAAAAGTGTTTAGCAGAAGAACATTATCACCTCATGGCTGCCAGAAACCAAGAAAATGATGCCCCTAGTTTGCATCTATCCCATTATTGACATGACTCAAATGACCTATTTTAGGTACATAACCACTTCATTTTCTATTACTCTCCAATAGTCTTGCAGTCAAGGTAGTACCTGAATTGGTTACCATTTTATAGATGTGAGAAGATGCCATGACCAAAGCAATTTTTCAAAAAGAAAGCATTTAATTGGAAGCTTGCTTGTAGATCCAGAGGATTAATCTATGATCACTATGGCAAGAAGCAGACAAGCATGGCACTGGAGGATTAGATGAGCATTTTACATCTGGATCCACTGGCAGACATACAGAGAGAGAGAGAGAGAGAGAGAGAGAGAGAGAGAGAGAGAGAGAGAGAGAGAGAGAGGGAGGGAAGAAGGAGAGGCAGAGAGGGAAGGGAGAGGGAAAAAGGACAGGGAAAGAGGAAGAGGAGGAGACAAGGGGAGAGGTAGAAGGAGGAAAGAAGGTGAGAAAGACGGCTCTGGTCTGGCCTTTGAAACGTCAAAGCCCATTTTCAGTGATATACCTCCTCCAACATTACCATACCTCCTAATTTGTCGCAGGACAATTTCATTCCATTTACTAGTCATTCAAATATATGAGTATATGGGGGCTATTTTCACTCAAACCTCCATGGTAAAATCATGACTACCTATTACACGGGCCAAGTTTTAATCACATGCTCTATACTGAAACACAAGTTCCCACATGCCCAGACATGCTCAGGAACCAGGAGACAATTTCACATTGTTGCCAAATGAGAAAAGCTTAGTCTCATGACAAGCAGAGGTTTATTCATAGTTACAGAGGTGGTATCCCACAGGTTATGTCACTAATCCTGAGTCCTAACTTTGCATATCATGATATATGTATTCTTTCAGGAGAATCTTGGGAATTTCATGTTATTCATGACTGGTAACAGGAGAAACATGAAGAACACAGATAAATGAAACACAGTATCAAAAAATACAGATGTAACATAAGATACTGCATCATAGACGTAAATTTAAGTTCACCACTTCTGGTTTGCTTTTATCCTATTTCCTCAAGAACCTGTATCAGGCAGATAACAAAGCATGCATTTATCAGAAAATGCTAGAATGTTTAATGCTATTGAAACCAATGGAGCTTCTTATACATTAACCTACAGAGAAGGACACATGTCATCTTTCCTACTACCCTGTTCTTGTTGGAAGCCCCATGAAGACAGTGGAAAAGATGTTCAAATATTAGTAAGAGTATTATTTTAATACTAGCCTAAATATGCTGTTGTATTCTTTATACATTTCCTTTTTTAATTTTCCACATTTTTAAGTGTGAAATGTATTAGTTTAGAAGAAAGAAAGCACTTGAAGACAGAGTAGATATCTCACTTGTTAAAGAGCTTGCCTATAAAACATAGAACTTAATATGACCTCTACAACTCACATTTAAAATGTGTAGCGTATGCCAGAGCCTGGAAGCAGGAGTGGGTGGGTTGGTGAGGTGGGGGAGGGGTGAAGGGATAGGGGATTTTCAGAAGGGAAACCAGAAAGGGGATAACATTTGAAATGTAAATAAAGAAAATATGTAATAAAAAAGCAAAAAACAAACAAAAAAAAAACAAAACAAGACAAAATAAATCAAAAGGATAGTAGCATGTGCTTATAATCTTAGCACTTGAAAGATGTATCTGTTAGGTTTTAGTGGCCAGGCTAACTTGGAAGGTTCAAAATAGTTAGGACTCTTGTATCAAGGTCGCAGGTATGCTATTTGAGTATCAACTCCTTTGTCTGTCCTTGGGAATCAACATTCCTATGCACACATGTGTATACACAATGAGCATGCATATGCACAAACACATCCATACAAACAGGGACTTAAATATTGGGACCAAGATTTGATGGAGTGTTGCAGTGCTGTTGTAATAGTTGATAAGGATGTCAACTGAGGAAGAGAACAGTAGAGTGCTAGATCATGAGTGACTACCGATATGAACCCAGATATTGAATAGAGAGACTGATGAGAAGACAAGTACAGAAATGTATATAAATACAAATACAAATGTTTATACAAACACTTTGATGAATATACAGTGTGAATGTGTATATGGTGTGATGTGACCTAGAGCAATGGCTCCCAGAATTATGGTAATGCTTCATTATTAGGTTTAACCTTCTGCAGATTATTCAATGCAAAACACCAGGATACATGAGGAAATGACAATTTTCTGTGCTGGCAAATGAAAAAATTAATGTTTGAAACATTATAGTTCCAAAGGTCAGGAAATACCAAGGTGACTCAGATTCTAAGGAGTAAATCAAGATTTTGGACATATCAACAGGACACAAAGCCAAGAGGTCAGGGCAGGATTTGTACTAAAAAAGTGAAGAAACTAGTCATAAGATGCACCAAAGTCAGCTCAGAATGTGACTTATCATTCTTTTGTCCCTCAGGAAAGAGAGGTAACCCTAGAAAACAACTGGCAAGATCTGAACTGTTCATTTTCTTCACTGCTCTTAGGCAAAAATTTACCTTCAAGCCCCCAGTCAATGAGAAGCTGAGCCTGAAGTACAGAAAGGGTGTCACCCTTTCCCCAGTCATCTATCCCATCTGTGCTTTCCCTAGATAATAATGTGGGAAAAGAAAAAAGAAAAACAAAAAAAAAAACAAAAACAGGAAGCCACGGTGTATACCCTGAAGTTTCTGGGCTTTGCTTATATGAGAGCAGAAAGATGTCATAGAATGAAGGTAATTCAAGAAATATTGAAAAATTGGGCAAGAAATTAAATCAAATTTCTGGATTCTTAGACCCTTACTTTGGTAGCTGGCAAATCATTTATGAGCTCAATGGCATACCTTTTCATTGAAAAGAATCAATGACAATGGTGCTTTTTCCTTATAAAGTAAATGCATTGAATTGAATTAAAAAGAAAATAAAATTTAAAACTATATTTTATTAATGAAATTTAAACATGCTAAGAGCATCATGAGTCATATCTCAAGTAGTGTGCTTCCACTGTGCCTAATTCTTACAATTTCATTTGCTTCTAGTCCAGAGACAACCAAAAGTGGTGCAAAGAGAGAATATAAGAATCAGAATTGAGTTTCTGATTGTATCCACAGAAATAGACCACGAAACCTCTCCCATATGACAGATCTTTCATTAACTTATGTAATTCTCCTTTCAAGTAGTCCTAGAAACTAACAGAGCAGAGATGTTTCCCTACTCACAGATAGGCAAAGTAAATGGAATAAAATCAGTTTCCTTTTTCCTTCAATTTTATTGGTTCTTTGTGAATTTCATATCATGTACCCCAATCCCACTCATCTCCCCCTCACCTTGTACCCAACCTCTGCCCTTGCATCCTCCACACAAAGAGAAAAAAAAACTCTTTGTGAAAGCCATAGTGTGTCACAGTGTATCCCTCAGTATACAATTTAATCCATAGATCATTGCTTGTAAATGTTCATTACAATGAGTCTTTGGTCTAGTAGGAGGTCTCTGGCTACTGTTACACTGAAAATACTGGAACTTCACTGGGTCTCCTGTCAGATATCCTTTTGTTGCTCTATGTCATTCAGATTCTATTGATTTGGATTTGTAGGACTTCCCCCTTCATGTACTGTAGCAGTTCATTGATGGGGTAGAGATGTTGGAGCTGGCCAGTTCAAAGCCCTAGATATAAGCCTGAGAGGTATCTGAGCTGGTCAGCCCACCAGCTCTCTTAAACCTGTACCACTGGGATGTTATCTTCTCCCTCTCCAGGATGGCATATTCAATGCTGCAGCCAATGAGGGGCATAAAGCTCTCCTGCTCCCATGCCATTTATAGTCACTCATCTTTGTCCACACTATCAAGGCCAACTCTACTGTGCTTCCCCGAGGAGGTTACAGGGCCATTCACCCAAATGCTTTTGTAGGAGAGAGGTTGAACTGACTCTGTTGCACCTCTGGCTCTCTGAACTGGCTCACCAGCAACCTCAACAACCATGGCTAGCTCTACCCTGTTGCCTACAGGAGATACAGGCACTACATCCCAAGTTTTGCAGCAGATGAGGGACAAGGCCTGTTCTTAAACTCATGTGACCCAGAATCCAGCTTTCCCAAGCTACTACAGGTGTCACAGGTCAAGAGAGAGGATGAGGGCCTCTCTCTCTCATCCTCTACACCACATAGCAGAAAAGAGCCAGGCTGCCTCTCCAAAGCTCAAGCACTCAGTTCCTGCTGAGGCAATTACTTGCAACCCTCATGTTGCACACAGGCTCTACTGTGGCCAGGCAAGGTACAGGGCCAGCCCTCTTGATGTTGCAGAAGTTGAAGGGCAGGGACATCTCTCCTGCTCTCAAGACCCCAGGGCCAGCTCTCCCTCGGGCCATAGGTATCAAAAATAGTTTCCTTTTACTTGCTGTAGTTCAACCTTGATCCTAGGACTAGGTTATATGTGGTCACAGATAAGCAAAACCTGGAAACATGTTTAGAAGACAAATTGTAACTCAGCCCTGGTAGGCCTGAGCATGACAAATATGGCAGGCCTTGTCCTTTCCCCATTCCCTCTGCCTTGATAAAATGTTAAGTTTACATTCTTAACACTACCCACCATGGTCTATTTCCTTATTTGGCTTCTTTTCACTATGAGGCTGACAAGCAGCCATTGAAGTCCACCCTTCAAAAGTCTCTGCTTGTCTACCCTAATTAACATGCCCAATCACTACAAACCAACGCATCCTAACACAAAGTTAGCTGAGAAAGTCACAGGGCTTCCTGATAGGCATTTTATCTCCCTCAGTGACACAGATATAGACCAGATTTGACCAGGTTAAAAGTAGATAAAGGCAGGTCTATTAGGAGGCAGGTCTCAGGTGGGTTAAATGACCTCACAGGTGAAGGCCAGTGAAGTCACACATCTAGGCTAAAGCAAGGAGGTTTTAGAGAGCTTAGGTAAGGAGTAATGACATGCCAACTAGAAGCTTGGATGGTATTCATACATTGTAGAAAACTGAACCCCTAGGCAGTACTCTTGGATGGGTTGCAGGAAACTTAGAGACTAGGCGTGATGATGTTCTAGCCTGAAGTTTACTTCAAGCAAAGGGAGATTTTTCTTTATGTGGGCAGGGTTGTGAAGAGAAAGGGGGCAGACAGGGTTTCCTAGCTTGCTCAGGAGATGAGCAAGATTTCCAACCTAACATCATGCCTTCTTTATTTATAGAGACTTTGATGCAGATCTAGCTACTTCCTGCTGAAATGAGATACCTGGAATGGAAGAATGTAGAGTAGATGGGGTAGTGCTCATCAGGAGGTATGAGTGTAGGAGCGTCTGGTTGAAAATTACTTAGGAAACTTAAGAAACTGTTCCTGGAGGAAGAGGAAAGACAAGATGCTAGGAGAAAAAATAAGACATAATAGTATCATCAGTGCTATGAATGGAGCTAGTAATGTGAAGAATGAAGACTGTCAGAAATGATGGATTGGAGCTATTTCCTGGTTGTATCGGCAGAGTTCTTCAGACAATGTCACTTCAGACACTGGAGTGACTTGATCTGGGTCTCCACCAGGCCAGATGTAATAATAATAGCATTTGAGGAAAGATTCCTGATATTAATATGTTGTTCCTTTTATTATTAAATACCTATAACAATCACAGTTATTAGCCCACCCCTTTGAGCAGATTTCTGTAGATCAAGAAAGAGTCTTTCAACCAAGGCATCTCCTACTTACACAAATGCACAGACTTCCCTTAGTGTTAGTCCCCATACTCGTATATGTACACTCCATTAGCCATACATGTATATACCATGTCTATTACATGTTGATTATTAGAAGGAATTATTCTCTAATTAGAGAGACAGTTTGATCTATTAGGAAGTCCATACATTTTGCACCAACATCAAGTCCATTGAGACCTTCATTAGCCTTGGTCAGGTGAAATGTGTCACATGCTCTTCAGGATAATAAATTTCAGGATGCTTGACATCAGAGACTTTACTTCTAGTATCCTTATGCTTTCTTCTAAGGAACTTAGTGGATTTACAGTCAATTCATACAGACATATTAATAAATTTATGTACAGTACACTTGATTCCTTCTTTGAATTTGAATTTACTGTAGTTGAAGAGGAAACATCTTCAAAACATTTCCATAGACTGTAGTGCACCCACTCACTCATCCTAATCAGGGAAACCTCTCAACATGAATCCTATTTCTTTTTCTTTTTCTTTACAGGGGAGAGAGCAGACACAGTCCCCCACTACCACAAATTATGCAGTCGATGAGTTTCCCGAATTTGGGGAAATCGCAGGGGTCAGCACATCCGGAGTGCAATGGATAAGCCTCGCCCTGGGAAAACCACCTTCGTAATCATGGTATCTCCTCTGCCAGGTAAGTATGAGTCCTATTTCTTATACATATGCCTGTCATCCCTGGATACACAGTGTCATGGTTTGAATATGGCCAGCCCAGCGAGTGGCACTATTAGAGGGTGTGGCCCTGTTGAAGTAGGTGTGGCCTTATTGGAGTAGGTGTGTCACTGTGGGTATGGGCTTTAAGACCCTCTTGCTAGTTGCCTGGAAGTCAGTATTCTAGTAGTAGACTTCAGAAGAAGATGTAGAAGCTTCACTTCCTCTAGAACCATTCCTACCTGGATACTGTTATATTCCTGCTTTGATGATAATGGGCTGAACCCTGGAACCTGTAAGCCAGCCCCAATTAAATGTTATCCTTATAAGAGTTGCCTTGGTCATGGTATCTGTTCACAGCAGTAAGACCCTAACTAAGAAAGACAGTACCATATTGGTACCAGAGACTGGGGTATTGCTGTTTTAGCCCTGACCATACTTTTGTTTGAAGAATGTGGATTTGGGGAATTTGGATTTGGAAAGCAATGGAATGCTTTAAGTGGGACTGAATCCTGTATTCAAGGAGATAACAAACAAGGGAGTAGGACTTTGGAGCAAGATCCTACCCACCTAAATTTAGGTCCAGGCATGGTGGCACACATCTATAATCCCAGGAGATAAAGCCAAGCATATCTCTGAGTACAAGACCAGCCTGACACAGAGCAAGTTCTAGGTGAAGAAAAATTTTAAGTCCAGGCATGGTGGTACACACCTTTAATTCCAGGAGCGAGGCATTCAGATCGCTGAGTTCAAGACCAATCTACAGAGCAAATTCCAGACAACCAAGCTGAGGCAGTGAAGGAATTGGAAAACAGAAAGCTAGTGACTATGTAATAAAAAAGGGGGTTCATGTTCCAGCTCCAGCAAGCAGCAGATCTCGGCAGCTTTGGCCATGTGGCTTTGGCTTTAGAGTGAAAAAAAAATAGAAGGGACTACTCAGACAATCGATGCTAGTTAGCTGGAGCTAAGAAATTGGCTGAAGAGGAGACCAACATAACTGAGGTGAAATCATCTGGGAAGTGTTTTCTGAGAGCACAAAGCAGCTGTGTTCCCGAGATAGACAAGGTTGTACCTCGAGCTGCAGCTATATTTGGTAATGTGTAAGAGTCACCCAAGTGGTACTGGTTTTGAAAGCATGAAGGGATCATGAGGAGCACATAGGGCTTGATACTGTTAGAGGCCATGGAAGGCTATTGGTGTTCAATCAATTGCAGTTGATGGCCCAGGACTGAAGGGGTCATGCAAAGGATTTGAGGCTTGGCACAATGAAGAGAGCCTCTGAGAGGCTATTGGTGAAGCCTAGTTGCAGTGTATTGTGGATGCTTGTACCATAGGAGAAGGAAAGAGCAAGATTAGGTGGATAAAGGACACCAGAGTAGAGTAACTTAGAAATTAAGAGAGCATATAGTCTGATAGGTACTTCTTCCTTTTACTTTCCTTTATAAATAAAGATAAGAATCCTTTTTTAAAGTGTCTCCATTTTTTAATCTTCCTGCCAGCAGTTTTCCCTAGCTGACAAGTGGTTATATATGCTCTCAGCCTTAGGGAGAAAAGAAAAAAAATAAAAAAGGACCTCTTTTCTTAACCCACTCTACACACACACACACACACACACACACACACACACACAGAGAGACAGACAGACACACATACACACACACACACACAGTTAAAAAAAACCTGTTAATAGATCAAGAGACCTGCAGGTTCTAGCCCTGGAGTAACTAAAATCAAAATAGGTAAACATTATTATTTTTAAAAGGCAACCCTAATATCTCAGTAAGACAAAGTCTTGTCCAGACAGATGCTCTTTTGCCTTCAACACATGTTCAAGAGAGAACTAGGACTCTGGAGCTAGTGTCCTGTAGAAATGTATAGTTTATATGTATTCCTAATTTTCTTTGCAGCAATTAAAATGGACTTGTTGCTGGCTTGTAATAAAAGCATAGAGTTTCTAAGAGGGATAGATTACATAATTTGTAAGAAATACTGGTGTGTAATGCTACAGATCATATTAGCTATATTATTAGATGTATTAGCTATCATGATTCTTGTTTTGGAGTGTTTTAGCTAGACAGATATGAATCCCATTTGGCCCATCCCCAAAATTATGATGTCATAATAATGAATCACTCCCTTCCAGGATTTATCTTTTCCAGTACTCAGATATGGAAGGTGTAAAGAAGGTTTGTTCTGATGATGCCAAAATACTTTGGCTTGGGAAATATCTTAGTGCAGCACATGCAATAAGAGTCCTGCCATCTAGTGGAAGCCATAAGAAAGGAGGAAGGTGTGCATATCTTAGGTCCTGGGGGCTGGGCCCTTTTCATTCATGAACCGATTTTTACTAAATGTGTATTTGCTCACCCTGAGCTCTTCACTGTACCTGTGCCCTGAGGACTGAACAGTGAACATTTAGCCATGATGACCTTTGCCCAGGAGTTCTGCAGCTAAGCACACAAATGTGCCAACAAACCCAGTGTTACATCTAAGGACTGGTAGCAAGTCTGACTTCCAAGGCATTATCAGAATACTTGGAGAATATCAGACTCCATTTAGTATGCTCTTGCCCGGGCCTCTTACAGGGTGCTCTGCAATGTCTATTTCTCTGTCAAATGAAGTTAGTTTATTATAAGAAATAGAAACAAATTAATAACTTTGACGGACGCTGTATCCTCACTCCCAGGACAACATTCCAACCTTCACTTCATTATCAACAATGCAATTTGCAATATCATTTGCTCTGTCACCTTTGAGGAGTGCCTTGAGACTCATGACTGTAGGTTTCGGGAGATATTGAGGTTACTGGATGAGACCATGTTTGGAGACAACAATGTTGTACAGAATAAGCCTTTTTCTTTCATATCTTTGAAAAGAAGGGCTTTTAAAGCAAATATATAATGTTTCAAACATATTTTAAGTCCCCTCTTGACTTGGATGTTTCTGTTAATATAAGAATCTTAATATGAACAAAATATTTCTTTTACCTTTTTAAATTTTTTTAAATTAGATATTTTCTTTACTTACAGTTTAAATGTTATCCCTTTTCCTGGTTTCCTTTCTGAAAACCCATTCCCATTCCCCCTTCCCCTGCTCACCAACACACCTACTCCTGTTTCCCTGTCCTGGAATCCCCCAATACTGGACCAAGGGCATCTCCTCCCATTGATGTCCAACAAGCACATTCCCTGGGGTTACTGGTTGGTTTATATTGTTGTTCCTCCTATGGGGCTGCAAGCTCTTTCAGCTCCTTCAGTCCTTTCTCTAGCTCTTTCATTGTGGACCTTGTATTCAGTCCAATGGTTGACTGAGCAGATCCATCTTTATATTTGTCAGGCACTATCAGAGACTCTCAGGAGACAGCCTAACATTTATTTTAATATATATGTAAATGCTGGCCTCTTAGAGAATACACAAGTCCTTGATTTTATCAGCCTGGTTTTCCTTCTGCTACTCCCATATCTTGCTTGGCATGTATACATTTGAGGATGTGCATGTGCATGTTTGTATGTACTTAAAATATTTTCATGACATTTTACATAGTGTACATGCACATGTGTATAATATATTTGTTATATGTATGGATGGACAGAAGTCAGACAACTGTAAGAAGTTACTTTTCTTCTTCTGTCACATCATGGGTGTACCAGGAATGAAACACTTTGTGTGTGTGTGTGTGTGGTCATTTTTTACAATTATTATGATTTAGTTATTGTTGTTTCCATTATGTAATGGTATTCTTTATCTCTTTTGGGTAATTTGAATGTGAAATCTGTTTCATTAGTTATCAGAATAACTATTCAAACTTTTTCTATTTCTCTTTGCTTTGTGGGTTGGTTTCTTTTTCTTTAAACTTAATTTGTGGTATGTATACAAATAAGATGTTCTTCTTAGAGGTAATACAAATGTTGATCTCAGCTTTTAATTTAATCAGTGAGTCTGTATCTTTAGGACACTGTGGTGATGATCATTATTTTACCTAATGGATATTTGGGGTGTGCCCTTATCATTGCATTCTGTTTATGATATTCTTCAGCATAGTTCAGTCCGTTATGATATTTTATTCTCTGTGTTTTTGACTCACTGAATTATTAATTTTCTGCATTTCCAAAACCACAGTTCCCTTGCTGCATGTGCTCTCTATGTTGCTGACCTACTCAACCACAGTGCTGATTTTCTCACTCATTTTGCTGACTTTTCCCTTTCTATTATTGACTTCCCACTCTAGATCTTTTATTGAATTCATCTGCTTCTTTATTTGCTTCAAGTCACTTTTACTAGAATCCTATTGTAGTTTTTATGTAGCATTATGTGCCAGGACCCATCTAGAAGAATCTAAAACCTTACAGGTGAACTTCCTCAGTGGGTTCAGCCACAGACTCTAAAGCTATGATAGATTTGCTTCTTTAGACAAAGCCAAGGAGATTATATCTTAAGAAAGATGCCTGCTATTCAGTATGCATTTCCTATTATTATAAAATATATAACAATCACTAGGTAATGACCTACCCTGTTGAGCAGATTTCTATAGACCACAAAGATGTACTATTTTGTAGTGATGCTATAAAGACAAATAGGTAAACATTCAATAGAATTCCTGATTTGATTCAGTCAAATTTAGAAAATTTCTAGAGGTGGTTTTGGTTTCCTTCTAAAAAGATGTAATAAAATTAGAGTCAAGAATAGTATGTACTCACTCCTGATAGTAGTGTCTAAGGCTTTAGATTAAGAAATTCGATAAGTTTTATAATCATACTAAAAAGAGAAATAGACTTAAGACAAATTTGTCTTGAAGAAATACCATTTAGATCCAAGGTTAAAGTCTCAGGAAAGCAGTATGATAAGGCAAAGTCATAAAAAGCTGTTGCTTTGAAATTATAACAAGCACATAGAATGAAACACTATTTTGAACTTATTATCAACATCCTTCTATAACTCTCATTCTATGTAACATTTTATCTCTGAGTAATTTTTTTGTCTAAGAAGGTATAAAAAGACCATAGAAGAGAAATAAAATCGTTGATTGAATGCTTTGGCTTGGGAAGCTTTCGTGCATCCTTCATCCATCTTCCTGTCTATCTATCCATGCATCCATCCATCCATCCATCCATCCATTCTTCCATCCATCAATTCAGGTGTATATGTCTGTTTGTCTATATGTATATGTGTAGGTATAAGTGTATATGTAAAAACACATTAATAATAGTGGAGGTGCTTGTGACAGATGGTAGGGCCTGGCCAGAATGTGGGTATATGAATGTATATGTGTCTATGCATATTTGCCTGTATAAATCATCTAATTCTTTTCCTTTTATTCCTTTCTGGTTCACAATGAGTGAACTAGTTTAGCCATAGAGGCTTCTGAATTACTAACCAGAGAAAGGAGCACTAACAATAAATGTTTTGTGAGGTGACGAATGCCAGATACTGCAATTTCTGTTCTAGGGGAACTCAGGCAGGCAGGCAGGCCAGCTACCACTGCAAAGTACTTAGGGTTAAGATAGGCAACAGTTTTAATATAGAAAAGGCAATCCTAAATATGTGTTAAGGCCAAGTCTTACCCTTCCAGATGCTCCTTCCCCCTCAGCTACCTTCAAGAAAGAAACAGAAAGAACAGCTGAGGTCGGGCCCTGGCATTTATGTACCTGTTTCAGTATTGTTGAGTTCCTTAGTTCTAGAATTAATGATTTTTCAGCATCATTTTTATATGTCTTGTGTTTCTCTATTACACTTTATGCTCTCTTGAGCATCTCTTCTTGAGTGTGTGGAGGTAACAGTTGCAGATGTTTTAGCTTACTCTACTTTAGGTAAAAAGAGTTTCAGAGAGAATCAATCTGAAGTGATTGGCCCTTTAAAAGTTCATTTTCTCTTTAAGACCATCTGACTCCATGCATTGAAATGTGATGCACCCCAAAATGGATTTATTCTCACTTGTGTTATCCACACAAGCTCTTTTCCCTCATATTCAGGGATATCCTCAATGAAAATTAAATAACTTCTTAACATCACTTAAAGGTATT
>NW_022196900.1:55740840-55749533 GCF_008632895.1 Mastomys coucha | reverse complement strand
AGCTGGAATCAGTGAGCACTAGAGAGATATGAACATAGACCTAACCTAATGTGCCACAGCTGATGCAAATGTTCCACACTGAAGGTTGTGTTTCCTAACACTGCCTCCAGAATGTGACTAAATGCTGCACAGGCGCCATACTACTATGTTTCACATGGTCAACAAGTTTGCTTGACTATCTGGGGCAGTATTATTTCTCATGACACTGAGGCTCAGGAAGAGAAAAGCCTGAAGTTGTCCTCTTGCCATTCTGGATCAGAGCCAGTGTTTCTCTGTGCTGGGCTGCCCTGGATGTATCTGGCCAGACTGGTCCTAATCTCTTTGTCTATTCACCTGGCCCAGTGGGAGTGGAATATGCTCTACTTTGACATGGTTACAACTTCCTTCTTGTTGGAATCTACATAAGTAGTCATGGATCAGAGCACTGTGCCCCACACCACATCTTTGTCTGCCTCCCAAGAGGTCAGATCAAACCTGAGATACACAATACTGCCTACCTCTCAGGAGGCCTGCACCAACATGCACACCCAGAACAGCCAACATAAGAGAGAATCAGATAGCCAAAGGCAAGCACACGAACATAATCAATAGAAGCCAATGCAGTATAGTTATCTGAAACCAGCACTATTTCAGTAAGCCATGGGTATCATAACACATATCAAGATTAAGATGGCAACCTTAAACCCCATCTCATAATGATGGTGGAGGCCTTTAAAGAGGAAATAAATAAATTCCTTAAAGAAATAGAGGGAACTACAATCCAACAGGCTAAGGAATTGAATAAAATGATCTAAGATCCAAAAAATGCAAATAGAAGAAAGAAAGAAATTAGGAATAGAGACAACCCTGGAGATGGGAAACCTAGAAAAAAGAACAGAAACTACAGGCACAGCATCAAAAAGAAAATATAAGAGATGGAAGGAAAACACATCTCAGATGTAGAAGATACCATATAAGATATTGATCAAAGAAAATGCCAGACATAAAATTTTCATAACTCAAAACATCCAGAAAATTTGGAACATTTTGAAAAGACCAAATTTAGGAATAATGGGAATAGAAGGAAGTCCTCAGTTCAAAGAGCCAGAAAATATTTTCAACAAAATCATAGAAGAGAACTTTCCTACATTGGGAACCCTGTGCTCAGTTCAATGGATGGATGTGAGCATCCACTTCTGTATTCGTCACGCACTGGCAGAGCCACACAGGAGACAACTATATCAGGCTCCTGTCAGCAATCACTTGTTGACATCCTCAATAATCACTGAATGGCCTTTAGTTTCTGTTCCAATCTTTGTATCTTCTCCCATGAGTATTTTGATCCCCCTTCTAAGAAGGACCAAAGTATGCACACTGTGGTCTTCCTTCTTCTTGAGCTTCATGTGGTCTGTGAATTGTATCTTGAGTATTCCAAACTTCTCGGCTAATATCCAATTATCAGTGAGTGCATAACATTTATGTTCTTTTGTGATTGGGTTACCTCACTCAGGATAATATTTTCTAGTTCCATCCATTTGCCTAAGAACTTCATGAATTCATCATTTTTAATAGCTGAGTAGTACTCCATTGTGTAAATATATCACATTTTTTTGTATCCATTCCTCTGTTGAAGGACATCTGGGTGCTGAAGGGGGTTGCAGCCCCATAGGAGGAACAACATTACAAACCAACCAGTACCACCAGGGCTTCCAGAGACTAATTCATCAACCAAAGAGTACACATGGAGGGACTCATGCCTCCAGCTAGGACTTCAAGAAGAGGAGAGGCCCTTAGTTTTATGAAGACTGGATGTCCCGGTATAGGATAATGCCAGGACAGGGAAGCAGGTCTGGGTAGGTTAGTGAGTAGGAGGAGGGGGGACTTGATAGGGGGTTTTCAATGGAGAAATAAGGAAAGGGGATAAAATTTGAAATGTAAATAAAGAAAATATCTAATAAATAAAAGAAAAAAGTGAAAATATACAATAAAAAAGGAAAGTAAATTAAGGGTTACCCCAAGTAATTGTAAAATCCAAGTAAAATTTTTAAAAAATTAAAAAAGTAAATACATGCATAACTTTAAAAAAAGAAGAAAACTTTCCTAAACTAAAGGAAGAGATGACTATAAACACATAAGAAATTTACAGAACACAAAATGATTGGACCATAAAAGAAAATCCTCCTACCATATAGTAATCAAAACATTAAATGTACAGAGCAAAGAAAGAACATTAAAAGCTGTAAGGGAAAAAAGTAACATAAATCAAATCTATCAGAATTATAACTGACTCCTCAAGGGATACTCTTAAAGTCGGAATATGTGAACAGATGTATTGCAGACCCTAATAGACCACAGATGCCAACCCAGACAACTCTGCCCACCAAAGCTGTCAATGCTCATACATGGAATACACAATATATTGCATGACAAAGCCAAATTGAAACAGCATCTTTCCACTAATTCAATCCTATAGAGGATACTAGAAAGAAAACACCGATACAAGGTTGGTAACTGCACCTAACAAAACACAAGAAATTAATCATCTCATGGCAAATCAAAAGAAAAGAATCACAAACATATAGTAACACCTCCAACACAGAATAACAGAAATTGACAATCATTGGTCATTAATATGTCTCAAAATCAATGGATTCAATCCAGCAATAAAAAGAAACAAACTAACCAAATGAATATAGAAACAGGATCCATCATTCTACTGCATACAAGAAACACACCCCAACAAAAAAGATAGACACTACTTCAGAGTAAAGGGCTATACAAAGGTTTTCAGAAAAGACAATCCCAAGAAAAAGCTGGAGAAGCCATTCTTATCCCTGATAAAATCAATGTCAACCAAAATTTATCAAAAGAAATTGGGAAGGACACTTAATACTTATCAAAGGAAATTTTCACTGAGATGAATTCTCCATTCTGAATATCAATGTCTCAATCCAAGGAGCCCACATTTGTAAAAGAAATTTTAATAAAAATCAAACCACACACAGAACACCCAACAATCATTGTGAGGGATTTAAACACCCTACTCTCACCAATGGACAGGCCATCTAAACAGAAGCTAAACAAAAATAATGAAACTGGAGTAGTCAGCAGGAAATAGTCAAACTCAGGGTTGAAATTAATCAATTAGAAACAAATAGAACAATACAAATAATTAACAAAACCAAGAGCTGGTTCTATAAGAAGATAAAAGTGATAGACAAATCTTTAGCCAAAGTAACTAAAGGACAGGCAGACAGAATCCAAATGAACAAAATCAGAAAGGGGAAACAACAGCAGAAATGGAGGAAGTTCTAAAAAGCTATTAAGTCTTAGTCAAAGCGTGTACTCCACAAAATTGAAAAATGTAAATGAAATGAATGTTTTTTTAGACAGATATCTCTTTCCAAAGTTAAATCAAGATCAGGTAGACTCTCTAAATAGTCACATAACCCCTAGGAAATAAAAGCTGCCATTAAAATTCTCTCCATTTAAAAAAAAGCGGAGGGCCACATAGTTTTAGTGCAGCATTCTACCAGACTTTCAAAACAAAGCTAATACCAAAATTCCTCTATTTCACAAAATGAAAGAAAAGGAACACTGTCTCATTCCTTCTAAGAGACCACAAGTATCCTGATGTGTAAACCAGACATTCAACAAAGAGAACATTAGATCAATTTTGCTAATGAACTTCAATGCAAAAATATCAATATAATTCTAGAAAACCAAATTCAAGGACAATTCCAAAACAACATTCCTCACAATCAAGTAGGCTTCATTCCAGGGATTTAGGGATAGTAAAATATACAAAATCCATTAACATAACACACTGTATATACAAACTAAAAGTGAAAATATCACATGATTATCTCATTAGATGCTGAAAAAGTCTTTGACACAATCCAACATCCCTTCATATTACAAGTCTTAGAGAGATCAGGAATTCAAGGCACATACCGAAACATAATAAAAGCAATATACAACAAGCCAATAGCCAACATCGATTTAAATGGAAAGAAACGAACCAATTCCACTAAAATCAGGGCCAAGTTTGTTCTTTCTCTCCCCATCTATTCAATATAACACAAGACAATTAAAGGAGATCAAGGGGGATTTTAAAGGGGATACAAATTGGAAAGAAAAGATCAAGGTATCAGTATTAGCAGATGATAGCTTAGTATACATAAATGATCCCCAAAATTCTCCCAGAGAACACCTGTAGCTGATAAAGAACTTCAGCAAAGTGACTGGATATAAAATTAACTCAAACAAATCAGTAGCCTTCCTTTCTTTGTTACGGTTTTATTGCTATGAAGAGACAACCTGACTAAGACAGAACTCTCAACTCTTAGCTTAGCTCCTATGGAGGTAAAATCCTTTGGTGATGTGAAGGTCATTGAAGTACAGCCTAATTAGAATGAATTCCAATGTTTAATATTTGTACTTATTTTGGGCTTGTACCAAGGTAAGAGCCAAGATTTTAAGCTCTACTAAAAACAAAACAACAAACAAACAAAAAGACTTTATCTATTTATGTTCATTTAAAAAAAACTAGTAGTGATGTATTATTTCAAAATATACAGTTAATATGGAGTTATTTAAAATTTATATTGAGAAAAATGTATGTATTTTCAGTATTGCTATAGAGAAAGATCTACATAAGACTATTCAATTGATTGTTGTTTTATATATATAAAAAAAAGAAACATAGACACAGACATGCTGCCATGAAAAGTAATAAGTAAGGTACTTTGTGTTCTTACAACAAAGACAGAATGGCACATTTAGTAGTCTCAGTCTTAAAAAAACAGTGTGTCTCCTTGGATAAGCTGGATTACATGCACCATGGGGAGGTTTAGGATGTGACAGACCTCAGATAAGTGTCTAATTAAGTATCAAAGATGACTTTCTCTAATACAAAATACCTCACAAAAGGACAATATAAACCCCTTTTGTCTCCATTGAAGGACCCCATTTGTCTCCACTTTGAGGACCAGGTCTGATTTCCAAAAAAAAAAAAAAAAAAAAAAAAAAAAAAAAAAAAAAAAAATGCTATAAGGCACCAGCTTCAGGAATTGACCATAAGTCACAGAAACTAGGTTGTAAGATACCAGCTCTAGGAAAAGACCATAAAAAAGATCATAAAACCTTCTCCCACAGAACAGCCTGGTGATACCAGCAAAGAGGGAAATATCTTACCTCAGAATGGTCCATCTGCACTTCACAGATCTATTTCATTATATGGTTAAATGTTCATGGCATAGGAATGCAGACTACTAATCATGTGTGACCACCAATAAAATTTTAGATTACCTAATCCTTATAGGTTAAATTCCTAACAGGAGTTTCCCCAGTTCCCTGTAAGAAGGTTTGTGTGCCTTGTCTGGGGTAGCCATTTCAAAGAATGTTTTACCCTCTCATGCTGGTTGTTTCTGCAGAAGAAAAGCTCTTGGGTTTTGCATACTATCTGAGTTGGGGTCTTTCTTCAGAGATTAAATTTTAGATACCTATACTCACTGACAGCAGGTAACACCTGATCTCTTCTTCTGGAGTCCAGAATTATTCTTTTTGGGTTCATTTAAGACTCATGATCCAACTTCTGTGCTGAGAACCAAAGGGAAGAGTTGAGACATTTTGTATGAAGCACCCAGGAACTTCCACATGGGTCATGTGATTTCCTCTAGATTTTTTTTAAATCTATTTGTAAGCTTCTGTTTTCTTCCTCAAAATCTGATATAACAAATAAGATTAAGAAATTTTAAATGCTGACCCTATAATACACTTGACAAACAAGACTCAGTAAGGAAAAAATATTAAAGGTTTACTTATTCTCATTGTGCCTGTCGCATGAAGTTTATAGAAAGCCATAAGAAACAATTGTGTATATTAAGCTTAGATTCACAGAAGATATATTGAGGTTGGTGAATAGATAAATTACTTGGAATCACTTATAAGAATATGTATAATTGAGGGGCAGATTTTTTACCAAGTGGCCCTGGTGTGGACAGAGTGACATAGTGACATGGTCCCTGCCCCTGGGACAAAGCCATGGTGTGAACCTCTACAAGTGTTGATGGCAGCTGTGGGCATGAGGCTTGGTTGTGTAATAATGTACATATTTTCATTCCTATGAGGAATGTCCTCTCAGTTAATGTTAATGACTCCATGATAATCTAAATCAGTATGAGTCTTGGAGGGGAAGGTGTGACTAATGTCTCAGCAGAATGGTAAATGCTGGGACCTTCAGAACAACCCTTAAGCTATGGGAAAGAGCTCTAGATACTTGAGGTCAAAACCATATTATTTCTCAACTATGAAAAATATAAGGATGTAATAAGAATTATGAGGAGCTTTATGAATCTAAAGAAAAAAAGGCAGCTACACTAATGAGCCATCTTGTCAAAAAGAGACAAAAACCAGGAAGATTCCTGAGTTCAAGATCAGCCTGGGTCACAACAAAGTTAGGCCCAGGTGTGGTAGAAATGATAATTTCAGGGCTGGGTCCCACCCAACTAGTTTACTTAACAAAGGCAGATAGGCTGGGCACTAATTGTGCATGCCTTTAATCCTAGCACTTGTGAGGCAGAGGCAGGTGGGTTTTCTGAGTTGGAGGCCAGCCTTGTCTTCAGAATGAATTCCAGGACAGCCAGACAGCCAAAGGAAACGTTAAAAAAAAATGTATGCTTACAGTCTTTTAAGAATCAAAGGACTGTTGTCACAGAATGCTGATTGATAGGATAATTTAAAGGAAAGCTAGAGTAAATGACGGGATTAATATATAAAATAAAAGACTGGACCTGTGTTTACCTGAAGAGATATTGAGAGAATTATTTAGTATAAAAAAAAGAACTTATTGGAAACAGATACACATGGACAGACAGGTGAGTGTGTGTACTTACACATACACACACACACACACAAACACACACACACACAGACACACACACACTTGTGCATGCATGCAGAAGCAGGGCATGGACAGAGGGAACTCTTAGAACAGCAAGAAAACAGAATATAGATATTGAATTTCCAGAGAGAATGCAGTACAAAAAGAGAAACAGATCATTTTCTGATCGGTATCAAGCAGAACAGAGGTTGTCAGCTTACATCCAGGATTTGACTTCATTCCAGCCATTCTTTGTGCCACTCCCAGGCAACCATTCTCTCATAATCCCTCTCCAAACTGAGGCTGGTCCTTGACAACCAAGAAATTTCCTGCTTAACTCAGGCAGTGGAACAAATCAACACCCTCTTCCTTATTGCACTACCTAACATTATTTACCAACCCCAGTGAGGAACATTACTCGAAGTGGACTCCCTCCCCTCTGTTTCGAAACCAAAAGCGCGACTGACTAGCCCCTGGGCTGAAGCTGGCCACCTGTGGTGCAAAACGCTGACACTGCAGCTCTGGAGATCAAAGGACTAGTACTCAGCTAACTTCTGCCAGAACTCACGCTTGAATTTCCTGCTGTAAACAGAGTTTGCAACACTATGTCTGCTATCTTGTTTATGTTAAAAGTTTGATTGTTGTGGTTTCATTTTGCCTTTTCCTATATAAACACATTGCACCCTAAGTAAAGCACTCTTTGATACATATTCTTGGCGTCAGTCCTTCTTTGTTCCCCACCCGCTTATTTCCACAGGTCCGGTTCATCTCCAGTCTGAACCAATCCATGTAGGATCCGCGGGCGGACTCTACAACTCAACATCATGACCCTTTCCTATCTCTCCATGAATCAATGTCTAAAGGTTCTATACATCAAAGACATAAAGCAGATGATTGTAGTTTCTCTGTTTCATCACAGTAATAGTCTTGTCCTCCTGGTGGTCCTGTTATGAATAATCACTACCTGACTTCAAATATCTGGAGTCAGTCCTTCCTTGTGGTTCTAGGAAGATCTGAACAGACTTGTAATAATTTACAACAAATCTTAACATTTCTTCTTATCTCTCAACCGATCATGGTACCCTGCAGTTTAACAGGTGTACAATTACACAACTCCACAAAGTAATTCCTCCTGCTCAACCCAGATGCCATAGTAGCTGTTTTGTCTGGTGGTTTCTGCTAACCCTTTTTCCTATTTACACATTCCTCATTCATAGCATCTGCCCCCTGCAGAATTCCTCATCTACTGGCTCATCAGCATTGCTTTTGATCCATGAAACACTCTTCTCTTGCTATCAGTCCTTTTTCTCATCCTGGGCATCTACAGTTCTCCTCTACAGACCATATTAAATCATCAGAAATTGTTGCCTGAACCCCCATCCATCTTGGAAAATTCAGGGTGCACTTATGCAGACACACACACACTACAGGCACACAAACACAAGTAATTTTTAAGAGATTGTCTGGTTTAAAAAAACACACGAAATTATGTAGGTAAAGAGGTAGGTATGATCAGGAATGGTTGGGGTGGGAGAAAGCATTGATCAGCATATATTACCTGCAATTCTAAACAGAAATTATTTATAAAAAGGAAAGAAGGAATAAAGGAGAGAAGGATGTAGCTTGGAGATAGAGGACTCGTCAATACTGTTAGAACCCAAAACTGCAAGGTTTCACTCTGTCCATGGTAATATTACTTCTCAGGAAGGTTGTCAGCACTGGAGAAAGCTTGTTTACAAACCAGAATTTTTCTGGGATATTACTCACAATTCCCAGAGCCACAAAAAGACTTAGGAGAAATGAACTTCTAAGAAAGCAACTACCTTTAGCA
>NW_022196900.1:55734658-55738594 GCF_008632895.1 Mastomys coucha | reverse complement strand
ACCTCAAAAACAGACGACCCAAGAACTATCCTCCAGGACCCTGGCGCCTGCCATTTGTGGGAAACTTGTTCCAGTTTGATTTCGATATGTCAAATTTGCATTTGGGGATCCAGCTGGTAAGAAAGGGAGTGGGTATCTCATGGTGACATGAATCATTCCAGAACTGTAGTAACATCTGCAGGAGGATATGGTCGCAGGTTGATGATTCTTGCCTGTTAATTTAGCCAGTTTCTAATTAAGGCCTTATTTTAAGAGACATGTCTCAATGCTAAAGACTTAATTATTCTTGAATGAACCATTTCCCTTGTTATTCCATTAAGGTCTGACAACACACTATGTATGATTTCAATTGATTTAAATCTTTCCAGGTTCATGAATGAGTTGATAATTCATCTTGATAAATAAGTAGTGTTCCTTTAACAAATGTATAAGCAAATGCTCACTGCTCATTTTCTTAGTTCATCAAACACTCAAGCACAAAGCATACACACACACACACACACACACACACACACACACTATTCTCTTCATCAGAATTTCCTATAATATCACTTCTCTGTTATTGATACTGGTTTATTTCATGTCATTGCCTAGTATTCACATACTGACTTTATCAACTACAGGGCAATGTACACTGAAGTCTGCAACTCCACTAGGATTTTGCCTGTTTGTCCCCAGTTCTCCTTCACTCATAACTTCAGTGTGCATGTGTGTATGTGTGTGTGTGTGTGTGTATGTGTGTGCTGGGTACTTATTTGAGAATAATCGGTAGTTATTGGGTGGTTATTTGTAGTAATTTCCTGCTACCTTTTCCTAGACAGAGTATGCTGGAGTAATGGTTTAAAATGACCATTCCTACATTTTAATCCATAATGTATTATTCTTATCTCTTACCACCAGCTGGGAACATTATAATATTTTGTAAACATATTGATATATAAGGACTTTTATCCCTTGATTTTATTTCTTTATGTTTGCATTTCTCTTTCTTTACTCTCCATTATCCCTCCCTATATGCGTCTTGGACACTTTCCTAGTAGAGACTGTTTTACTCATTTTCATTCTTTTCTTATATCTCTTTTATCATCCAATCCACAGCTTTGCTGTGTACATGTAGGCACATGTAACTTATGAAACTTACTAACAACATTTTCCATGGAAAACAAAGTAACTACAAGCATAGAAGACCTCTGTCCCCCCTCTGTGTTACAGTTATCTTGGGTGCTGTCTCCACACACACTGAAAACCACATCAGACACTTTAGTTGTTCTTCAGTGTTCTCTGTAGCTTGAACTGGAAGACAGAAGAGTCTGAGGACCTTGGCCTTTTCCCATCCTCCCAACCCTCTGTCTTTATTCTGACCCTTCAAGTTCACAGTTTTCTTTCTGAACTCAAGTGCTTCCTTTCTCCATTCCTTCTCGGGAGGCTGTAACAGAAGGAGACTTCTTAACTTTGCCTCTTACAGAAGGATTTTCCCCTCCATTCCCACACTGTCTTCCTGTGATTATAGGAAACTAGGTTGATGAAATGCTTCACTTAAAGTTTTTACATCATATCCCACCTTGTTTTGGCTTTGCATTTTCCTCATAATAAGTTGTACATTGTTTCCTCCTGCTTTAAAAGATCTTCTGGTTTTAGTTTCTATATTGATTATGGTGGCTTTACTTAGCAAAGCTTGTGGCTTCATGCTGTTGAGTTCTTGTCAGGTTTGTATTTTGTCCCACTAGGACATTTCTACCATTCTTTAAGTGTTTTCCCATCTCCACAATCTCTTTCTGGTATTGGATGACAGCTGGACACTGAGGCACAATTGTGTTATCTATGTTGTTGAGTCTTGCTGACAGCTACTGCATTCTTTGTGCTCTACATGGTGCAACTTCTTCTCACCTCTGCACAGACCACTGTTGTTCTCCAGTTCCTTCTCTGCTGAGCTGTTCTGTAAATATCTCCATTTAGATAACTGCATGTTTCTACTTTCAAATTTCCCTTTGCTTCCTCCATGTAACTTTGATTTCTTTGCCAAGGCATGTCAATATTTGAAAAAAAAATTGTGGAGCTCATGGTTCTACTCAGAGACTCAGCCCCTATTTGATACCAAGGCAGAGTGAGTGACAAGGCTATGATCTCCACTACTGCAACCCATAGAAGGTTTGGAGAAGTCCACACTGTTTTATTGTGTTTCACAAAAGACTTATAGGACAGGCAAGAAGTTACAGATGTTGTCCTGCTGGTCTGCATGTTTCATGGCTTTTGACTGAAGACTACAAACTCTAGCATTTTCCCTTTGTCCACTGGTACAGAAATTAGCATGATTTAAAAATTATTTTACTTGATTCTTGGTTTCTTGAAAATATTGGCCTGTATCTATCTTTTGTTGCTTAGACATGACCATGGGGCTTAGGTGAAAGGCCTAATATCACAACCATGATTCATGATGAAACCAACACTGGGCACTTCTTCCCAGTTGAGTTGTTTTTCATTCATTCATTTTGTACTTTATATAAGTTTACATTTTGTGATCTATGGGTATAAACAAGTGAAGTTAAATGGTACATTCTTTTATGATTGTTTGGGGTTTTGCCACTAGTAAACAATCCTCATATCTGGTGGCCTTCACTTTTGTTTGCATAACCCTTTCCTTCAGGCGTCATGACAGGCACACATGCGGGCTTCAATTTACAAGCATTTCTACTAACACCAAGCAAACTTGCTAGGAAAATAGAGATCTGTCTTTCTAATGTTGTTTACCAGGGTAATGGCAAAAAAGGCCTGGAGTCCAATGTTATTTGATTCAACACTTGATCTCTGACCTTCCTGTTTACAACTCCATGGCATAATTAGAGGCTGTTTACTTGTGTACTTATTTAGTGGATAAACATTTATTAAGTACCTACCAAGACTGGCACAATGTAAGATGACAATATGGAGAATGTGTTCAATAATTGTGCCATCAGATCAGATCACACTATGAGGCAGGCTCTGTAGATAGCCTCTAGGGGAATGATGGCCTAAATTGGGCTGCCCTTCAAAGGAATGTTTAACAACTATCCAGTGGAGTAAAAGTATAAGTCATTCTACATGGAGGAGCTGGCAAGAGTTAAAACACAGGGACAATGAAGAAGCTGGCATCTTGCTCAGCCTGAGGGAACTATATTTCCCCTGCACCTCACAGTGTCTCACAGTGCTCTAGTACAGCTTACTGAATTATTAGACCTTTTTTATTTTTTAAATTCTATCTCTTTGTGGGGTTGGGTATGAGTGTATATTGGTGTGTGCTGGTGTGTTTGTGTAAACATGTATCTATAGATCCCAGAGTAGGCACAGTTGGTTGTCTGGAATTGAAGTTATAAGCAATTTTGAGCAAAACAATGTGGTTGCTAGAAACCAAACTCTGGTACATTGCAAAACCAGGAAGCTCTATTAACCATAGGACTAATGCTTCAGTCCTTGACATGCTATAATTAACAACAAAATCTAATAGCCTGAAGTGGTATATAAATTATATATTTGCCTATATTAATAGTTAGTTGTTACAAAGAACCCTAAATATAATGGTATTAACAAGATTGACATTTTCCCCTCTCATTATTGTAATTATGACCTGAGGATAAATACAAAAGATGCAAAACCTGCTTTGTACCTCATACTTTATTGAGAAGTCTAGTTGCTTTGCAATATGGCTCTAGTCCTCCACTAATTACATTTGTATGTATTCTGGTAGGGGAAGAGAATTGTCAAGAAAAATACTGAGATGGTCTACAATGCAGAGGGCATACATATATTCACCATACTCCTTGAACTGATAATATCTAGAGAAGGTTTGGAAAAATACCTTTTAATAAGATCCTGGCTATATTGTATATTTTCATCTCCATGTTCCCTCAGTTTAGAGCAGAAGGAAATTGTCTTCATATCTTCACCAAGTACTGGCATCTG